>NC_133123.1:124071632-124382297 GCF_033568475.1 Henckelia pumila | reverse complement strand
AAATAGTCTCTTAGGTCATCTCCAATCCAGTACGCTATTTTGGTGTAACACTAACCTCAAAATAGTGTAATTCTTACACCAAATTCAAAACTGATCTCCAACCCATCAACTCTAAAATTTACACTAAATAGAATATTCTTGAAATATTCTCTATTATTTTATTCACAATAACTAATTTATTCCACAAAATATTTTTAAACATCATAATTAAAATATATAAAATAATTTCTATATCGATATTCATTAAAAATATTAATGAATTAAAATTTTAAATTAAATCTATTTTAAGAATTTTGTAATAAATAAACTTTTTCAAATAAATAGTTACAAATTTGCATAATAATATAATTAAATTTTTAGTAATTAAACTTAAAAATATTATGATAACCAATTAAAATCTAAAAAAAAAAACAACTAACCCTAAAATAGGGTTGCTACAGCGTTGCACAAAATTTGGTGCAACACTATAGCGTTGCACCAACCTAGCGCCAAAAATGGCGTTGGGTTGGAGCAACGAGAAGCTCTTATTAAGGTATTTGTGGATAAACATTATTAAAATCATGAGTTTGAAGAAGTGCTAAAAGAATTTTGTATCAACTGAAAATATCATAAAGAGAGAAAATGATTGAATGACGTAAATTAAATGCATCTAATATTTTTTGTCGCTCTTGTCGTCGAGATATGACATTTTCACCTTCGGATTAATTTATTTTATAAAAAATTTTAATAATAAAAATTAAATGAATAATGTAAATCAAAATAAAAACCGAAAACAATAATCAATGACAGAATTTTGTATTTAGTATATACAATACCAAGAAAATTGAGAGTAACATTAGAGACATTCAAAGTGGAGATGTTATGAGTTCAATCTCATGTCTTTTGATTGATTGTCTTTTGATTCATTGAAGCGATGCACTTAATTGATGTTCATAAGCAAAAGTGCATGGGGAAGAATAAGCTACTGAAACTATAGGCGCTATAAATAACAATGATAATCCATCAAAGATTAATAAAATACGCACCATAACAACTAATATTGTGGCCTTCTATGGTGTCATAGATAATGGGTTAGGGAAAAGAAGGCACATCATATCACAAACATAAAAATCATAGAGTTCCAAAATTAAAAATTATTTAGAATATTGATTGATGCTAAAATTGGAACAAAATTCATCACAAAGGCCATATCCTATCACATTACGTACCCCATAATAAATAACTCAAGAAAGGTCATACTTGAATCTCTAAACTATTAGAGATTCAAGTTTATATCTTTCTCAATTGTTAGCCTGAAGATGTCGAAAGTCCATGACTTGAGCACAACTTAACTACAATCCTAGTAGCCTCCAACTAGTGTCCTGAAAGAACATGTTGTACACATGTCTTTTAAATTGTTTCCTTATTGCATTCGTTTTCTCTATTTAGAGTTTTGTCTTTCTTAGACAAGTTTTAAATTGGTAATAGTTGTTATATCTTTATTCGAAATATTTGATTTCTAATGATATATTGTTTCCATGCTTTGTAGGTTCTTATTTATGGAAACATATTAAAGATCTATTTATAGGAGTGCATGGACCGATCAGAAGGAAGAATGAAATAGAAAAAACTCGAGAGACAAGAGAGTGAACGTAGAGAGCAAAATACATAGAGAATTACTGCAGAAATTCTGGAGCTTTGAAGATAGAATTGTTGAAGAATTTCTGGAGTATTCATCGTTGCTACGTTGTGTTGCCGAGTAGTGTTGGAAACACTGAACAACACACGAGTGAAGTATTGTTCTGAAAGTGGTTCTTTGATTTTTGTTTTTCGGTTTAGAACTTCCTATTGGTTTATTATTCTAGTTCTTACTAGTTTTTAGGAAGTCATTTATTTTCTCAATCTGTTGAGAAAATTAGTTTGTCATAAACAATCACTAGTTGGGTTTTGTAAACTGATTTGATTTTCTAGTGATTATTTCGCCATGAGGCATCGTACAAGTACTTAGTACTTGTGCATAAATATCTCTGTGATATTTTTTTTTAATGTTAGTTAATTATTCTGCTTCATAGTGTTCTCTTGAAGTGCTGACAACACTGAAAGATAACTCACAATCGAAAAGTTTTCAAGTATTTCTGTGATTTCAGACTGTCCAAACCTAACAAGTGGCGTCAGAGACATTCACTTGACAATACTAAGTGTGATTCTGTTTTTGTATTTGACAGGACATAACAATGGAGATACCTTATTCAGGAACTGCTGTCCTCCAATTTTGGATTAATCCAACTACGCTATCTGGAAAGTTAGGATGCGTGTCTACATCAAGTAGATTGATGAAAAAGCTTGGCAGCGTGTGTTACAAGGATGGAATCCACCAAGGAGAACCAATGAGGAAGGAGATTCTCTCCTCAAACCAGAAACAGACTGGAACGCCGATGAAACGGCTGCTTCTAATATGAACAACAAAGCACTTAATGCTATATTTACTTCTATTCATTCTAACATGTTTTCACTGGTCACTAACTGTGTATGTGCTAAACAGGCTTGGGAAAAAATTCAAATGCACTGTGAAGGATCCGAAAGTGTGCGTCGAACCAAAAGAAGGATTCTCACTACTCAATTTGAAAATCTGAGAATGGAAGAGAGTGAGACAATTGATGATTATGAATAGCGCTTGAGGAAGATCGAGAATGAGGCAATTGATCTTGGTGATGCTATTTCGAATGAACGCCTGGTGAGCAAAGTGTTGAGATCACTGCCGAAAAGATTTCAAATGAAGATTTGTGCAATTAATGAATCAAAAGACACATCAATTCTGGGATTGGATGAATTGATGAGTTACTTCGAACTTATGAGTTGGAGATGAATTTTGGAAAAAAGGACAAAGGTAATTATATTGCACTTCAAGTTTCTAATGACCCATACAATGATTTTGTTGATCTGACACAGGGATTCAATGAGTCTGATCTAGGAGATGATTCCATTGCCCTTCTTACCAAACAATTTGGTAACTACTTGAAGAGAATGAGAGATTATAAGAAACCTGGTCAGAAACCTAAAGTTTTGAATGCTCCTGCTGTTGGAAAACCATTGAGGATATGCGGACCAGAACAGACTACCATTCCTTCAAAGAGTCAAAATCACTTTCAGAAAGAAGGAAAAACACTGACTATCTCAAAGAAGTTTGAGCCTGTGAAGTGTCATGAGTGCACAGTCTTTGGTCACTATGCTAATGAGTTCCCAACCAGACTTCACAAAGAAATGTGTGCTTCCCTAAGTGATGATGAAGATGAGGAAGGTGCAGAACAAGGAGAAGAAGAGACTCACAATGCACTGTCAGTTCTGGTACAGTAGAAAAATAGTGTTGTCACTGGTGTCACAACAATTTGCCACAACACTGACCAAAAGGTACTTTGTCTGAATGCATCTGTTTTCGGAGACTCTAATCAGGAAGCTGGTGAAGTAAAACTCTCTTGGGATAATGCTCAGAAGATGTATGAAGAATTGCATAATGATTGGATATTAAGGAACAAGTCAAATTCTGCTTTAACAAAGGAGAACAGTGAGCTGAAAGCTTCAGTGGCAAGACTAGAAGTTGTTCTGAGCAAAAAGGATTTAGAACTATGCAAGGTCAAAGAAGAGCTTGGAAGAGCCAATGCAACTCTCACAAAGTTTAATTCAAGCAAGACCAAACTGGATTCAATTCTAATGATGGGAAAAGATGATAGAGATGGTCTAAGCTTTCAAAACAGCAAGTTTGAAGTTGGGGATTCGTCACAAACTGTTTTTGTCAAAGAGAACAGTAATTCGGTTAGTGTTCCAATTGCAACTCCAAAGGAAAAGCCAATTCCATTGAAGACACAAGCTCTTGTTTAGAGGAAAAAGCGAAGAAGCGTAGGTTTGTTTGTCATTACTGTCACAAGCAAGGTCACATCAAGCCTTATTGTTTTAAGCTCAGGTATGACTATATGTACTGGAATACCAGACAAGTGTTGCCAACACTGAACCAGAACACTGCCTGGAAGAAAAATTCTGAGAAAAAGGTTTGGGTACCAAAAGCTAAATCCAGTTGTAATGTTGTTTATACTTCCTTGAAAACTAATGTTGCAGGTCATTGGTACTTTGACAGTGACAGTTCACGTCACATGACAGGATTGAAGAAGTATCTTTCTGACTATGTTGAACAGGATAAAGGAAAAATGACATATGGAGGAGGAGCAAATGGAAAGATTATTGGAAAAGGAACCTTGAATGTAGAAGGACTACCTAAGCTTCACAATGTTCTACACGTAGAAGGATTAAATGCTAATCTTATTAGCATTAGTCAACTTTGTGATGATGATCTTTATGTTAAATTTGATAAGAATTTGTGACAAATTTTTTATAAGAGTAATTCGTGTGTTTTGACAGGGTCTAGATCATCGGACAACTGTTATCAACTTGGAGAGGAAATTGCTTGCAAATTCACCAAGGTTGATGATTTGAATTTATGGCATTAGGACATGCTAACTTCAAATCACTGAAGAAACTGAGCAAGTATGATGTTGTATGTGGGATGCCAAATTTAACTTCTGGAGTTCCATACGTATGTGGAGATTGTCAAAAAGGTAAGCAAACTCGTGAGTCACATCCAGTGTTACAACACTGTGGGACAACACGATGTCTTGAACTCCTACACATGGACTTAATGGGACCTATGGAGGTTGAAAGCTGTGGAGGTAAGAGATATTCTTTTGTGTGTGTTGATGACTTTTCAAGGTACTCATGGGTAAGTTTTCTAAGAGAAAAGTCTGAGACATTTGAAGCTTTCAAGAAATTAATAAAACAGATTACTAACTTGTATTCTTTGAAGGTTATCAGGATTCAAACTGACCATGGTAAGGAATTTGAAAACTCATTGTTTGATCAATTCTGTGAAAAGGAAGGAATATCACATGAATATTCAGCACCTAAGACACCTCAGCAGAATGGCATTGCCGAAAGGAAAAACAGAACCCTCCAAGAGATGGGAAGGGTGATGTTAAGCTCGAAAAATTTTGCAAAAATATTTTGGGCTTAGGCTTTAAATACTGCATGTCATATATCCAATATGGTGTATTTAAGGAAAGGTTCTACTATGACTTCCTATGAAATTCTCATGGGAAAGAGGCCTAACCTTAAATACTTTCATGTATTTGGATGCATATGTTATTTTTTGAATGACAGGATGCAGTTGTCTAAGTTTGATTCAAAGAGCGATAAGTGTTTATTTCTTGGATATGCTTTAAATAGTCGAGCTTATCGTATATTTAATTTGAGAACTAGAACTATCATTGAATCTATTTACGTTATATTTGATGATTATGCAGAACTGAAAGGGAAAACAATTGAAGACAGTATTGATGATCTGCTGGATATTGTTGTTCCCCAGACTGATTCCAGTGTTGTCACTAGTGTTGTCTCACCTGAAAAATCACCCAGCACAACACTGAGTCCAACGCTAAATATGAATGAACAAAATACAGAAGATCAGGATGATTTTGAAGATGAAATACAAGATGCTGGACATGATGTACCAAGCAGAATTCAAAAAAACCATTCTACTTCACAAATCATAGGAGATGCACAAGGAAGGATGCAAACCCAAAGAAAGGAAAAAGTTGATTATCGAAAGATGAGTGAGTTAGTGTGCATGACTTCCGCATACTCTCAGGTAAGATATTCTTGCTTTGTGTTTAGTATTGAACCAAAAAATGTTGATGAAGCCTTAAAAGATGAGTTTTGGGTCAATGCTATGCATGATGAACTTGAAAAATTTGTTAGGAATGATGTGTGGATCTTAGTCCCTCCACCTGATCACAGTAATATCATTAGAACAAAGTGGATTTTTAAGAATAAAACTGATGAATCAGGAAATATAGTAAGGAACAAGGCTAGGTTGGTAGCTCAAGGGTATACACAAGTTGAGGGGGTGGACTTTGATGAAACCTTCGCACCTGTAGCCCGAATAGAATCTGTTAGGCTATTATTGGCTATTGCATGTCACATGAAAATGAAACTTTTTCAAATGAATGTCAAAAGCACATTTTTGAATGGAATTTTGAGTGAAGAAGTTTATGTAAGACAACCTAAGGGATTTGAAGATCCACATCATCTTGATCATGTTTATAAGCTGAAGAAGGCCTTATATGGATTGAAACAAGTACCTCGTGCTTGGTATGGAAGACTCATGAAATATTTGCTTGACATTGGATTCAAAAGAGGTGAGGTGAATAAAACACTTTTTGTTCAAAAAGTACAAGGTAACATTCTTATTTGTCAAATCTATGTTGATGATATTTTGATTGATATATTAGAATTATTCATTCGGTTTATTTGTGTTTTCCTGAATTGATTGCGTTCAATTTACTGGCCATAGATTGAATGATATTTTATTTAGAATCTATCACTCGAGAGAGGAGATTTTGAATACGACATAGGAAAATACATCTTTGGTGTTTATATTGTTCGAGAGGCATATAAATCCATAGAAGTCATAGAAGAATTCTTGTGCTATTTACCGGATTTAATAATTGAACTTTAATAGAGATATTGAGTTTTCTATTGAATACGAATTTCTGCTTGACACTCGAGAGAGGTAGTAGAAAATAATAGGAATTCTTGGCTAATAAACTAGAAGAATTTATGATATAGATTTCTTTATGAATTAACTTGGTGGATGGTTAAGTGATGTCGAACCTCTAGAATTTGTCTCTCATTGAATTTTCGTCTTGCGAACTCGTCGTTAATTAATTTTATTTATTGCAAAATTTAGTTTGATATAACTCAAATCATTCTCGTAGCTCTACATAGGATTAAGATTTGATTAGTTGCAAATATTCAATACAATATCATTTTATTCATTCTCTGTGGGATCGACTTGGACTCATTTTCTATATTAAAACTTGACACCGGGCACTTGCGGGCACAAAATTAAGCAACAAGTTTTTGGCGCCGTTGCCAGGGAGTGAATTTTATTTGATTTATATTAAATTGTGCTAATTAGTCTTAATTTAGATTTAGAGCATTTTATTTCATTTTGTTGGTTCTAATTTAAAATTTTTTTTTCTGTCTATGCAGTTTATGCAAAAAAGCCAAAGTTACGACTCACTGCTCTTTGATCCGGAAATCGAAAAAACTGCTAAAGCTTTGAAAAAAGATAGAAGAGAAGAGTTGCAACAAATGGCTGAAGAAAGAGAAAGAGGAAGAGTTGTTAATAATGCCCCGGTGCCGATCAGAGATCACTTTCGACCAGTGATCAATACTCATTATTCTGGGATAGCTAGGCAGAATATCACAGTAAATAATTTTGAGTTGAAGCCAGCTCTGATTAATATGGTGCAGCAAAATCAGTTTAGGGGTGCAGCTACTAAAGATCCAAATTTGCACCTGGGTACTTTTCTGGATATTGCTGACACAGTAAAGATTCACGGTGTTACTGAGGACACCATCAAACTACGATTGTTACCGTTCTCTCTTAGGACAATGCTCGTAGTTGGTTGCAATCACTACCACTTGGGAGTATTACTACATGGGATGATATGGCTTCCAAATTTTTGGCTAAGTATTTCCCGCCTGCTAAGTCGGTTCAGTTGAAAATAGAGATCACTACATTCAAACAACAAGATTATGAGCTACTGTATGAAGCTTGGGAGCAGTACAAGGAATTTCTTAGGAAGTGCCCGAACCATAATTTTCCAGATTGGGAACAGATCGAATTATTCTACAATGGTTTGAATGGCCCAACGAGGATTTCTGTGGATGCTGCAGCTGAAGGTTCAATATTTTCTAAATTTCCTGAACATGCTTATGAGATGCTTGAGCAAATGACTGTTAACAGTTATCAGTGGCCGAGTAAGAGATCTGCAATAAGAAAGCCTGCTGGAATTTATGAGGTTGATGCATTCACTGCTTTTACTGCTCAGATGGCTACTATTTATACACAGTTGGCTGCACTGGCCAAAGGGAATCAAAGTTCTATTGAGACAGCATCACTGGCGACTACCGTAAATTCTGCTGATGGATTTGAGAGTGTGGAGCAAGCTCAATATGTGAACAACAAAAATTACAACAACTATTGAGGTAATCCTATACCCAATCAATATCATCCTAGTTTGCGTAATCATGAGAATTTTTCATATGCAAATAATAATAATGTATTGAATCCTCCACCGGGGTTCAATAATCAAAAGGATGAGGGTAGATCATCTTTGGAGGATTTGGTTGGTAATTTTATTTTTGAGTCCACAAAAAGATTTGAGAGAACTGAGAATAGACTTGATAATATGGAGATATACTTGACCAATGTGGGTGCTTCTATGAAAAATCTTGAAATACAAATTGGTCAACTTGCAAATGCCTTGACAAATCAGCAGAGAGGATCTTTTCCTAGCAACATTGAGGTGAATCCAATAGAGCAATGCAAGGCTATTACTTTGAGAAGTGGTAAGGAAGTTGGGGTAGATGAACCAAAAGTATTGGATGATGAGGATCGAGTTGAAGAGATTGGGGTTGAATCTGAAGAATCTGTCAGTAAAAATTCTAGCAAGTCTGCAGTTATGCCTGAGAAACCGCCTGTGCCAAAAACTGTTCTACCATATCCTCAGTGGTTCAAGAAAAAAACGTTGGATGATAAGTTTTCTAAGTTTCTTGACATCTTCAAGAAAATTCATATAAATATTCCATTCGCCGATGCATTGGAGCAGATGCCACACTATGCAAAATTCATGAAGGATGTGATGGCAAGAAAGAGAAAGCTTGAAGAATTTGAGACGGTGAATTTGACTGAAGAGTGCAGCGCCATCCTGCAAAAGAAACTACCACAAAAATTGAAAGATCCAAGGAGTTTTACTATTCCTTGTATTATTGGTGGTGCGACTGTTAATAGGGCATTATGTGATTTAGGTGCAAGTATTAATTTAATGTCTTTGTCTATTTTCAGGTCTTTGGAGCTTAGCGAGGTGAAACCAACCACGATTACTCTGCAGTTGGCAGACCGTTCTCTGACATATCCTCGAGGAGTTGTGGAAGATGTATTGGTAAAAGTAGATAAATTTATTTTTCCTGCTGACTTTGTAGTACTTGATATGGAAGAAGATCAAGATGTCCCTCTAATTTTGGGGCGACCATTCTTGGCAACTGAAAGAGCTTTAATTGATGTGCAGGAGGGTGAATAAACTCTATGAGTTGGTGGTGAAGTGGTCACTTTTAATATTTATAAGACCACGAATTACCAAGATGAAGTACGTGCTTGTAATTACATTGATTTATTTGATTCTTCTATGAATAATTTTGGTGTAGGAATAGGGTTGAAAAGTGGGCAAGATCCGAAAGTGGCAAAGAAGGTGAAAAATAAAGCTAAGTCCAAGATGATTTTTGAGTATGTTTGGAGGGTGAAAGAGAGGAACAAAACCTTCAATAAAGTGACAGGAATTGGCTAAAATCAGCTTCATGTCGGGCTGAAGACTTTAAACCAAGCGCTTTTTGGGAGGCAACCCAAGTTTTATTTTATTTTTGTTTTGTTTTAGTATTTTTAATTTATTAATTTATTTAATTTTTAATTTTTTTTTTGAGGGCATGTCTTGTTCACGCGCTAACATTGAATTTTTAACTCTAGGTCCTTGTAAAGAAATATCGAGTATCAATTTCTCTGCCCCAGAAATTATGATGGGCTATGACTACTGACGATCATGCCACAGGTATGTGCATTCCTTCGTTCTTATTATTGAATTATCGTACATTGAGGACAATGCACATATTTAAGTTTGGGGGGGGGGGGGGGTGTTTAAAAATTTTGAAAATTGTGAAATTTTTCATGAGTTAGTTTGAGTTAAACGCATGATGTGTAATTGTGTTGGCCTATGATGAAAATAATTTTTGTGTTAAAAAGCTTGTGTTAGCTTTATTTAATCTTGAGTTCTCACCCATATGCACTATGCCTTGATTGTTGACACTCTAGTGATTAGAGAAGCTTTGTGATTTTGTGAGTGGATTGGATGATTTGATTATTAACTTTGGTGATTTGTATTCAAAACCGAAGTATACTTCTACGATCTTAGAAATGATTTAGGCAATTTTTTTTTAAAAAATGAATAATTAAAAAGTTGCCAATGCAACATAGAAAAATATATATATATATATTTTTACAACTCCATCCGGGCCTGGAAAGGGATTAAAATCCTAATCACCAATTCATGGCTAAGTTTGCGGATAAAATGGGGTTGATGATCCATCCGGGCTATAGACGATGGGATTGAAATCCGAATCTTATCTTTAGTTATAGCTAAGTCTACGGATAATTATTGGGGCTAAAATAAATCTAGGTGCAAAATCCAGCGATGTTATGAAAAAACTATGATATAACTTGAAAAGTCCTTTTGATCTTAGTGAGTAGAAGTTGAACTTGGTGGAGAGTGTTTTGAAACTAGAGAGCGGAATTGATGAATCTATGAAACAAACATGTTGCATTAGTGTATCGAAAGCGAGGAGGATAGATAAGATTGGTGAATCACAAACACACGAAAACTCTTGAAAAAATTAGCGAACATGTGTATTGAATCTTGAAATGTAAAAATTCGGAGGTCGACTATATTGCTCATTACTATTTTGCTCGGGACTAGCAAAAGTCTAAGTTTGGAAGGATTTGATAAGTGCATTTTATGCAATTAATTTGCATATGATTTGACTTGTCTTTTGTGATGTATCGAGTAGATTTTATGCGTATTTGTTGTTGTTTTTTTGAGATGCAAGGGTTGAAGGAAAAGTAACGAGAAGAGACGGAAAAAGTAATTACGGACCTGCAAGTTTACAAAATTACTGGAGCTGATAGATAAATCCAAATCCGATCTCCACCGTTCACAATGAAGTTTGGGATGTTTTAAAGTTGCTGTCAAAATTTCAGCTCAATCTGACGGCTAAAACTCTAGTTATGATTTTTTCAAGAATGCTGCGCGAGCTGGATGCGCTGTAGCGCACCCGCGCCCTGGAACCCAAAAACGCAGAGCACCCGTGCCCGATGTGTCGTATTTTCGGAACTTTTAGTCTCGAATTTTAAAAGGAATCTTTGGCATATATCATATGATTATCGAGGGTTTTCATGAGTTTTTTTGAAGGCTAGAGACGGCTAGAGACCTAGGAAAAGGGAGAAGAAGCATTCTTGGCACGAAGACGGATGAAGCGACTACCGGAGATGGAGAAGCATCATCTACCTTCGTTTTTATTTCATTCCTTCTCCTAATTTTTGAATTATGTTCAAGAACATGCTTTGTTTGATTTTTATTTTCATTATGAACTAATTTCTTTGTCTAGAGGGACGACGTATCTTGACTTGAAACCATGTTTTTGATATTTTGATTGATATATTAGAATTATTCATTCGGTTTATTTGTGTTTTCCTGAATTGATTGCGTTCAATTTACTGGCCATATATTGAATGATATTTTATTTAGAATCTATCACTCGAGAGAGGAGATTTTGAATACGACATAGGAAAATACATCTTTGGTGTTAATATTGTTCGAGAGGCATATAACTCCATAGAAGTCATAGAAGAATTATTGTGCTATTTATCGGATTTAATAATTGAACTTTAATAGAGATATTGAGTTTGCTATTGAATACGAATTTCTGCTTGACACTCGAGAGAGGTAGTAGAAAATAACAGGAATTCTTGGCTAATAAACTAGAAGAATTTATGATATAGATTTCTTTATGAATTAACTTGGTGGATGGTTAAGTGATGTCGAACCTCTAGAATTTGTCTCTCATTGAATTTTTGTCTTGCGAACTCGTCGTTAATTAATTTTATTTATCGCAAAATTTAGTTTGATATAACTCAAATCATTCTCGTAGCTCTACATAGGATTAAGATTTGATTAGTTGCAAATATTCAATATAATATCATTTTATTCATTCTCTGTGGGATCGACTTGGACTCATTTTCTATATTAAAACTTGACACCGTGCACTTGCGGGCACAAAATTACGCAACAATGGACCGATCAGAAGGAAGAATGAAATAGAAAGAAATCGAGAGACAAGAGAGTGAACGTAGAGAGCAAAATACATAGAGAATTACTGCAGAAATTCTGGAGCTTTGAAGATAGAAATGTTGAAGAATTTCTGGAGTATTCATCGTTGCTACGTTGTGTTGCCGAGTAGTGTTGGAAACACTGAAAAACACACGAGTGAAGTGTTGTTCTGAAAGTGGTTCTTTGGTTTTTGTTTTTCGGTTTAGAACTTCCTATTGGTTTATTATTCTAGTTCTTACTAGTTTTTATAAAGTCATTTATTTTCTCAATCTGTTGAGAAAAGTAGTTTGTCATAAACAATCACTAGTTGAGTTTTGTAAACTGATTTAATTTTTTAGTGATTATTTAGCCATGAGGCATCGTACAAGTACTTAGTACTTGTGCATAAATATCTGTGTGATATTTTCTTTTATTGTTAGTTAATTATTCTGCTTATTCTGCTGCATAGTGTTCTCTTGAAGTGCTGACAACACTGAAAGATAACTCATACTCGAAAAGTTTTCTAGTATTTACGTGATTTCATATTGTCCAAACCTAACATGTCCGACCCTTGAGAATATCACTACAAATACTTAAATATATACCGAAAGATTTGACTTCAACATTATGAGATTTCGACATCTGGAAGATCAGAATATCCAAACTAGTCATCAAAATATTCGATCTGACATTTTTTCACTATGTTAATATCATTTTGAGTACATCTCAGTGGACATCTGAGTTCCAAAGATCCAAACTGGACTTAATTCGGAAGGTTCAACTGCAACATGTAAAACTCACTTCGACTTAGGTAGTGTTTGGGAAAGCTTCTAAGAAGCAATTCTTAGCTTCTCGTTAACAAAATTTCACAAAAATTTGTTAATAAAAAGCTGAGAATTGCTTTTTAGAAGCTCTCCCAAACACTACCTTAGTATATAGTAGTAGTAGTACATATACCAATACTGAATAATAGAAACACATTTTCTTTTCTTGTTCTTGCATGATCTTGCTTGAGACCTCAATATCCACCAACAAAAATACAGTCTGAGATATCAAAAATTAATTTAACAGATTTCAAACCATTTAATATTTATATGGTCACTTTTTTGCAACTCACATACAAAAAGTGCTAGCTAGACGACAGGACGAGCAAACACAGTATCAAAAAAACCAAAAATGAGGTCGAAGAACTCAAATTTGCGATGACTTGAGTTGTCTCCAGTTTGACAATCGCCAATCACAACCTACAACACACACGGAAAGAAGCTACATGAATCAGGATCATATAATAATATACACACATTATCATGACAAAAAGAATTATAAGCTATTCTTACTAGTTTCGAAAGCGATTCTGAATTCTGGCATTGCTCTGCTCGACACTCACGTATACAAAGTCTACAATAGAATTCAAAATTTTGAAATATGCAAATCTTGCTGAATTGCTAAGTAGTATCGTCCCGAAGATCCCCCAAAATCCAATGATAAAACCAAATGCCATGCATATATAAAATCCTTTAGTAATCAACTTGTCATCTTCATGTTCCCAATTGTTCATTGCATTGTTATCGTTGTTGAAGTTTGAATCTTGGTGATTGATTTCATATTCTCCGGGGCAAGATTGATTGAGTATAGGACGTCCACAAAGCTCATAATTTCCCACATAGGCAGATTCATCGAAACTCAGAAACTGAGGCGGAATTCTACCAGACAAGTTGTTGTATGACAAGTCCAAAACTCCTAGAGAACTTAATTTAGAAATGCCAATAGGAATACCTCAGAGAGGTGGTTTCGTGAAAGGTCGAGGGAATTCAAGTTTTTCAAGTGACTGATGTTTTGAGGAATTTGTCCAATTAAATGGTTTCTCGAAAGATTCAAGGTAACTAGGCCATCAAGTTTTGTGATTTCAAAAGGAATATCACCGTCTAGACTATTGTCCGAGAGATCAATTAGTTTAACAAGATGCAAACCTTTTACATATTTGACCTTTTTGCCTTCCCACATAATGTATGCACCATCACAAAAGCTATCATACGTTAGACGATCAAAATTATTTCCTTCATAATAAAAAAGTCATACCCAACAAATGCTGGAAAAGCAAATGCTTTCTTGGTCATTGCAGTAAAATTATACAAGCATTTCGGTATCGACCCTGAAATCATGTTTGAAGACAGGTCTAAAACTTGGATATATATCTTGTAGCCTACAAATGCTCAAAGGTATTCCTCGTCCGTTAAACTCATTCGAAGTGAGGCTTAGAACAATCAACCGTGATAACGTATCTCCTATCCAGGTTGGTATATTGCCTGTTAACATATTTCCACCAAGTTCAATCGATTCCAACCTCTTGCACTTCCTCAAAGATGTAGGGATTCCACCTGATAAACTATTGTCCCTCAAATTCAATGAAATCAACGAGCCAATTGAGTTTGGGATTTCCCCAACGAAATGATTGTCAGCCAAATTGAGAAATGTCAACCTGGTAGATCAGTTGGAGATGCCATTCGTCACATTCCCGAAAAACAGATTATCCGAAAGGTCAATAACGGGTTTTTTTTTTATTTTTAGTGTAAATTAAATAATAAATTTCAAAAATAATGTAAAATTAAATTTTTTTTACAAATACCGTAAAACTTCAAATCTGACAGCGGATACTCAGTACACGTGGCACCATCCGCCAACATTTGGAGCGGATGCTGCGTGCGTGGCACAACCGCGTGTGGCAGCATCCGCTACTAGTGGCAGCGGATGCTGCGTGCGTGGCACAACCCCACGCCACGCAGCAGCCTCTCCATTATTATGCTCAATTATTCATTACGGAGAGTTTGATTTTTCTGCAGAAATCATCGGCTTTTCTCTCCTTCTTCTCTCCTTCAATTTTTTGTTTTTTTAACATTAGATTTCTCCATAATCGTTCCTCCAATTACAAATCCGAGAGTAGTTTCGGAATCCTTACAACGAGAGGTTTTTTTTTACACCAATTTTTTGAGTTTTCTTCGCCGTATTGAAAACATCGTCCGACCACAGGCGGAGCATTTTCACATCTTCCATCACCGCCTATCGTTGTTCAAACTAGCAAGAAGATATTTTGGTTGGTTGGAGCTCTATTTCAAAATTAAGGTAAATTCGAGATTATGATTTTTTAATTTGGGTGTTTTGGTTTAATTGAGTTACTATAATTGAAATATGTTTAATTGTTGGTCGCAGGTACTAAAAAAACCATTTGAAGGTATGAATTATTTTTCAGAATTTTTTTAAGCATTATTTTGATTTTTTGAGTTTATTTTAATAATAGTATATATTTCAAATTTCTTATTTTTTTAATTAAATATATTATATTAATATAATAAAAATTAAAAGTATTAATAATAAAAATAGTTATGTTACGTTAAGTGTTGTTATTATTATTATTTTAATCTTATAATATATATAAATATAGAATTATATATATATATATATATATATTAAAATACTAAAAAATATATATATAAACTTTATTATTGTGGTTGTTATTATATTAGATATATATGCATGTGGTGATATTATTGTATTATTGATATACTATATAATATTACGTATGTATATATATATATAATATATATATATATATATATATATAATTTATTGTTATCGTTATTATATTAAAAATGTGCAATATATAGACATATATTGTTATATGCATATATTAAAATTTATTATATTTTATTTTATTTTATTTTTATGTTTTGTAAACCATGTAATTTTATAATATGTGTTTATTGGTTTGCATTATATAATTGTTAGTATATTTGTCAGGATGACAACAAATCGAGGGCCAATAGATTCCAGTGTGCTATATTTACAAGCCACACATATGTCGTCAGAAGTTTCCACAATAACAATTGATGACATAGTTCGAGTCAAACGATCCGATAATTTGATTTGGCAGTTATTTAATGAGCATGGTCTGCACAGTCGTGTGATTGCATATTTAAATAATATGGGGTTTTATGGTGTTTTGTTGTGTGGATCTCGGCAATATGATAATCATTTAATTACTGCTTTGGTTGAACGATGGCGACGTGAAACACATACCTTTCATTTTAGATGTGGTGAAGCAACCATCACTTTACAGGATATTTTTGCATTATTTGGGGTCAACCTATTGATGGTGAGCCTGTAATTGGTATAGATGTTTCACGCAAAGTTGAAGAGTGGCAGCATATATGTTTGGATTTATTGGGATTTACGCCACTGACGTCGCATTTCAAAGGTGGTCACTTATCGATGACCACTTTATATGAGCATTGCATGGCTGCACATATCGATGATAATAGTCCAGAAATAGATGTCGTAAAATATACCCGTTGTATAGCATTAATGATTATTGGAGGAATCATGGTTCCAGATTATCAAGGAGGATCTGTTAAATTGATTTTTTTGCAACTACTTCGGGATATTGAACGCATCAGATCTTATAGTTGGGGAAGTGCAGTTCTAGCATTCCTATATCGTGAGTTATGCAATGCAACATGGATAAGAAAAGCTATAATATCCGGGCCTCTATTTATCCTACAGGTATAAATTTTTAAGTGCATCTAATATCACATTATAATAATTTATAATTTAATTTATTACTGATGGCAGGTATGGGCATGGAGCAGGATTACATTTGTTAATCCTGATATAAATGGATTATCTCTGACTGTGCCTCAAAATGAATTCGAGGAAGATATTCCATATGCTCCTTATGGTGCACGGTAATATTTGAAAAATATTAGCTTTTTATAAATTACAAATTCATTTTGTAATAATTTTAATAATCTTTTTTTATTGTAGGTGGTCAAATGTGTTTAGTTACACTCATTCACCAACGCACGCTGTTAGAATTATAAGGGATTGCTTCGATCGTATGACTAATGCCGAGGTGTGTTATTGGATTATTGAAATTTTTCAGCAATTATATTAATTTCTATTTATTAATTAAAAATGATTTTATTATTATTATTATGCAGTTTAATTGGATAGTTTACAACAAGAAAGATGTTGATGTTAAAGCGATCATTAGTACATACGATAATAGAATCTGGAGATGTGTTTGTCCTCTGATTTGTTTTGATATTGTGGAGATGCATCGTCTTGATCGGGTCTTGAGGCAGTTCAAAATGCGACAATCTATTCCTAGGCCTGCACTTGACAACGATAACCTACACAATGTTAATAGATCAGGTCATCGCAACACAGATTGGAGAGAGTATCATAAAGATGCAATTATTCTTTGGAATGGAAAATTGAGTAATGTTGCCCGAGGAGAACGTTACAGAAGATCTAGCGGAGTCGATGATGATTACTTTCCATGGTATGATCGCATTACTGTACGCTTTATATCGCCTGCAGTAACTGGGCTTGGTTTTAGGCCATATCAACCGAATTTAGATATTGGCAGACACAATAATATTCCACAAAATTTTAGTGTGTCATCCTCTGATTCGCAGCAGTCATCATCAGGGTTTGTTCCTCCTCGTCCATCTGGTGAGTTCTACAACGCGGGTCCATCTGGTGGGTTCTACAACACGGTCCATCTGGTGGGTTCGACAACGCAGGGCCATCTAGTGGGTTGTACAATACCGGACCATTCGGTGGATTTTACGGTGCAGGACCATCTGGTTCATATGTTGATGCCGGTTATCATACTCCATTTTGTGAAAATATCCAAAGTTTTACAGATCTGCTTAATACTGGTCAACGCAATATTCTGGCTCTTGAAAGAAACGTTCCATCACCTGTAATATTCCCTAGTTATTCAGATGAGCAACAAGAGAGGAGTGAAGAAATTGTTGATGCTCCTGTTGTGCGTAGAGGACAACGTAGACGTAGACCACCTGCTTGTGGTACCGGTGGTCATTTGTATAACTGCAATTGTCATGAACAATAATAATATTTTTTTTTGTGTTATAGTAATTGATAATTAGTTATGCATGTGATTTTTTTTCCTTTCCGTATGATTTTTTTTTTATTACACCACAATTATTTTAAATACTTTATTAAGTTGATTAAAACAAATATGAAGAAAAATGCTATTAGTGTAATAGATCAATGCATTTAACCAATATCAAATAAATATCTTATTCAATGCATACATTATATGACACAATTATAAAAACGAATATGCTACCAACAAACATTTATTTGTTATATATTTTTCGTCAAGCAATCAATTGTCCACGTTCATCTGATACTCCTGAAAAAAAAAAACATATACAAATTAAAATATATTACAAGACATATTTTTAGGAACAAATTAAATTTTCAAAGTTTATACCTGTTAGTTCTTCGTTGTTGTCTCTCTCTCGCTATCGGCATGTCCATCTCATTTCTTAGTCGAGTCGTTGTATCCCTACCTGCTCTTCTTCTTTCACGTCTAACTGGGTTGTGTTGCAACTCAAAGGTAGGACGATCCCAATATCTTTCATCTGCAAGAGGTTCAAATCTTCCTTCATACGTTGCGAGGTACTCCGATATATTGTACCATGACTGCACAAGTGTCGTGGGATCTAACGAGTGCCATTTAGCGGTGCAAATAGCATGAGAACACGGGATGCCGAAAATTGTCCATTTACCACATGAACAATCTGTTGTTGATATTCTCACCACTTGCATGTGTTGGCCGCGACTTGGCCTTCCTCCGGTTGCAACCTGAGCAGTTTGTGATCGTACATCATATTTAACAACACGATGTTCACTAGATTTCTTTGCCCATTCCTCATACTTTTGCCGTGCATAATCCGACCACAATTGATTTTCTTGAACCATACGTTGACCTTTTGTCACACGTTCAATGAAGTATTGGACACATCTCAGAAGGGTCAAGTGTACTATTGCAGATATAGGCAGTCTACGAGCTCCCTTTAACACACTGTTTAAGCACTCGGACATGTTGGTCGTCATCACTCCACGACGCCAACCTCCGTCATGGGCCATACTCCATTTTTCCTTTGATATTCCATCCAAATATTTGTGTGCCAAAATATTTTTGTTCTTAATTGCCTCCATTGTTGCATCAAATTTACAAATTTGATGTTTACTACCTGCTTCCCAGCACAAATCTTTCAAATGCACATCTTTGAACCTGGAATTAAAATTTGAGCACACGTGCCGCAAACAAAAACGATGCACACCTTGTGGAGGTTTGAAATAGGGTAGATCTTCAACGGCTCGCACGATTCCCTTGTGCCTATCAGATATTAGACACAGACCATTTTCGCCACATACAACATGCCGTCCAACATTTTCCAAAAACCACTTCCAGGAATCAGACGTTTCTTCATCGACAATTGCAAAAGCCAATGGTAGAACTTGATTGTTAGCATCGAGAGTGACATCGATCAACATTTTGTGTTTGTAATTTGTGTACAAATGTGTTCCGTCGACACTAATGATTTTTCGACAGTGTCGAAATCCATTAGTACACGGCTTGAATGCCCAAAAACAATAGTTCAATGTTTTTATTTCTTCATTGTTTCTGAGATGCTTCCAGTCGACAATTGTTCCAATATTATATTTGCAAAGATCACGCATATATTTTGGCAGTAATTGAACAGAGCTCTCCCAAGTTCCATAAACAATTTCCACTGCACGTTTCAGACTCCGCCACGCCTTCGTATACGAGATTTGATATCCATATTTATCTTTCACACTCTCTATTATATATTTAATCTCGTACGAAGGATCACATCGTACAATTCCCAATAGTGTATGTGCAACCATATCACTATTCAAGTTGTGATGATCTATGCCGACGTTGGTTGATATACATGTATGAGGCCCACCATATCTGGTTATTTTCCAATAACCTGTTTTCTCCTTGAAAGATGCGCGAAGACCCCAAAGACATCTAACGGTGGAAGAATCATTTTTGCATTGAATTTTCCACAAAATGCGTGTGCTCTCAACAACAAGATATTCACGCCTAGAAACTCTGACCGAATAATCCTTCACAGATGCAATCAGATCTTTTTTATCCTTGAAAACCATGTTTACACATAGTTCTCCTCTCTCCTCATTATAGTATCTTGTCCGCATGTCATGAGGTACGCCAATAGAATCAGGAATCTCTTCTCCAAAATATGTATTAAAAAAAGATGGCATATCAGAAGTGGTAGAAAAGAAAGGAACATCTTGCCTCTGTAATTTCTGACGAGGTGGTGGACGAGATGATGTTCCCTCATCAGTATTTGCATGGATATTCACATGTACATCATCATTCACATCTTCAACATCGTCATCATCTTCTTCCTCAGACTCCCCGTATGACATCTCTGGCTCTGTATCGCTTATCTGGACATCTTCGTTTTCACTCCTAGGATCATCAACACGTGGCACAAAGTTTTGAATTTCTGAATTCCAATTTGCTTCACCATAATTTTGTTCCCAAATACGTGTACTTTCCGGCCAACTTGCAGGATCAGGTTCTGATGTGCCGGCGATATATTGATCCCACGATCCACTTTCAGGATAAAGATACATGTTGTCCATTCCTTCGGTGACGTGTAAAATATCCGATTCTTGGTCGACATGACCAACGTGATGGTCAATTTGGTTTGCTTCCACGTACAAATGCAATATACGTATATTGGGAGATTGCATCATAAACTCTAAAGCGTTGTCATCGACAAGATTGACTTGAATTTCATGCCAAGATGAATTTTCCATAAAAGAATATTTCGTTGACAATTTGAGGGTAAAAAAAGTTGGATCAATCCTCAATATTTGATGCACAGCTTCAACCAACTCGGACAAAGTAATGGTACGTAGAACTCGCATCGGTCTAGTATAAGGAATACTATACACAATCGATCCACTATCCACAATAATATGACCACCAAAATATAAAAATATATCAATGTTTTCCATTCTCGATATATTTTTTTTGAAATAAAAATGAAAAACGGATAAAAGGAAAGAGAAAATTTTAAAGAGTTTAATATTTGTATGAGTGATATCCGAATAACATTTGTGAACATATATATATAGTAATACAATTACGGGTAGAATTATTCTTTACGCGTTAAATTAATTCTTTACGCGTTATAATTAATATTTAAAAATTTATTACGCGTTAAATACGCGTTTTATTTAATTAACAGGCCAACTAGGCAGCGTCCGCGCCGGTGGCGGAGGACGCTGCCAACAAGGCAGCATCCTCTGCCACGGGGCGCGGACGATGCCAATTTGGCAGCGTCCGCGCCTCGTGGCGGAGGACGATGCCTACGTGGGAATGAAAGTCCGCTGTCAGATTTGGAGTTTTACAATATTTGTAATTTTTTTTTAATTTTACATTATTTTTGAAATTTATTATTTAATTTACACTAAAAATAAAAAAACCCGTCAATAACATCCCACGCTTCGTTATGGCACAAAAAAGTGACTTGACCTCTAATTTTGTTTCTTGACAAATCCAACTCTATCCTGCCTCCACTTTCTTGTTTAGGCGACCAAGAATCGATTGTATGTTTGAAAAAAGATTCAGGAAGGACGCCATGTATATGGTTATTTGATGCATTCAAATACATTGGCCTAGAAGTTAATTTACCAAACCCATGGGGAAAGGTGTCTGTAATTTGAGAACTCGAAATGTCAAGAAATATTAATTTTCCTTGGAATTGAAGCCATTCCGGAAAACGTGGTTGACCGGCTAAATCGGTTTGATAAAAATCTACTGGCAAGCGCACCAGGTCAAGTAATAGTAAAGTGGACTGAGAGTCCAAGTATCGATCCCACAGGGACTGCAGTCAATTCTCAAGAATTAATTATTTTACTTAATCTAGACAAAATAATAGAAGGATTTTGAATTAAATAAAATAAGAATATAAAATAAAAACTGATTAAGAAATAAGAATAAAAATAACTGAAGATAAAAATAATTAAGACAAAGACAACCAAGACACACGTAGGTACCGAACAAATCACGTAACATGTAGTCGATTCAGGACTCAGATTTAATTTTAATTCACGGGAATTCTCCTAGTTTGTTCAAAGGTCTATTTCTAGAACAATCAAACCTATTCAAATATTGATGAACTAATCTTTCGTAATTCTAATCAAATTTGAATGCATTAAATATTTGTGAAAATTCAGTTTACACCTAAACCGCACACTGAAACCGAATTCTATTTCTAGTCGATTTTACAATATGTTAATTATCAGAGTGATCAAAATCAAAACCTCCTCTGTCGATTTGGAATTGATTAACATGCAAGCAAACAGTTGATCAGACTATTCATAAGATAAATATAAATCTGACAATCAATAAAATAAAATCAACTCTAAAAAATCCCAAACAAACATCCAAGTTTTCTACATAAATTTGTTCGGCCCAATCACGCCGTCTTGGTTGAAAATAAACTACTCAATAATTAAAAACAATAATTCAAAAATAAAAATAAAAAAAAGAAAATAAAGAAGAAATCTTCTCTCCCAAGCCTTGTAGCCGCAGGCCTCTTGCATTGTCTGCGCTCGGGAGCTTCCGAAACCCTCAAAAATATGTTATATCTTGTATATATATGGTCCGGAACGCCTATCAGTTAATTTCCTCTCAAAACAAGGATTTTTCGGAACACATATGACCCCCGAACACGCGCGCGCGCGGCATAGGCCTCGCGCGCGCGCAGCACATAAAAACAGAGGCCTGTACGTCGGACTCGCGCGCGCGCGAGCTTGATTCTCGCGCGCTCGCAGTACAAAAAATCTGCGCCGAGCGACAATTTTCAAAAATTCATATCTCGAGATCTAGCCGTCGGATTGAGCTGAAATTTGGACAAAAGCTTCAAAACATCTTTAAATTGAATCTGAACGGTAAAGATTGGATTTCAATGTCTCTAAAAGTAAATATGATTTTTCGATCAAGGCTGCTCCGTAATTTACTCTTCAAAAATCCATTTTCCTACAAAATTAACCCAAGGAGTGAAATACACACACATGCACTAAAACACATAAAAACACATAAAAATAATATGAATGTACACAAAATAAACATAAAAATAACATGAAATAATGCATACAAAATGCACTTATCAACACCCTCATACTTAAACCTTGCTCGCCCTCGAGCAAGACATGAAAAAACAAAATGCAAACAAAAACATAAGTAAGGATGATTCATGAGAGTGCACAGCCTTCGAGAAGTTTAATCACAAAACATAAAACACAGACATGCTCTCAACTTTTCATAATACACCTTCGGTTGAACGTGAACGTGTGTGTGTGAAATGTCATTCCAGTTTCATACAACTTAGACCGAATTCATCTCAAATCTGCTTAGCGACCTATGACAAATCAGTGAAAGTTTCACTCTTCAAGTGCCCATTCCTTCCAACGACCTCTAGACTAAACCCACCTCCCTTGAGATAATGAATTACACACCTCCGGATTTTGCACCCGATATTGCATTAGCCCCAATAATTACCCGCTGACTTAGCTATAACTGGCTAGGATACGAAAAATCATTCTATTTTTTCTTTCTAATCCCCTCGTCTATAGCCCGGATGGAGCATCAATCCCATTGAATCCGCATACTTAGCCTTAAATTTATTTTTTATTTATTTATTTTTTTTTAGGATTTTAATCCTTTCAAGGCCCGGATGGAATTGCATATAAATTTTTTTTAGGTGCGCCCAAGATCATAATTGTAAACTAGAGTCTCATCAAAATTCATAGAACACAATCAAGATCCACAAACCATCTATTGCCGTGCAATGGTCAAACAGATAGAAACTTCATCAAATCTTTCACTACAATTCACTGGTCTAACATTAGTGCTTAAAAATATTCACGGTTCAACCTACAGTTTCTCATGTCCAGTCAAGAGCATTCATTTTTCAAAAATCCATTTTTTTCAAATAAACTTCATCATCATTGGCTATCATGACTCATCCTACCCATGCAGGACAACACAAACAACAACAAAAACACACTATATGCAAACAGACATGAAACGAACTTTATGCAACACAAACACAAAACATAATGAAATAAAATAGTCTACCCCCCATACTTATCCAAAGCATTGCCCTCAATGCTTCAGACAATGAACAGAATTCAAAACGAACAAAAACACAATGAAAACAGAAATAACACTCCCCTGGTTTTCGTTTCATTCTCTTCCTTCTTGTCGGCATCAGCTGGGATAGTAGCATCAGTCTAGATATATCGGCAGGCATGACCAACTGGCATGGGAAAGAAAACAAAATCAAATAAAAACAAAATATAAAAAAAAAACAAAATAAAAACAAAAGCAAAAACACTGGGTTGCCTCCCAGTCAGCGCTAAAATTATAGTCTATAGCCCGACTATGCAGAAGCCACCATCAAAGAGCGGCTGCCGCCCATAGTAAGAATCATACGATTCTACGTATGGGTTTTGAATTTCTTCGCCCTCAAGCTTGACGTGATATTTGTAGTTTAAGCTTGTCGGTCCAACAGTACTCGGCATGAAATTTTTCCTTTGGAAAGAGACTCTGATTCTAGGCTGAAGCTCAAAGAGGATGTAATACTGTGGAGATGGCGTCAATGGCAAAAAAGTATCTTCTGACGATGTACATAAAACGACCACTGACGAGGTACAATCTCTCTCCTTGTATGGTTCTTCCTCCTCCACTATCATGTTTGGCTCATCCTCACAAGAAGATTCCTCAAAAATGATTTCTTCATGCTCTGGCTCAGTTACTTCACTCAATTGGCAGATATCCAAAATTGGTTCTCTAATAAGCGCAATCTGTTCATCCAAAAGACTTATGCGGCTTTCTAAAAATTGATTTGACTCTGTCTGCTGTCGCACAAGATTTTCCAACTGAGCCACATAATCTTCGGAACGCCCTATGCAGTCTTCTTGATGCTCCGGTGGCTGGTTCGCAAAATTTTTAGAGTTGATATCTGGAGGATATTGGTGACTCCAACCCTGCAGTGAAGGATCACAATGCCAATGGTACTCAAAATCTGCCATATCATTTAACAAGTGCATCGCACTGTCTTCATCTCTTCTAAACAATTGACTGCCAGTGGCCAACGCTCCATAATCCACCCAACTTCTTGTAATCTCATCCAAACCACCAT
This sequence comes from Henckelia pumila, assembly GCF_033568475.1. NCBI lineage: Eukaryota > Viridiplantae > Streptophyta > Magnoliopsida > Lamiales > Gesneriaceae > Henckelia > Henckelia pumila. The sequence goes on along the minus strand of NC_133123.1, from coordinate 124,357,204 downwards.
AAAAAAATTGAGTGAGGGTGTAGCTCGAAAATTTATGGCATCGAAATCTGTTCGCCAAATCATTGAATCTCCCCCAAACAGCATAGAATGGCTCCAAGTATTGCTGGACAAATCTTGTGAACACCTAATGATGATCCATCTCCAAGTACCTCACAAGAAAAAGAAAAGAAAAAAAATCAAAATTAAAATAAAATAAAAAAAACGAAAAGATAGAAAATAAAAAAAAAATGTCTAGCCTCAAGCAAATAATCTATCCTAATATCAACTAAACAGTCCCCGGCAACGGCGCCAAAAACTTGACCGGCTAAATCGGTTTGATAAAAATCTACTGGCAAGCGCACCAGGTCAAGTAATAGTAAAGTGGACTGAGATTCCAAGTATCGATCCCACAGGGACTGCAGTCAATTTTCAAGAATTAATTATTTTACTTAATCTAGACAAAATAATAGAAGGATTTTGAATTAAATAAAATAAGAATATAAAATAAAAACTGATTAAGAAATAAGAATAAAAATAACTGAAGATAAAAATAATTAAGACAAAGACAACCAAGACACACGTAGGTACCGAACAAATCACGTAACATGTAGTCGATTCAGGACTCAGATTTAATTTTAATTCACGGGAATTCTCCTAGTTTGTTCAAAGGTCTATTTCTAGAACAATCAAACCTATTCAAATATTGATGAACTAATCTTTCGTAATTCTAATCAAATTTGAATGCATTAAATATTTGTGAAAATTCAGTTTACACCTAAACCGCACACTGAAACCGAATTCTATTTCTAGTCGGTTTTACAATATGTTAATTATCAGAGTGATCAAAATCAAAACCTCCTCTGTCGATTTGGAATTGATTAACATGCAAGCAAACAGTTGATCAGACTATTCACAAGATAAATATAAATCTGACAATCAATAAAATAAAATCAACTCTAAAAAATCCCAAACAAACATCCAAGTTTTCTACATAAATTTGTTCGGCCCAATCACGCCGTCTTGGTTGAAAATAAACTACTCAATAATTAAAAACAATAATTCAAAAATAAAAATAAAAAAAAGAAAAGAAAGAAGAAATCTTCTCTCCCAAGCCTTGTAGCCGCCTCCTCTTGCGTTGTCTGCGCTCGGGAGCTTCCGAAACCCTCAAAAATATGTTATATCTTGTATATATATGGTCCGGAACGCCTATCAGTTAATTTCGTCTCAAAACAAGGATTTTTTGGAACACATATGACCCCCAAACATGCGCGCGCGCGGCATAGGCCTCGCGCGCGCGCAGCACATAAAAACAGAGGCCTGTACGTCGGACTCGCGCGCGCGCGAGCTTGATTCTCGCGCGCGCGCAGTACAAAAAATCTGCGCCGAGCGACAATTTTCAAAAATTCATATCTCCAGATATAGCCGTCGGATTGAGCTGAAATTTGGACAGAAGCTTCAAAACATCTTTAAATTAAATCGGAACGGTGAAGATTGGATTTCAATGTTTCTAAAATTAAATATGATTTTTCGATCAAGGCTGCTCCGTAATTCACTCTTCAAAAATCCATTTTCCTACAAAATTAACCCAAGGAGTGAAATACACACACATGCACTAAAACACATAAAAACACATAAAAATAATATGAATGCACACAAAATAAACATAAAAATAACATGAAATAATGCATACAAAATGCACTTATCAGTGGTCCTATTTGAAAGAGTGGGTGCCCGGTGAGCCAACTTGTGGCTAAGGGCTTTTATGACTCTATGTATAAACAATCTTTTGGTTAATATAATTTACACTTCTATAATGGCATTTACTTTATCTTTTATCATATTATTATGTTGTGACATACTATAAGATGTTTAGATGAAGACCTTGAATATACTATAGTGTATGTAAGATGTGGTAGCACATGGGGATGGCTATCATGAAACACATCTTAAAGTCACTGTATATTCTAAACAGTTCCTAGTCGATTGAGTCGTCCGTTAATAAGGATAAGGATCACTCGATACTGAGACTAGCATTTGCGATGCCGAGTACCACGTTTCATTGGTATGGAATATAGAGATGTTCAAATCATGCAAATGGATATTCATATGATGAATGATCGAACTACCCTATCCGGACTTTCCAAGTGGTTATCATTTATCGAGTGGATAAAGTCCGCGGTTTTGGTTGTACACCATTAGTCCTTACTACTTGAAACATCATTGAGACTCTATATGCTAGTACTGTACTTTGACTCGTTTACCGACTCTATTGGGGTCATCAGGTGTCGGGATTGGGTACAGTTACGACACATATAGGAGTCGATGCTTTGTTGTCAAGGATTCACCACATACTCGCGAGTGTGGATATCCTATGCAATCTGAGGAGATATTAGTGTGACGAATCTCTGGCCAGAGTACATGATGTGTTTTAAGAAATGGTTTCTTAGTAGCACATGCGATGTCACTATTTGATCTTTAAGATGCATTGCATAGTTATCGAATCTCGAACTACTCTCAATTTACCAATGGTTGTTGATTCGGTCGGGATATCTGGATGAAGGGACCGTACTGTACGCTAACCAAAATCTATTGGTTCTTGCAGGCACTATCAGTGATACCTAGGGAATCATGGGGCGATGTGGCTAGGCGCTCTTACCATGATTCGATTGGCAAGTCGGAAATTGTTGTTCCGAGTCACAAGGAGTTGTGAGCCCACGGCTAGCTATATCCCTGAACCATTGAAGGTCACACAAGTAATGGATTTTTAATCCCCGTTGAGATAATTAAATTTAAAGAGTTAAATTTAGTGAATAAAGAAGTGGGACTTCTTATTTAAAAGTAGAGGGAGTAAGATTTCCAAAAATGACATAGTGATGGACATTTTTGGAAACCACTGAATTCGGATTCAGAAAATTTATCTTGACTTTAAAAGATGCAGAAAATGGTTTCTGTGCACATTGGTGAAATTGGTTTATCAATCTGAGTCACGATGAATTTTATATTAATTTCTGAACATGCGGGCTTTGCTTGTCATGCTTGAACTTATGACTAATGGGCCATAAGCTGTTAGCAGCCCACATTATAAATAAGTTATTGCAGTACAGAAATTACACAATATAGGTCATAATTTCGAAAACCTAGAGAGCTCTCTCTTAGGGTTTTCGGCCGACCCCTCCCCCTCTCTCACAGTGTTCGAAAATTCAGTCTGTGAATTTTTGAATTTGCAGACGGATTTAACAGATCATATCTGTTCTATCTCATCGTAGAAACTTCTGATAGACTTTCTAGTGCAGTCTATCAGAGGGATTAAATTTTTGTTCGTGGACCTGATTGAAGAATTGTTCGTTCATCTGTTCCTGGGATATACAACAAGAGCAGATTAATCTGTTGGTGTCCATAATCTCGCTTCGAGATTTTAAGGTAAAATTTATATTTTTTAAATTTTATATTATCAATTTTAATCGTAGGAATTTGATACCCATATGGAATCGTTCCATAAAAAATTTTAAAATTTCCGCTGCATCGGGTATCACTTTCTTTTTGATCCGGAGAATGACCGTGTTCCAACAGTGGTATCAGAGCCAGGTTGTTCTCGGATTTTACGATTAAAATTTTATCGATCGTACAAAGCCTCGATTTTTCAGAAAAATAAAACGGAAAAGAAAAGAAAAAAAAATATTTTCGGGGCTGCCCGCTGCCCGAAGGCAGCGAGCAGCACCGCGTGGAGCCTTGCGCGCAGATGGGCTGCACGCAGCAGCCCTGCGCGAGCTAGGGCAAGCATTGCCCTAGCCCGCGCAGCTGGGCCGCATGGAGCGGCCCAGCGGCTGCAGCGATGGGCGGGCAGCCCGGGATTGTCCTGGGCTGCCCAGAATTTTTTTTTTATTAAAAATAAATTTTTTCTTGAATTATGAATTCTATCCCAAAATGGTTTTGGGCCCAGTTTTTGGCCCGATTGAAAATTGTTTCAGTTGGTCCACGAGGCAATGGGTCAAAATTGTTTGAGCCCAAAATATTTTTAAGAAAATTAAATTTTGGATAAATTTTGAATTTTGGAAATTTATAAATTTAATCCAATAAATTAAATCTTTAATTATTAATTTTGGTACAATTGATAATAAAATATGATTTTATGTATAAAATTGGATTTTATATGTAAAATATGATTTTATGGATAAACTAGATAAAATATGATTTTATATATAAAATAAGATTTTATGTATGAAATATGATTTTATCTATTTATATTTATTACCATTGCATGATATCCAATAAATTAATTTTTGAATTAAATATTATTGGATAAGTATGATCGATTGCCATGACCAATATTATAGGTGTATGTTAGGTTGTTTACATTTGGCTTTATTATTAATTGTTGAGTTTTATTAATGGGCCTGGTTTATGGCCCAAATTTGATTTTATCATTTGTAATAAAAGTGGGCCTGGTTTATGGCCCGTTTCCACCCCTATAATGTATTCCTTTATTTGTCATAGTAATTTATTGTAAATTCACTAGAAATAGTGGGAGATTTTGAAGATGGAGGTGGGACCAGCAAGCAATGATAAAGACTGAAGAAATGTAAATTGGAAGCACAATGTAATAGGATTGCATTGCATACTTGCATATCACCTAGGATTGGACTTAGACTCGTGATTGGCAACCACGGGTCGATTAGTAATGAAATCGATCATCCTAAAATATAATATATGATATTATCGTTGTATGCATGTTTAGACTAAATTGTATGAATCCCGAAAGCATACAAATTTTAAATGATGAGACAAATTTTCAAAATTAAAAATCCCTCATTTTAAATATGATTTAAAATTGATATCAAGATAAATAAAGGAAATTTAAATATTATTTAAATGTTCCTACCTTCCATCAACGATCAATGTATGAGATGCTACCCGCGGATACGGTCCGGCTCATATTATTGGGGGGGCCCGTTCGTCGAAAAGCTGTACATTGGATCGACACATGTTGTAAGTTGGATGGAACTCCCATGGGATTGGCTCATATTATTGGGGATCCACATGGCGACCGTCCATCACAACTTAATATTGATGGGTCATCTTGACGTGTCACAATAAACAGCGTCATATTATTGGGCCCTTATTGGACATGACGTAAAAACATGGAGGTTGCTTTGGAAGCAATTGGGCTCTACCATTTGAAAATTATGGTTGGCTGATATTATTCGGGACTATAGTTTGTCAATTGGACTCCATGTTCCCACTAAAGAAAATGTTTCTCGTTTTTCACTAGAGGGTAGTGAAATCGTTAAAATAGTGGGAGTGAGATTCATAAAATAAATTTTGCCTTATTTTATGTCTTAGTAAATTAATTAAACAATCACTGATTATTGTCTGTTTCTTTTCAGTATTTCATTAAGATGAATTCACGCAATCCACTATTCTCTATTCTCGAACAAAACAAACTGACTGGTGCAAACTACACGGAATGGTTCCGTAAGTTGAAGATTGTCTTGACCTCGGAGAAGATGTTCTACGTGTTAGAAAAATCTCCTCCGAAGGAAGCACCAGCTGATATAAGTCCGGAAGAGTTGGCTAAACTTGATAAATGGTGGGACCATGATATCAAGGCCAAATGCTATGTGCAAGCTTCGATGTCTGATGAACTCCAGAGGCGATTTGAGGATACCGTGAATGCTGCTGACATTCACGCACAACTCAAGGAACTTTTTGGGGCTCAATCGAGAGCTGAGAGGTTCGCTACTGTAAAAGAGTTAATGACGTGTCTCATGCGTGAAGGGACTTCGGTCCGTGATCATGGGGTACGCGTAATTTGGCTCATTCAGAAGTTGATAACGCTTGAATTGGTATTGGAGCATGAACTCAATGTGCACTTATTACTTCTCTCTCTTCCTTCATCGTTTGACGGTTTTGTGGTGAATTTCAATATGAACAAGATAGAGGCCTCCCTTGAAAAGATGGTCAATATGCTTGTAACTTATGAAGCCACATTAAAGAAGGATAAACCGGTACTCTTGGTTGGCCCCTCTTCTAACTCTAAGAAGGGGCCAAATGGAAAGGGTAAGAAACGTTCTGCCCCACCAAAGAAAACAGTACCGAAGAAGAAGGGAAAGATAAAGGCTTCTAACGGGAACAAAGATGATGATACTTGCCATCACTGCAAGAAACCCGGTCATTGGAAATGTAACTGCAAGGAATATCTCGAGCAGTTGCGAACTGCAAAGGGTATGTTTTACATTGAAATAAATGTTTCACTTAATACTACTTCTTGGGTATTGGATACCGGATGTGGATCTCACATTTGCAATGATTTGCAAGTGATGACAAGAAGTCATAAGCTTATTTTTGAGACGTTTTTAAGTTACTTTTGAAAGATGTTTTATTTGTTCCAGACTTGATTAAAAACATTATTTCTGTTTCTATGCTTGATAGAGATGGTTTTTCTTGCAATTTTGTGAATGAGATTTGCAATATTTACAAGAATGAATGTTTGATTGGAAATGGACAACTTGAAAACGATCTATATAACTTAAAATTAAAAGACGTTCCAATAAATTATGTTTATAAACCGGTAACAACGAACAAAAGGAAAATCGATAGTCAAAACCCGGCAAACCTTTGGCATGCTAGGCTAGGTCATATTTCCTCAAGGAGGATGAACAAGCTAGTGGGAGAGGGCATGTTTGATATGTCTGATATTAACTCTCTACCTACTTGTGAGTCCTGCCTAAAAGGAAAAATGACTAAATCTCATTTCAAAGGAAAACCTGAGCGTAGTCAAAATCTATTGGATTTGATCCATACAGATGTTTGCGGACCATTTAGTATTGGTACAAAATTTGGTCACACCTACTTCATTACCTTTACTGATGATTATTCTAGGTATGGGTACTTATATTTGATGAAGTATAAGTCTGAATCATTTGAAAAGTTCAAAGAATTCAAGGCTGAAGTAGAAAACAAACTAGGTAAGAGTATTAAAGCACTTCGATCGGATCGAGGTGGAGAATACTTGAGTACCGAGTTTTTGAGCTATCTAAAAGAGAATGGGATTCTCTCTCAGTGGACTCCTCCTATGACACCTCAGTTGAATGGAGTTTTGGAGCGTCGCAATCGAACATTGTTGGACATGGTTCGATCTATGATGAGCTTCACTGAGCTCCCACCTTCGTTTTGGGGCTATGCTCTTGAAACGGCGGTATTGTTGTTAAACAACGTCCACACTAAAGCAGTGGACAAAACACCATACGAGTTATGGAATGGAAAAGCTCCTAAGTATTCGTACTTGAGGATTTGGGGATGTCCTGCTTACGTGAAGCAGACAGTGGGAGATAAGTTGGATAGTCGATCCACCTTATGTTATTTTGTAGGGTATCCAAAGAATTCAATCGGATATTATTTCTATCATCCTACTCAAACAAAAGTGTTTGTTTCAAGGAATGCCACCTTCTTGGAGAATGAGTTCTTATTGGATAAGAAAGGCAAGATGATGGAACTCGAAGAATTTCGAGAAGAACCCGAGATACAAAATAACGATCTTATACTTCAAGAATCATCAGAAGACACGCCTATTACTAAAAGATCCGAGAGGACTTCTAGGACTCCTATTAGATATGGTCTTCTTCTTGAAGGGGATCAAAGTGAACCCGACATTGGATGTGATCCAAGAAACTTCAAGGAAGCAATTTCTGATGCGGATTCGAATTTATGGCTTGAAGCTATGCAGTCGGAAATAGATTCGATGCATACAAACCAAGTTTGGTCTTTAGTAGATCCTCCCGATGGAATTGATCCAATAGGGTGTAAATGGATCTACAAAAGAAAACTTGGGCCTGATGGAAAGGTACTGACCTACAAGGCACGATTGGTGGCAAAATGTTATACTCAAAGACAAGGAGTTGACTATGATGAAACTTTTTCACCAGTCGCAATGTTCAAGTCCATAAGAATCCTTATTGCCATTGCTGCATGGTATGACTATGAAATATGGCAAATGGATGTGAAGACTGCATTCCTTAATGGAAACATTAAGGAAGAGATCTTTATGATGCAGCCTGAGGGATTCACATCCATGGGAAACGAGCATAAGGTATGTAAGCTTCAGAGATCAATTTATGGTCTCAAACAAGCATCAAGAAGTTGGAACCAAAAATTTGATGAAACAATAAACGATTTTGGTTTCATCAAAAACCCGGAGGAACCGTGCGTGTACAAGAAAGTAGTTAAGGATGCTGTGACATTCTTAGTACTTTATGTTGATGACATCTTACTCATTGGGAATGATGTAGGGATGTTGCAGTCAACAAAGATATGGTTATCAGGTAGATTCTCGATGAAGGATTTGGGTGAGGCGTCCTATATTCTAGGGATACAGATCTATAGAGATAGATCTAAGAGAATGATAGGACTTACTCAAGATACCTACATCGACACTATATTGAAAAGGTTTTCAATGGATGATTCCAAGAGAGGACATCTACCTATGTGTCATGGAGTCTCTCTATCCAAGTCTATGTGTCCCAAGACTGACGAAGAGATAGAGAAAATGACACACATACCATATGCGTCAGCTGATATCTACCAGACCGGATGTGGCATTTGCTCTGAGTGTCACGAGCAGATATCAAGCCAATCCCGGTCAAATACATTGGAAAGCCGTGAAGGATATTCTTAAGTACTTGAGAATAACTAAGAATATATTCATGGTTTATGGAGGAAGAGGACTGAAATTGGAAGGCTATACCGACTCTAGCTTCCAAAGTGACGTGGATGACTCGAAGTCAACCTCTGGATTTGTGTTCATGCTCAATGGCGGTGCTGTCTCTTGGAAGAGTTCCAAGCAGGACACCACAACGGATTCCACTACTGAGGCAGAATACATTGCGGCATCAGCTGCTGCTAAAGAGGCCGTTTGGATGAGGAATTTCGTCCAAGAGTTGAGCGTTATTCCTGAAGCTGTTGGTCCAGTCCCGGTGTACTGTGACAACACGGGTGCCGTTGCTCAGGCAAAGGAACCAAGGTCTCATCAAAGATCCAAACACGTACTGAGGAAATACCACATCATTCGGGAGATCGTGGAAAGAGTAGACATCACTGTCGAGAGAGTGGCCTCTGCAGACAATATTGCTGATCCACTTACTAAGCCCTTGCCAGGACCATTATTTGACAAACATCGCGAAGCAATGGGACTACGTAGTATGACTAGTTGGCTTTAGGGCAAGTGGGAGATTGAAAGAGTGGGTGCCCGGTGAGCCAACTTGTGGCTAAGGGCTTTTATGACTCTATGTATAAACAATCTTTTGGTTAATATAATTTACACTTCTATAATGGCATTTACTTTATCTTTTATCATATTATTATGTTGTGACATACTATAAGATGTTTAGATGAAGACCTTGAATATACTATAGTGTATGTAAGATGTGGTAGCACATGGGGATGGCTATCATGAAACACATCTTAAAGTCACTGTATATTCTAAATAGTTCCTAGTCGATTGAGCCGTCCATTAATAAGGATAAGGATCGCTCGAGACTGAGACTAGCATTTGCGATGCCGAGTACCATGTTTCATTGGTATGGAACATAGAGATGTTCAAAGCATGCAAATGGATATTCATATGATGAATGATCGAACTACCCTATCCGGACTTTCCAAGTGGTTATCACTTATCGAGTGGATAAAGTCCGCGGTTTTGATTGTACACCATTAGTCCTTACTACTTGAAACATCATTGAGACTCTATATGCTAGTACTGTACTTTGACTCATTTATCGACTCTATTGGGGTCATCAGGTGTCGGGATTGGGTACAGTTACGACACATATAGGAGTCGATGCTTTGTTGTCAAGGATTCACCACATACTTGCGAGTGTGGATATCCTATGCAATCTGAGGAGATATTAGTGTGACGAATCTCTGGACAGAGTACATGATGTGTTTTAAGAAATTGTTTCTTAGTAGCACATGCGATGTCACTATTTGATCTTCAAGATGCATTGCATAGTTATCGAATCTCGAACGACTCTCGATTTACCAATGGTTGTTGATTCGGTCGGGATATCTGGATGAAGGGATCGTACTGTACGCTAACCAAAATATATTGGTTCTTGCAGGCACTATCAGTGATACCTAGGGAATCATGGGGCGATGTTGCTAGGCGCTCTTACCATGATTCGATGGGCAAGTCGGAAATTATTGTTCCGAGTCACAAGGAGTTGTGAGCCCACGGCTAGCTGTATCCCTGAACCATTGAGGGTCACACAAGTAATGGATTTTTAATCCCCGTTGAGATAATTAAATTTAAAGAGTTAAATTTAGTGAATAAAGAAGTGGGACTTCTTATTTAAAAGTAGAGGGAGTAAGATTTCCTAAAATGACATATTGATGGACATTTTTGGAAACCACTGAATTCGGATTCAGAAAATTTATCTTGACTTTAAAAGATGCAGAAATGGTTTCTGTGCACATTGATGAAATTGGTTTATCAATCTGAGTCACGATGAATTTTATATTAATTTCTGAACATGCGGGCTTTGCTTGTCAGGCTTGAACTTATGACTAATGGGCCCTAAGCTGTTAGCAGCCCACATTATAAATAAGTTATTGCAGTACAGAAATTACACAATATAGGTCATAATTTCGAAAACCTAGAGAGCTCTCTTTTAGGGTTTTCGGCCGACCCCTCCCCCTCTCTCACAGTGTTCGAAAATTCAGTCTGTGAATTTTTGAATTTGCAGACGGATTTAACAGATCATATCTGTTCTATCTCATCGTAGAAACTTCAGATAGACTTTCTAGTGCATTCTATCAGAGGGATTAAATTTCTGTTCGTGGACCTGATTGAAGAATTGTTCGTTCATCAGTTCCTGGGATATACAACAAAAGCAGATTAATCTGTTGGTGTCCATAATCTCGCTTCGAGATTTTAAGGTAAAATTTATATTGTTTAAATTTTATATTATCAATTTTAATCGTAGGAATTTGATACCCATATGGAATCGTTCCATATAAAATTTTAAAACTTCCGCTGCACCGGGTATCAATTTCTTTTCAATCCGGAGAACGACCGTGTTCCAACACTATTTTACATCCGGAGAGATTTATGAATTTAAGTTGAAATGGTGGAACCCAGTGTGGGATACAATTTATGGTTAACAGTGAGTTGAATGACAAGTCAAAGAAATTGCAGACGAGAGAGATTGAACAAATGTGACTATGTGACTAGGCCTTGGAAGTTATTTAAACGTAAAAATAAAACCTTAAGGAATGAATGAGTTGTAAGATCTGGTATTGTATTTGTACCAATGAAATTATTCGATGACAAATCGAGATGAATCAAATATGGAATATTCAGAAATCCATTTGCAATGGAGTGGTTGAGGTTATTCTGACCAAGGCCTAGATGGTTCAAGAATGAAAACCTCGAAAAATTCGGAAATGAACCACTTATCATATTACCACTTAAATATAAGAACTTCAGTTTCTTCTCCAGAGGACCCGACAAGTTCTTCATTAGTTCCGAAAGTTGAGCAGTTAAATTGTTCTGTCGCAAATCCAAGTGTATCAAATTACTCATATTTCCCAAGGACTTAGGAATCCCGCGCTCAATGTTATTAGCAGAGAGGTCAAGATGTGCAAGGAAGATCTGGTCTTCCAAACTATAAGTAGAAAGGAGATGATCATCTGTTATATGGTTATCTGAGAGATCAATGAAAGTGAGGCTTTTGCTAAAGTTTAAGAACCATTGAAACATGGAAGACGAGATATGCTCGTTCCCTAACAGATCGAGGATATCAAGAGGAGCAGAAGAATTGATAAAAGGAAGAGAAGAAGGGTGATTGTCTTGAAGGAAACAGTACCTACAGTGTAATTCTTTTATGGAGCTTAATTTACTAATTGCTTGTAACCAATTGTTTGCCTTTTGGAGCATCACTTCACTGAGGTCAAGATATTTGAGTGAAGCAAGATTAGAGACCCAATCAAGATTGTCACTATAATGACCACCACCATTCCAACCAAAATCAAGATACATCAACTTGGAAAGGTTTCCAATACTCTCTGGAATTCGTCCGTTTAAATCAACATTAGAAAGATTGAGATACCGTAATTTCTCAAACGAACCAATGTAATCCGGGATATTTGAAGAACCAAAGTCATTGTAACTGAGGTCTAGGTGAGTCAAGTGCTTCAATTCAAGCAATGAAGAGCTTATCTTACCTTTGAGAGGAGCGATTCTATTATAAGAAACATGTTCATGTTGAGCCCTTAGATTCAGTTGTGTTACGCGATTAGTTCGATTATGACAGTGAACACCTCTCTATTCGCAGCACTCCCTTTTATTTTTACCGACTCCCCAAGAAGAGAGTCGACCATATTCATCAACAAGCTCGTCTTTGAACCGAAGAAGAGATTGTCTCTCCCTCTCTAGACACCTGATGTTACTCTGCCCAACAACAACTCCTATAAGAATTGTTGAGAAAAGGTTAAGAAGATTGAAGGTTTTGTTTTTCATAGTTGGTATGGTAGTTTGGGTTCCAGGTTAAGAAGTGCTCATGCAGACTGTGAGACGATGATATATATATATACACTTTGTATGGTGGCCGCTGACTCGATCATTGTGAATTATTGAACATCTTTTTTTTAAAAGAATAATTATTGAAGATCTTTCAACTAGTAAGTGTAAAAGATCTTCAATAATTATTCTTAAAAAAAATATGTTCAATAATTCACAATGATCGAGTCAGCGGCCACCATACAAAGTATATATATAAATATATATATATATATGACTTTTCAGCTGCCCAACAAAATTTTCCCGACTCGTCTCCGACTACTAAAATTCGGTACTGAGTTTTTTATAACTAAAACACGGTACCGGGTTTTAGTTGTCGGGGACGATCTGTGCATCATTGGTTGAACATCTATATATATATATATATATATATATATATATATATATATATATTGAACATCTTTCAATTAGTAAGTGGATGTAATTATGCTTTTTAAAGTGAGGGCTAATATATATATACATAACTGCTGAAAATATGAATGAAATTAATTAAGATAATATTCAAAAGTTTGTTTCCATGTCATAGAATATTTTTTTTTTCCGTCTACGTTTGTTATTCGGTGGGAAAAATCCCGGTTTAGTACCAAATGTTTTGGGTCGTGCCCGATTTAGTCCCAAATACATTTAATGGGCCGATTTAGTCCCAAAAGTATTACTTTTTTTCTCAATTCACTTTTCCTTCCATTTAATTGTTAATATAGGCAGAAAAGTCTTGTCATTCCTAAATCCATCTGCTCTTATTTTTCTTACCAAATTGTTTTTCTCCCCCTCCTGTGAAGACCTCGGGTGCTAATCTCAATTATCGACTTTAAATCAGAATTACACTGATAATTAAGCTAATAACTTACAAGCAATCAAATTAAACTTGAAAGCAAAAGCAATAATTTTTTTTTTTTTTAAAAAAAAATCAAGGCCTCGCTCGATCGGTAAAAGTTCACCGATCGAGCGAGCACAAATTCAGAAACTTTCTGCCCGAAATTCACATGGCCTCGCTCGATCGGTTAAATTCTACCGATCGAGCGAGAAGGTTCTGTGCAAAAATCCAGAATCTGCTGTTGCTATCCTATGCAAGATATAAAGAGCTTGAAACATTCTAAGCATCTCAATTCTATACTAGAATGATCTAAAGGCAAGCTACAAGGTATAACATGCATACAAACTCAAACCTTAACTTGTACAAGTTTCTACAATGCAATACATCAAACTCATAAGTTGCATACAAGTATTGAAACTAAACTTCCAACAACTAACTTATACAAGGTTTGAAAACATATATACAAACTCCAGGTAGCTCAAAACATCAATTTGACAGCAACTTCTATTCTTAACCCAAGTCTCCACCCTAATCTCTCAATATCTCGTTTCCACGTCAAGTCCGACTCGAATATTCTTCAACCTGATGCAATGCACACATACAAGCAAAACAACAGCCGTATAAACTCCGGTGAGAATAAATCTCAGTATGAAAGACATCTATATAAATCAAATAGATAAACTCAAACAAGTAATCTACTATCACAATCATCATTTCCTTATACCCTTACCTGTCAAAGAAAATTCATTCAATAACAAACAGACTCAAAGACAAGTCGAGGGTGAAAGGATTCAAGTCTTAAAGAATCGATAATTTAGAAATTCATATCGTTGGGATCCCGGGAATATAATCAGGCCAAAAAAATCAAGCCTCCCACCTACGCTCCCGCTCGAGGTGGTAAAAATCTGATATTCCCTGGACTGTGAACACTATATTGAGAACCGTGGCAAAATAAATCAAGTCAGATCCCTAGCCTCTCGCATATAAGTTCACCACGTCCAATATTTTCTTTTCGATTCTGTTTTCAAGGTTTCGAAAGAATTATGGCTCAAGGGGTTTACTCTCAACTCTATAATCAATCTACCACAACTCAACACTTCAAAATAATCTAAACCAACAATCTCAAATAAATTATCCATCATATATCTCAACAAGAAATCATGTTGGAAGCAAACAACTCATATATCAATTAACTCAATCAACTAAGTCAAGTAATTCATAGAATCATATAAGATTAATTAAAACACCTAATCATGCATGTATGTGATTTAATAAACTCGAAAACCACCACGTTCTCGAGTTATTCTACCTGTCGAGGTTAATGTCAAATCATACCTTTAATCTGAACTCAAACCTCTGAAACTCTCGCACTACTTGATCAAATATAAGCTGTCCAGAATTCTGCTCAATCCTTCTTGTTATTTCAACTCTAGTTGTGTCCAACTTGTAGCTCAAGCTCAAATCAATTCCGGACTCGTCGACTCGACTTTGATACCTTCAACTTCAAGTTCTGAAATTAAGGTTTATACAACTCCTCATTAGCTTCTCAAATTCATTTCAACTCATCAAGGTTTCATCAACTTCAAATCTTGTCCCATTAACCAAAACTTCAACCGATGGCGAAGTAATTCGAAACCAATGATTCTAATACTTTAAACATCAATCAAACATTGATATCTAACTCATATTACTATCATTCCATCACTACAATTTCGAAATTAGCACTTGCATTTTTCAGAAATTCAACAAATGAGAATCGACGGCGTAACGACTCGAATTCGATAATTCCAAAAGCATAGACACCATCTTATCTATCAATTAATCTCATTTTCATATTCATTTCCAGCACTCATTCACGTTTCCATCAACACAAAAATTCAGAATTTTCAGAAAATCTTCAATAAATGAAAAACATGTCCAAACGACGATCTTTTCGCGAACCTTCTTAAATATACTATCGTCGTATATACTAGAACACGTTTATACAATCAAATCTTAATTCTAACAACATCTTAAAATTAAACCATCATATACTTTAGCCAAACTTACGTCAAAGTGTAGCACTCGAAGCCGTGATCGCAAATATACGATCAATTTGAAATTCTACCAACCGGATCGAGTTCTATGAATTTTGGAAGACAAGAATCGACCATGTTCTTATTTTCTCCTCTCTCGGTTTTGCTACTGAAGTTGCTTCTCAATCTGATGGAATACATGCAATGTTATACACATCACACGTGTAATCCCACTTGCAAATCTTAAATTGCACTTTGGCCCTTAATTTCCTTTAAAATTGCAAATCGGTCCTTGGAACCTTCCTCCATCTCTCTCTCGGTCTTACTGCTGCTGAAGGGAATATATACACATGCAAAGTGTAATATAAATCTCTTGTTGACAATTCAAATCCCATTTTTGCAGTTTAGCCCCTGCTCGAGTTTCTTCTTCCAATTAAATCCTTTAATTCTCGAAACATGGAATTTAAATCTTAAATCCCATAAATATTTAATTAGAATATTTATTCTTTTAATTTAAAAATCCCGGAATTTAATTCTCAAAACCCATAAATTCTCAAATTAAATATTTTCGGCTTGAAAATTGAATCTCTAATTTCCATAAATTCCAAATTGAATATTTTTCAAATACGAAATTTAAATCTCTAATTCTGTAATTAATATTCATCTTTTCAGGGCCTTATAATTCCTCCCCTCTAAGGAATGATTTCGTCCTCGAAATCGCATTCAATCTTACCACAAAATCTCATAACTAAAAAGCTGCCTGAAGTAATTCTTACTTCTATTCTATGAATTTCAGATATCTGTTCTGATATCTCTTCTCGTCTTTTCCTTTCTGATCACTTATTCAATCATATCGATTTCATTCTTCAGTAGTCACTGAGTTAACTCACTTCTAAGCTGCTCTTACTCCTGATCAAAATCTGTATTGATCATTCCAATTATTTCACAACCTTATCAAGTTCTGTTTCCTCTAATCGAAATTCATAGACAAGAGTTTAATTGATGTTCTTCAGCGTATACACCAGAAACAAGTCTTATTTATTCACAAACATCTAGATAGTTTTTGAACTCTCTCTTTCTGAATCAAATGGTGCTTCACACAGAACAGTTCTCGCTGATCATTCCGTTCAAGCTTCAAAATTTATATCTATCATTCAATTTCCAACTCTATCCAGTCTGCACTGTTCTTATTCTGTTCGGATTAATCTTTACATTTTCTTTATTTTCACAAACCATATCCGGTCTAATCGCCCATATTTTAGAAATACTCTCTCAAAATAAAGAAATTCCTGATTCTTTTATTATCTCATAATCAAAACTCTATCTCTATCTCCATTAGTTAGCTGTTACAAAAATCATAATCATCAAGTGGCAAAATAAATCAGATATTACCGAATCAGATACTATAATTCTGAGCATTTCATAAACAAAAATCTGGATAGTCGCCTCAGACAATCCATCGATCAGAGGATGGTATAGTGCATTCTCCCCCAATCAAACACTCAAAATCTCTGAAAATTGATGCCACACTCTCTCAAACAACTCTAAAGTCTCTATCTCGACAATAGATTTCAACAGTTCCTGTAATTTCAGCATATCACCAACTTCTTAACATCTAGCAACTAATATCGATATTACCGCTAATACAACGTATTCTTGAATCTGACGAATCTATTTCAATACAAATCACAAACTCGTGACGATTTGAGTAATTTCGAACTAAAATTTGTCGAAAAGAAAAAAATTATTCTTATTTCGACGTTAGAGTTGCTAAACTGATTCATAGATCACTCGGTCTCTTCTTTTCTGCTTCTATTATTGGAAACATAGGTATCGGAAACTCAATTCTGTCATATTGTCTTCCGTTTTCCTTTACCAATACTGATTTCCAAGTAATTCATACAACATTTCCAAACAACTGAATGAATATATAATCTGTTGTAGTATGCCTTTTTCCAGAATGTGATATCTCATATCTAGATTATCTGACACCCTCAAACGAATATTCATTTCAAAATCCAGTATCTCTGATCTGCTATCTTGTATCATATCTCAATATAGCATTCTCAACTAAATTCTAATCTCTTGATTTAATCTCAATGTTGCTTTAATCATTCCAAACTAATCTAACATAGTTTGGATTGCAACAATCCTGACTGGTTGATAATCTGCCTAGAACTCAAGAACAAAAAGAATAGATCTTTAATCAGTCGATCAAGCATTCTTCTAATTTCTTCTTTTTATTTCTCAAGTTCTGGAAAAATCGTACAATCAATTCAAAACTCTTACTGGTACTCTAAATCCCAATTCTCTATCCGTTACGAGCCAAAATCATCAAAATATACTGAATTTATATATCAAATGATTAACGACTCTTGAAATTCATAATCAAAGAAACTCACTCAAGTAGAGATCATCCAAAGATCAAATATTCTGAACGAAAAAATTTGCAAGGTGAAAACAACTCACTTGCATCTCGACTTTAAGCGAGTGAATCAAATCAGACTCTAACAAGGAATAAGAGTCAATCAAAATCAATCGAGGTCGAATACAAAACCTCATAATCGATATAAAAAAATTCAAGAGTCATGATTCCATGATATAATAGATTCAGCAAAATCAAAAAGAAGACTCAACTGTAACTGATTTTCGTACTTATCTTATCAGATTTCTAAATTGTTCCCAAATAATCATGATTGATCCAAAAACTTATTCAATACCCAAAATAAGCGGAACCTGAATTTGATAATTCTCACAATATTTCAAGTAACACAATCAACTTCCTTTCAATCTGATTTCTATCAAACTCTAATTCAGCTTTTCTGATACAAGTACTGATATCTTCTTTCTTAGCTGTTCATCACGATTAGTTCATAACAACTATTTCAGATAAAGGTTCAACATACCGTTAATGTAACTTAATAGATTATGCAACTATATCTGTATGCAATGCACCCAGGTTCATCAATATACAGGCAAATTGCTCAAAGCTCAATTATACCTGTAGTGTCATCATTTGGTGCATATTGAACCAAAGTATCTGTAGATGCTTGTTGTCTCAGAGTTGGATCTTCATTCAAGTTTCTCCTCATTCCCCAAGGATTAGGACACACTCTCGAAAAATGTCCCACTTCATAGCAACGATGACATTTTCCTATAGTTCCTCGGCATTCATCGCTAGCATGTTTTCCTCCAAAATGAGTACAGTATTCACCGGCAAATTCTGCTTTCTGACTTATACGAAGTTGCTTCAGTCTGCTAGAGCTAGAAGAGCTACTTCCAGACTTCTTGAACTGTTGCCTCAAATGCTGTAACCGCTTTTCACTTCCACTAACACTACCTCCTGCCTCATAGCTGCTCTGTGATGACAATTGTGACTGAAAGTGCGGTTGTTCGAAATGCTGAGGCACGATTGAACTTTCTTTATGTCTCATAAAACCGTCTTCAGCTCTTTTAGCCCTGTCAATAGCATCAACCAATCTATTCGGTCGCCCAACATCTATCCAAGCATAAATTTCCGGATTCAGTCCATTGATAAACAAATTCGTTTGGACTTCTTCATCCTGAATTATGTGAGGAACAAATCGGAGCAAGTTGGAGAATTTAGCAACATACCCATCGATAGTCATATTTCCCTGCTGCAAATTAACAAATTCTCCTGCTCTATCTTCTCTATAAGATCTCGGAAGAAATTGTTGACAAAATTCAGTCTTAAATACCTGCCAAGATATTACTATACCTCTGTTTTCCAGGCATTGCTTTGTCGCAAACCACCAGCTTCTTGCTAAATCTTGCAGTTGGTATACAATAAGCTTGATTCTTCGTTCATCAGAGTATTCTAAAGATTCAAGCAATTGATCAAGCTCTTCTAACCAACCTTCACAAACATTGGTAACTTTGGTACCTTTCAGAATTGGCGGATTATAAGTCTGAAATCATTCAAATAGCACCTCCATTGGTGTGAGTGTAGCATCCATCGGCTCTGATATCGTACTACAATACAGATCTGTTCAATCAGAGGTAATTCCTTCACTTGCGGAGTACTGTTCGGTTCAATCTGGGATGCTTACATCACCCATATAACCTGACTTACTTGAAAATAAAATTCATAAGCAACACGGAGAGTATACTATTCAAATCATTAAAAATACATATAATCTCATGCTTTGTCATATTACATATGCTTACAACTCTTCATGCTATTCACAGAAACATGCTTACAAGGAATTCAAAATTCATGTGAATTCACATAATCAAGTAAGCACATAAATATTTAAGCATGTACTCAAATAATTTTTCCATGAAGTAAATCACACACACATACATTTTATCAATTTCAGTAAAGCATCAATCAAACCATACTAAAAAAAATGCATGCGACTCGATCTACCCCACTCAACTTCTATCTTATTCCAAGAACTTAGGCTCTGATACCACCTGTTGTGAAGACCTCGGGTGCTAATCTCAATTATCGACTTTAAATCAGAATTACACTAATAATTAAACTAATAACTTACAAGCAATCAAATTAAACTTGAAAGCAAAAGCAATAATTTTTTTTTTTAAAAAAAAATCAAGGCCTCGCTCTATCGGTAAAAGTTCACCGATCGAGCGAGCACAAATTCAGAAACTTTCTGCCCGAAATTCACATGGCCTCGCTCGATCGGTTAAATTTTACCGATCGAGCGAGAAGGTTCTGTGCAGAAATCCAGAATCTGCTGTTGCTGTCCTATGCAAGATATAAAGAGCTTGAAACATTCTAAGCATCTCAATTCCATACTAGAATGATCTAAAGGCAAGCTACAAGGTATAACATGCATACAAACTCAAACCTTAACTTGTACAAGTTTCTACAATGCAATACATCAAACTCATAAGTTGCATACAAGTATTGAAACTAAACTTCCAACAACTAACTTATAAAAGGTTTGACAACATATATACAAACTCCAGGTAGCTCAAAACATCAATTTGATAGCAACTTCTATTCTTAACCCGAGTCTCCACCCTAATCTCTCAATATCTCGTTTCCACGTCAAGTCCGACTCGAATATTCTTCAACCTGATGCAATGCACACATACAAGAAAAACAACAGCCAGATAAACTCCGGTGAGAATAAATCTCAGTATGAAAGACATCTATATAAATCAAATAGATATAACTCAAACAAGTAATCTACTATCACAATCATCATTTCCTTATACCCTTACCTGTCAAAGAAAATTCATTCAATAACAAACAGACTCAAAGACAAGTCGAGGGTGAAAGGATTCAAGTCTTACAGAATTGATAATTTAAAAATTCATATCGTTGGGATCCCGGGAATATAATCAGGCCAAAAAAAATCAAGCCTCCCACCTACGCTCCCGCTCGAGGTGGTAAAAATCTGATATTCCCTGGACTGTGAACACTATATTGAGAATCGTGGCAAAAGAAATCAAGTCAGATCCCTAGCCTCTCGCACATAAGTTCACCACGTCCAATATTTTCTTTTCGATTCTGTTTTCAAGGTTTCGAAAGAATTGTGGCTCAAGGGGTTTACTCTCAACTCTATAATCAATCTACCACAACTCAACACTTCAAAATAATCTAAACCAACAATCTCAAATAAATTATCCATCATATATCTCAACAAGAAATCATGTTGGAAGCAAACAACTCATATATCAATTAACTCAATCAACTAAGTCAAGTAATTCATAGAATCATATAAGATTAATTAAAACACCTAATCATGCATGTATGTGATTTAATAAACTCAAAAACCACCACGTTCTCTAGTTATTCTACCTGTCGAGGTTAATGTCGAATCATACCTTTAATCTGAACTCAAACCTCTGAAACTCTCGCACTACTTGATCAAATATAAGTTGTCCAGAATTCTGCTCAATCCTTCTTGTTATTTCAACTCTAGTTGTGTCCAACTTGTAGCTTAAGCTCAAATCAATTCCGGACTCGTCGACTCGACTTCGATACCTTCAACTTCAAGTTCTGAAATTAAGGTTTATACAACTACTCATTAGCTTCTCAAATTCATCTCAACTCATCAAGGTTTCATCAACTTCAAATCTTGTCCCATTAACCAAAAATTCAACCGATGGTGAAGTAATTCGAAACCGATGATTCAAATACTTTAAACATCAATCAAACATTGATATCTAACTCATATTACTATCATTCCATCACTACAATTTCGAAATTAGCACTTGCATTTTTCAGAAATTCAACAAACGAGAATCGACGGCGTAACGACTCGAATTCGGTAATTCCAAAAGCATAGACACCATCTTATCTATCAATTAATCTCATTTTCATATTCATTTCCAGCACTCATTCACGTTTCCATCAACACAAAAATTCAGAATTCTCAGAAAATCTTCAATAAATGAAAAAACATGTCCAAACGACGATCTTTTCGCGAACCTTCTTAAATATACTATCGTCGTATATACTAGAACACGTTTATACAATCAAATCTTAATTCTAACAACATATTAAAATTAAACAATAATAGAATTTAGCCAAACTTACGTCAAAGTGTAGCACTCGAAGCCGTGATTCCAAATATACGATCAATTTGAAATTCTACCGGCCGGATCGAGTTCTATGAATTTTGGAAGACAAGAAACGACCATGTTCTTCTTTTCTCCTCTCTCGGTTTTGCTACTGAAGTTGCTTCTCAATCTGATGGAATACATGCAATGTTATACACATCACACGTGTAATCCCACTTGCAAATCTTAAATTGCACTTTGGCCCTTAATTTCCTTTAAAATTGCAAATCGGTCCTTGGAACCTTCCTCCATCTCTCTCTCGGTCTTACTGCTGCTGAAGGGAATATATACACATGAAAAGTGTAATATAAATCTCTTGTTGACAATTCAAGTCCCATTTTTGCAGTTTAGCCCTTGCTCGAGTTTCTTCTTCCAATTAAATCCTTTAATTCTCGGAACATGGAATTTAAATCTTAAATCCCATAAATATTTAATTAGAATATTTATTCTTTTAATTTAAGAATCCCGAAATTTAATTCTCAAAACCCATAAATTCTCAAATTAAATATTTTCGGCTCGGAAATTGAATCTCTAATTTCCATAAATTCCAAATTGAATATTTTCCAAATACGAAATTTAAATCTCTAATTCCTTAATTAATATTCATCTTTTCAAGGCCTTACACCTCCCCTGTTGTCTAAATTCCTCACCGACCACTGTTGCCGACGTTCGCTGTTGGACCGCTGTTTTCCGAACGATCCTTGTTAAGGTTTTCTTCTTTTTTTCCAATATTTTTTCTCTGCATGTATTGTATGCGGTCAATGGCTGGGTGTAGTAAATGAAGGGAAGGAATGGACCATACAAGATAAAATATTTACTTGTTTGTTTCAAGAATTTTGTTTTCTGAAGTTACATGTATGTGGTCCACGGCTGGTATATTGCTCGAATTTTTTTTTACTTGTTTGTTTCAAAAATGAACGGAAGGAATGGAAAAATATATTGCTCGAGTTTTTTTTTACTAGTTTGTTTCAAAATATTTTTTTGCTTGTTTTACAAGATAGAGTCTTTACTTGTTTATTTCAAAAATGAAGGGAAGGTGTAGACCATACAGTATCTTTCTCGAATTTTTTCATTGGCTCTGGAAATGAATGCACTTCCTGATTTTGGGTTGCTGGAATTTGAAAAATATTTCATTGTCAAGGAAAAACTGTTTTCATGATTAATTGTTATTTATTTGACTTGTTATAAAGAAACGATTGAATTACAAATCTTTAATTGAATGATAAAAAAAAAATTTATGTATTCTCTTGAGAACCAAATTTGGTTACAATTAAAATGCACTACGGTGGAAGATTGAATTTTATTGGCAATCACGATGAATACATTGGGGGAAGTTTTGAATATTTTGATTTTTTTTTTATCTTGATAAGTTAGCAATGGTGGAATTATGGGGTTTTGCTGAAGATCTTGGATTCAAAGATAAATATTCCATTAAATTTTGGCACAAAATCGGATATACTTTTAAGAGTGGGAGATATTTGGTGAACAATTCAGATGTATTGAAAGTTAGAAATCATATTCCAAAAAATTATGAGTTTGAGATTTTTATAGAACACTTAGATGCTCGTGTAAGTGTTTTGCCAAACCCTCTAGTTGAAGCTGAGTTTGTTGATGATGATAATGATTTCATCAGAGACGGTAGTTGGATTGATGCTTTTGTTGAACATGCGATAGAATTGACAAGAGGAAAAAATGTTGTTGATGAGAGTGAAAATAAAGATGATTTGCAAAAGATTATTGATGATGATGATGGCGAAGAAGATGTTTGTGCAGATAGTGATGGTTTGGATAGTCTTCATGATTCTGATGAGGGAGAAATTAGAAATTATACCAAGATTAATCCGGAGCGAGATTCTGAAAATCCAAGTTTCAAGTTGGGTATGATTTTTCGCTCAAAGAAAAAAGTAAAATTTGCGATTCAAATCCATTGCATCAGAAACAGAGTGCCGATAAGGTTTGTAAAGAATGATAATATCCGAATTTGGGCTAAATGCAAGAATGATCATTGTGATTGGACAATTCATGTTGCAAAGATGACAAATGACAGTTGTTGGCAAGTGAGAACATTCCACGATAAGCACAATAAATGTTTTTGGGATTTAAAAAACAAATGCATTACCTCAGCGTGGTTGGGAAAGACTTATGCCAAGAGATCAACACAAATCCTAAATTGGGAACAATTGAGTTTAGGAATGAGATTTGCGGTTCATTGAAGGCTGATGTTTCTAGAAAGGTTGCTTATCTGGCCAAGAAAAAGGCACTTCAGTTGGTACAAGGGACTGCCGAGGAGAAATTTAGGCAAATAAGGAGGTATTGTGCTAAGTTAAAAAGATCAGATGTCGGAACCACAATAGTTTTGAAGTTGGCTGAGGATGATGAAGGTCAAAGGTTCCAGAGACTATATATTTGTTTTTCTGCATGTAAGCAAGTATTCAAGAATACATGTTGATGTGTCATTGGTGTCGATGGTTGTTTTTTGAAAGAAAAGTATGGTGGGCAGTTGCTATCCGCCGTGGGGTTAGATCCGAATAACAATATATTTCCGATATGTTATGCATTGGTTGAGCGTGAAACAGCGGATACTTGGACATGGTTTCTCCAGCTTTTGGATAAAGACATTGGGATTAGCAATGATTAGCAAGCTTGGACATTCATGTCAGATAAGCAAAAAGGTTTGATTAATGCATTTGAATCTTTGTTTCCTGATGCAGATAATAAATTTTGTGTTAGGAACTTACTCAACAACATGAAACGTGATGGGTTCAAGAGTGTAGCTGTTAAGATAGCCTTTTGGGCTACGGAAAAGGCGACTAGAGTTGAAGAATTTCGATTATGAATGACACAGATGAAATAAAGTGATGAAAATGCATATGAATGGCTTGCAAAGAAGCCTGAAAAACAGTGTTCTAAGGCATTTTTCAGCACATCTCCCAAATGTGACATCTTATTGAACAATATGTGTGAAAGTTTTAACAGCTTGATATTAGATGCAAGGGAAAAACCAATAATTGAGATGTTTGAGATGATACGAAATCTATTAATGGCCAG
The DNA here is from genome assembly GCF_033568475.1 of Henckelia pumila. Classification (NCBI taxonomy): domain Eukaryota; kingdom Viridiplantae; phylum Streptophyta; class Magnoliopsida; order Lamiales; family Gesneriaceae; genus Henckelia; species Henckelia pumila. The sequence goes on along the minus strand of NC_133123.1, from coordinate 124,332,222 downwards.
ATATCAAGTTAATAGAGAGAAGGCTGGGAAATGGAAGAGCCAGATTTGTCCAAAGATCAGAGATGTGTTAGTAAAGATCTACATTGATTCTGCTGGGTATTACCCCATGAAATCAGATGAGATGCATTACCAGATCACTAAGTTAGATGATAGACGTGATCAGCATTCAGTTGACCTATCAAGTAGGTCCTGCAGTTGTCAAAAATATGATTTTACAGGTATTCCTTGCAAACACGCACTATGCACCATTTGGTGCAAAAAAGAGGATCCAGAGGCATATGTTTAGGGGTGGAATCGGGTCGGGACCCGTCCCGTAACCCCCTTACCCGATTCCCGTCCCGATAGGAATTGAGATATTTTTTTTTCCCGATCCCGCACCCGAGATGTGTCGGGACCCGAATGTTCGGGATCCCGTCGGGTCGGGAGAGGGTAATCCCGAATAATATTTTTTTTAAAAAGAAATTATATGAAAATATTTTTTTGAAAAAAATTTATGAAAAAATTCAAACAATTTCTTAATACATTACAAATAAATTAAAATTTCTTTATATATAACCATTAAAAAACTAAAACATTTTTTTAGTACATTACAAATAAACTAAAACAACTACTTGATTAATAAAAAAACATATAATTATTCATAATAATAAAAAAACAAAATAAAAAATTATAAATCAATGTTAATATTAAAAAATATAAATATAAAAAAATTATATGGTATATAATTATAAAACATTAATATTAAAACATAAAATTAAAAAAAATTAATTTTTTTAATTAAAAAATATTATTAAAAAATATTATTTTTATATTCGGGTCGGGTCGGGAATCCCGTCGGGAAGGGTTGCTTATCCCGATCCCGATCCCGACATTGATTGGGTCGGGAAAAGTTCGGGACGGGAAAAATTCAGGACGGAAACGGGTTGGGAATCGGGACGGGTCGGGATTTTTTAAAAATTTGCCACCCCTACATATGTTCACTCGTATTACACGGTGGAAACATATAAAAGATGTTAATCATTGCCAATTATGCCCGTGAATGGACCCGATTTGTGGCCTACATGTGATTTGGCCCCTCCGCTGTTAGGTACTTTAGAATAATGGGCTGGATAAGTAAAGTTGGGTTATCATCATGGGCCTTGCTAAATTGGGCTATCCACTTGTCAAGAGACTTCTAGAACCGATAGCTTGGAGAAGAGGAAAGGAGTTAGAATGCAAGAATATAAAGTAAACAAGATAGAAGAAAATGGAGGTCATTCACGTTTATTGTATTTTAAATTTAATAGCTTATGCTAGGGACTAGCTTTGGCTAGGGAACAAAGATCATCTCTGGGTTTTTATTTACTGTAAGTATCTTCTATTATATATATAAATTGTGGTTCCTAACAATTGGTCCGACCTACCGGATCCGATGGAGCGAGAAGAAGAAATATTGGAAGTACTTAAGAAAAAGTAGAAAATATGAGCTCGATGAAGGAAAGTTTAAGCTCTCTTGAAAAAGCTATGTCTAAGCTTGCAAAATCTCAGATTCGGATGGAGCAATCGATGAGTAAGAAGTGGGGTGACTACCCAAATTATCAGTTGAAGGGAGAGAAACAGCAACGGGTGGTGAACGATGAGGTCCTGGGGCATAAGAGTAGGGTGGTTGTTTGCGATAACCAAGCTGAATAAGAAACTATCAGGGAGGGTTTGAATGATGTAGTTAAGATCGAGCGCGAGGAGTTCACTCACCAAATTGTAGGGGAATCTGATGAACATGCTGATGAGGAGAGACCTGTTCTAAAATACGTATATTCCAGAAGGCGTAGAGGAGTGAAAGTGTTGAAGGGGGAAGAAAGATTGGTGGTGTAAAAACAACCGCAAGATAATGAGGAACCAGACCAAGCTTTAGGAGGAGAAAAAGACAAGTAGATTTTCCTGAGGTAGATCCAATCAGAGGGGCATCACAACTTTATATAGACGTAGCCAATCCTTCGATCAAACAATTCATATGCGAAGCCACACACAATCTCGTACATCAATATATGACCTTGGATATCGAAATTAACAGAGAGAGGAAGCAAATCAGCAATTTCACGATCAACAACAACACGACGAGCCTGAAGTTACTCGAGATGCTATGGGTTCAAAAGAAATTTCCGATTAAGGAAGGGATGCCACGATGGAGTTGATAAAAATATACAGCTGTCGAAAATCCATAAAGGAAGAATCCCCGTCGTCGATGTAGGGGTGGAGAAGGGTAGGGCTACGCATGGGTGAATATGCATTTGGGCTAACCCTGCGGTGGCTTGGAGAAGAAGGAAAGTACATGGGCTATTTTATTTTTAAGCCCAACAAGGAAAATTGTGAGGTGGTGGGAGCCCATTACATCAATATAATTATATGGGACATGGAAATAAGTCTTAAGGTAGAGCAGACTAGAGCTTGCAGGCCCAACAACAGAGATAGGTGGTTGGTCTCATATGATTATTTTCTAGACATGTTTGGTAACTGGTTCGTGGGGTGGGCCTACATAGATATTATAGGCCAACCCAATAACAACATATCGTAATTAGCGTCAAAACCTAGAAGTTGGGTGCGAGATATTCGTACAAAATACTGGGGGTGAGGGGATCATTCGACGGTGTAAGTTCGGTAAGTCTCTGGTGGCGGCGGCGGCGTGACAAATTGCACCTACAAATGCCTAAAGCTATGGCTGAATTTGAAGGAAGTTTACAATATAGGTGTTGCTGGGGTTGTTGATCAATTTACTACTGAAAAGGGTAATACTGATGTTGGTTTTATGGTTGGTACATGTAATCTTTTATTTATGGTATGGCCTCTTTTGTGGGTTGTGATAGCTGGGGAAGGGCTCGATTATTTGTTCCAAAATGAATTGATTGGGGAAATAATTGAAGAAAATTCAGTGGTTGGGGCAACTCGTCAAGGAGTGAAGATTATTGGTTACACTGTCGTGGATATAAATATGTTAGGCAATTTGGTTGTTGATGATGGGGATATGTGTGGAGATCAAAACTATTATTGATTACTATCCATGCCAAGGATTAATAGATTATCAGAAGAAAAAAAGGTGAATAAGGTTGACGGCTCTTTCCAGAGGATCGAGAAAGAACTTAGAGAAGTTAATCCTTTGGTAATAAAGTCAATTACAAGAAAGTTGTGGAGTAAATGTTCTTGTGAAATGCCCATGAAAAACTCAGAAAAGGTGGAGTTGAGGGAATTCTGTAGCAACTTTATTGTCCTAGAAACCCATTTTGGGAAAACTAAGCTTTGTCAGTTGCAGGGATTTAACAATGAGCTCGTCGATATTGGTTTTCATGTTACTGTCTTTGATGTTGGCTGGAGGGCAGTGAAGATTAAGATTCAAGACTCAGCCTTGAGGAGAAGGCTGAATTTCAAGGGGGTGGTATTGTTAGGTACTTTAGAATAATGGGATGGATAAGTAAAGTTGGGTTATCATCATGGGCCTTGCTAAATTGGGCTATCCACTTGTCAAGAGACTTCTAGAACCGATAGCTTGGAGAAGAGGAAAGAAGTTAGAATGCAAGAATATAAAGTAGGCAAGATAGAAGGAAATGGAGGTCATTCACGTTTATTGTATTTGAAATTTACTAGCTTATGCTAGGAACTAGCTTTGTCTAGGGAACAGAGATCATCTCTAGGTTTTTCTTTACTGTAATTCTCTTCTATTATATATATATAAATTGTGGTTCCTAACATCCGCTGCCTCCCGTTTATAAAGAAAAAGCTGGAAGACCTGCCAAGTTGCGAAGAAGAGAAACAGATGAACCTCCCCCATCTTCTCAAAAAAGGTTGAAAGGTTTTAAAAAGTAAAACAAATGCAAAAAATGTGGTGGATTAGGACATAACCAAAGAACTTGTTCACAACGAGTGTCTGCGACACGACAAAGTAATGATTTTTTAGATTATGTTGCAGCGGATCTTAGTAGTAACCAAAGAATCGTGGATGATAATTTGTTGCCAACTAGAAAGGAAAAACTACATGTAATTAAAAATAACAGTTTTAAATTTATTGACTTTTTTTTATTGTTTATGAAACCTTTTATTTATAAGTATTTACATGCAGGTGAGGCGACCACAGCAAGCAGCAGTTAATGTTGAAGAAAACTCATGCTCACAATCATTAATAAATGTAAGCTATGAAAAAATATTAGATAATTATTTTAAGAATGCAGTTTATGTATTGATATAATGAAAAGTACATTGTAAAATTTTATGTATTTATATAGGTCTTTGCCAAACCAGCTTTTGTGAAAGGTGGCGTAAACCTCACAACAGTATCATGACTACGATCTTCCATGAGTGTTCAACCTAGAGATGTACAATCAGCTTTACAACAGTTTACTTCTTCAAAAACATCTGTCATGAAGAATTGAATTTTTCGGGGATATGTTTTCATGTTTTTACTATTTGTCTAGGCTGCTGAACCTTAACAAATTGACACAGAAACTGTTGTCTTTTGGATGGACTTGGTGTATGAATTATCTAATTTTAAGGAACTTGTTCTATCAATATCTTTTTTTTTTGGTTTTTGGTTGGACTTGGTGGATGAGTTGCTTGTTCTATCACTATTTTTTTTGGTTATAGATGATGTTCACAGGTTTAACTAGATCATTATTTATTTTATATGAATTGTTTGGATTGGTTTTAGAAACGTGTGCTTCTGGAATTTTTTTAGGATTGGTTTTGGAAACGTGTTATCTTGTTATATTTTTTTTTATTAGGATTGGTTCTGAAAATGAATGTGATTTCCATGAAATGAGTTTGCCTCTAGAAATTTTTTTAGGATTGGTTTTGGAAATTAATGTGCTTCTGGAATTTTTTTAGGTTTGGTTCTGGAAATGAATGTGCTTCTGGATTTTTTTTATTGGTTCAGGAAATTAATGTGCTTCTAGTTTCTGGAAATGAATTTGAATTTAAATGAATGTGCTTTCAGGTTCTGGAAATGGGTGTGATTTTATTGAAATGAATGTGCTTCTGGTTTTGAAAATTAATGTGATTTTATATATTTTGTTTGAATAATGCTTAGAAAATTGTTGATGTTGGAGCAGCTGTACATAAACTTTTCTTCTGGTTGTATATAGAAAATAGTTCGGCTATATCTTGTTAACTTCCAAGCACATTTGAATTTGGTTTTTGAATGTCATGATTCAAGTCCAGTGTCTAAATATTTAATATATTACTAAATAGTAATTGGATGAGTCTAAAACAACACAATTTATTTTAATTCCAGAAATTTTCTTACAAATAATATTGCACTACAAAATAGGACCAACAACATATTTCAATATCCTTAACAATAATAAAATAAACTTCTACAATCTTAAAATCTAAAATCTTAGATTTCCATAAGATATTTAATCATCAACCAGTAATTTCCATAGATTCAAATATTCAGTTTTTTTCTTCATATCTTCCATCGTCGCTTCAAAACTCGTTGCACATTTGTTGTTCTCGTTTGCTAAATTTGACAGCACATCTTTCAACTTGGCTAAATTTTCAGCTTGAGTAGATTCTCTACTTTCACTTGCACTGGGAGTAGCGTGCAACCTTTCTTTGAAACTAGGCGTGGAGGAAGAAGCTGGAATTTACTTCTCCATTTAAGAATCAAAACAAAAAAACAGAAAGTTATTATCGGAACTCAAAAACTTTGTGACCACAGCAAAACAAGACACTAAAAGGAACAAAATTAAAATACATTGCATTCTAATCATTGCCTCATTCCACAATTTTTTGAATTATACATAATTATCATTGTTCGTTTGACAAATACTGATGTTACACCACCAAATAATTATACGACAAGTAACATGCTTACATAATTACTCCATTAAAGCTACTCATCCTTAAAACTCTACACAATAAATATGTTCAAAAACCAATATACTAATTTTTTTTTTAAAAAAAGAAGATAATATAATCGTATATTATTCTGTCAGCAATTAATAAAATAATAAAAAAAAGAAGTGTTGGCAGCATGTGACAGAAGGTGGCAGCAAGTGGCTTGATGCATTACACTTGTGCGTACAAAAAAGAAGGAAAATTCAATGTAGAATTTTCCTTCTCATTTATAACCAAGGGATTGCACCTATATATATGTGCATTCTCTTGGAATGAAGATCATCCCATCTTCCGAGTTCTCTTCCTTCAGATTAAATAGCTTTCAATACATTTGAGTGTGTTTTTATAATATTTGAGAGATAGGTTTTTTTCTGTATTAAGAGAGTGTGTGTCTCTTTGAAAACATAGAGAGAGTTTGTAATTCTCTAAATATTATAGTGGAATCTTTTGATCTTGCCCATGGTTTTTACCCTAATAATTTTGGGGGTTTTCCACATAAATCTTGGTGTCTATTTTATTCTTCAATTTCCATAGTTTCTATCTCGTGATGCCGCACCTGGGACCAACAAGTGGTATCAGAGCCTTGGCATAAAATTTCTTAAAATTCTGAGTATGCTCTGTGGTTTCAGATTTGACTGATCTTCCACATCAGAAAATATTTTTTGAAGATTTTATAAGGCAGGATTCTTGTAGTCAAGATGTTGGCAAAATACGAGATAGAAAAGTTCAATGGGAGCAATTTTTTGCTGTGGAAATTGAAGATACAAGCAATTCTAACAAAGGAGCGTTGCTTGGCAGCTATTGGAGATAGACCGGCGGACATCACGGATGATCAAAAGTGGAATGAGATGAATCACAATGTTGTTGCCAATTTGCACTTGTCTATAGCGGATGAAGTTTTGTCAAGTATCTCTGTAATAAAAAGTGCAAAAGTTATTTGGGATACTTTGGCAAAACTGTACGAGGTCAAGTCACTACACAACAAAATTTTCCTAAAGAGAAATCTTTATACTCTTCGGATGGCGGAAACCTCATCAATGACTGACCATATCAACACTGAATACTCTATTTTCCTGGCTCACCTCTATGGGGCATAAAATAGAGGAAAAAGAACATGCGGAGCTTCTACTTCAGAGTCTACCAGATTCATACGATCAGCTCATCATCAATGTTGCCAACAATGTTCTTTTGGATAATTTAAATTTTGACGATGTCTTAACTACGGTTCTTGGAGAAGAGAGTTGTCGAAGGAACAAGGAAGATAGGTTTGCAACATCGAAGCAAGCAGAGGCTTTACCGATAACGAGAGGAAGATTGACGGAGCGTGACTCCAGTGGGATCCACAGATATGGTAGATCCAAGTCAAGAAGTAAGAAGAAAAATATTTACTGCTTTAAATGTGGCAGTAAAGGGCACTTCAAAAGAGAGTGTACATAGAGCATCGAGAAGGGATCTCAAGGAAATGTGGCCCGTACTTCAGAAAGTGGTGAAATATTATTCAGCGAAGCAACAACAGTTGCGGAAGGCAGACACAGATTCTGTGATGCATGGATTATGGATTCAGGAGCAACGTGGCACATGACGTCAAGGAGAGAATGGTTCGATCAGTATGAACCAGTCTCAGGAGGATCTGTATTCATGGGAAATTATCATGCCTTGGAAATCGCTGGGGTCGGTACATAAAAATCAAAATGTTTGATGGTATTATTCGCACCATACAGGATGTACGACATGTGAAGGGTCTGACAAAGAATCTTTTGTCTTTGGGGCAAGTGGATGATATTGGGTTCAAAACCCATATCGAGAAAGGGATCATGAATATTGTGAAAGGCGCGCTTGTGGTTATGAAGGCGGAAAAGGTTGCTGCAAATCTGTATGTATTGTTGGGGGAAACACGCAAAGAGGCGGAACTAGTTGTTGCATCAATTGGTTCGGGGGAAGAATCAACAGTGTTGTGGCATAGAAAGCTTAGGCATATGTCAGAACGAGGAATAAAGATTCTCTCAGAACGAAAGCTGTTGCCGGGGCTTAAAAAATTGAATCTTCCCTTTTGTGAGCATTGTGTTACCAGTAAACAACAAAGATTAAAGTTTGGCACATCTACTGCCAAGAGCAAAGGAATATTGGAGCTGATTCATTCTGATGTTTGGCAAGCACCGATGGTATCCCTAGGAGGAGCGAGATATTTTGTCTCGTTTATTGATGATTTATCTAGGAGATGTTGGGTGTATCCAATCAAGAAGAAATCAGATGTTTTCGAAGTCTCCAAATTTTTAAAAACGCGGGTTGAACTTGATTCTGACAAGAAAATCAAGTGTTTGATGACTGACAATGGAGGAGAATATACCAGTGATGAGTTTGATGCATTTTGTCAGCACGAGGGCATCAAAAGACAATTCACGACGGCTTACACACCTCAGTAGAATGGAGTGGCGGAGCAGATGAACAGAACTTTGTTGGACAAAACAAGGGCCATGTTGAGTACTGCAGGTCTAGCCAAGTCATTTTGGGCAGAAACAGTCAAAACCGCTTCTTATATCATCAATCGTTCTCCTTCAGTGGAGATTGATTTGAAGACCCCGATGGAGGTGTGGACTGGCAAGCCAGCTGATTATTATCGGTTACATATATTTGGAAGTTCGGTGTACGTATTGTACAATGAACAAGAAAGATCGAAGTTGGATTCCAAATCCACAAAGTGTATCTTCTTGGGCTATGCTGATGGAGTAAAGGGGTTTCGCTTGTGGGATCCTACTATTCACAAGCTTATCATCAGCAGAGATGTTATCTTCCAAGAAGATAAAGTAAAGGGAGACAAAGACACACTGAATTCAGAAACTACTATCATTCAGGTGGAAAATAAGACAGATGAAGATCAAGTTTCTTGTGAAGCAGTACCAAAGCACGAGGTACAAGAACCAGTTGAATCAAAAGTTTCCAAAGTGAGGCAGTCAACTCGAGGGAAAAGACCACCAGGTTGACTTTCAGATTATGTCACTGAAAGAAACATTGCATATTGTCTATTAACAGAGGATGGTGAGCCATCGAGTTTCCATGAGGCTATTCAAAGCTCGGATGTATCCCTGTGGATGACAGCGATGCAGGAAGAATTGGAAGTATTGGACAGGAACAAAACTTGGAATCTTGTTACACTACCACGAGGAAGAAAAGCTATCGGTAACAGATGGGTCTATAAGATCAAACGTGATGGAAATAACCAAGTGGAGCGGTATCGTGCAAGATTGGTTGTCAAAGGGTACGGTCAGAAAGAAGGTATTGACTTCAATGAGATATTTTATCCTGTGATTCGACATTCAATAGTCAGGGTAGTATTGGCATTGTGTACGGTGTTTGACCTACATCTAGAACAACTAGATGTGAAAACGGCATTTCTTCATGGCGATCTTGAAGAAGAAATCTATATGCTTCAGCCAGAAGGTTTTGCAGAAAAAGGCAAAGAGAACTTGGTTTGCAAGTTGAACAAATCTCTGTACGGTCTCAAACAGGCGCCGAGGTGTTGGTACAAGAGATTTGATTCCTATATCATGAGCCTTGGGTACAATAGACTCAGTGCAGACCCTTGTACGTATTTCAAGAGGTCTGGTGATGATTATTATATCATTTTGCTGTTGTACGTGTCCAATAATTGAAGACAAAGTTGGCTAGGGAATTTGATATGAAGGAATTGGGACAAGCAAACAAGATTCTAGGGATGCAAGTTCACCGAAACAGAAACAACAGGAAGATTTGGCTTTCCCAGAAAAATTATTTGAAGAAAGTTTTGCAACACTTCAACATGCAAGATAGTAAGCCAGTTTCAACCCCTCTTCCTATTAACTTCAAGTTATCTTCTGAGATGTGTCCTAGCAGTGAAGCAGAGAGGATGGATATGTCTTGTAGTGACCCTTACCCGGATCACCTACTAAACAGAACTTGTGCATGCAATTTACTTAATAAAACAGATATCAGAATAAAACTGCGGAAACCAATAACATTATACAATCCCAAGAAAAGGAATCTGTAATTATCCAATAATATACAACCAAATCGAATAGCTGTATAAACCCAAACAACAGTAATAAAGCCTAGACGAAGCTCCAGCTGGCCAACCACTGACTAGCCCCTCCTGGATCCACCCTCCTCGTCCAATCGCAAACCTGCCCCATGGAATAGGGTGTCCAGAAAATACAGAGTACGAGACGTGAGCATAAAACGCTCAGTGCGAGAGTATGAGTATACATGCATGCAAAGTGAACTCCCTATAGACTCGAGGTCAAGGATCAGATAACAGAGACAGACCGGGCCCTGGTATGTAGCACGCTGTGCCGTCGCTTCAGGAGGTGGCTCCCATACCGAGATAACTGTGAATACGCCGGACCCAAATCGATGGAAGTCCATCCACTAACAGGATAGGGTACAACCCTACTACAGACATCTCGAAGGAGATACAGCAAGATGCAAATGAATGCAGCATAATATCATGGCATATAAATCATGCAGTCACATAATACATGCATACTCAGTCAGGATATCTCGAACAGTACTTTCGTACCTCAAAAACCAGGTAGGAACTACCAGCTCTAAGTCCAAGCCTAAAGTCCGCCTACACAGCGAAATGATACTACTATCATTATAGCGCCCTAAATGCCTTAACTAAGCTATTGCATACTCCTAAATATTTATAGGAAGCAAAAGCTATACCTTCGTACGTCGTTAGCCCTTTGATGTCGATGCCTCCAGAACTTGGGCACAACTCCGCTACGACTATCGAACGCCTCTCCGACCTCCGGACCAAGCCTAAGAAGACTAGAACAGCTCGAATATGACTAGAAATAGAGAGGAAATCCGGAATTGGCAAGGAGAAATGAAGTCTCGGCCTTCTATTTATAGACAACGATCGGAGCCTCCGATCCTCGATCGAAACGTCCGAACCTCGATCGGAACGTCCGATCCTGCCATCGGAGCTTCCGAAGATCCTGATCTGCCACGTGTCAAAATATCATTTGTTGACTTCGGATAGGGGTGATCGGAGCCTCCGGTCCTGATCGGAGCTTCCGATCCAGCCACACGTCATGGATGACGTAATATCGATCGGTGCCTCCGATCCTCATCGGAGCTTCCGATCCCGATCGGAGCTTCCGATCGTCCCTTCGGAGCTTCCGATCCGTCCAATCCCCAATTTATTTAATTAGCATTAATCCTTTAATTACTCAATTAGGGTTCGGGCTACTACATTCTCCCCCACTTAAGATATTTCGTCCTCGAAATCAGATCTTAAGTACCGAATGCAAAAACAGAAATCAGAAACATTCTTTATTCAAACAAACGTTTACAGAGTTTGCAACTGAATACAACTTAAAGAATGACATCAAAACAACTCAGGATGGTCTTTACGCATCCTGTCCTCAAGCTCCCAAGTAGCTTCCTCAGTGCCTCGGCGCTGCCACTGAACTAAAACCAAAGGAATGACTTTGTTTCGTAAAACCTTATCCTTATAATCCAGGATACGAAGAGGTTTCTCAACATAAGTCAAATCCTTGTCTACCTGAACCTCAGATCGCTGCAGAATATGAGATTCATCCGCCACATACCGTCGCAACAGAGATACGTGGAACACGTCGTGAATACTAGATAGATGCGGTGGCAATGCTAGTCGATAAGCCAAATCGCCAATGCTCTCCAAGACCTCAAACGGACCGATAAATCTGGGAGACAACTTGCCCTTAAGGCCAAATCTGAGAATCTTGCGGAAAGGTGACACTCTCAGAAACACTTTCTCCCCGACCTCGAACTGCAAAGGCCTACGCTTGATATTATCATAGCTGGCCTGACGATCCTGTGCAGTCTTAATCCGTTTCTTGATCTGATCAACAATATCTATCGCCTGCTGGATAAACTCCGGTCCCTCAGCCTGTCTCTCCCCTACTTCTTCCCAGAAGAGTGGAGTACGACAACGTCGCCCATACAACGCTTCAAAAGGTGTCATCCCAATACTAGTGTGATAGCTGTTGTTGTAAGCGAACTCGATCAACGACAAATGATCCTGCCAGGCTGAACCAAAATCCAAGACGCACGCTCTAAGCATATCCTCTAACGTACGGATAGTGCGCTCTGACTGACCATCAGTCTCCGGATGATAGGCTGTACTCAAACTGAGAGTAGTACCCATCGCACGCTGAACACTCCCCCAGAATCTAGAAGTAAACCTAGGGTCCCGATCGCTGACAATGCTCACAGGCACTCCATGAAGTCGAACGATCTCCTGAATGTACATCCGTGCCATGCGATCCACAGAGTACTCTCGGCTATAGGCAATGAAATGCGCTGACTTGGTGAGTCGGTCCACCACCACCCAGATAGCATCACAGTTCCTCGGGGATACCGGCAAATGGGTCACAAAGTCCATTGTGATAAACTCCCATTTCCATTCAGGAATAGGCAGACTGTGAAGCAATCCTCCAGGTCGTCGGTGCTCTGCCTTGACCTGTTGACACACCAAACATCTGGAAACAAACTGATAGACACTGCGTTTCATTCCCTTCCACCAGAAACGAGTACGTAGATCCTTGTACATCTTGTTGCTCCCAGGTTGAATACTCAACTTAGTGCGATGTGCCTGAGATAAAATCTCCTCTCGCAACTCTTCATCCTGTGGAATCACAAGCCTACCAGACAAACACAGAAAGCCATCTGACTGATAATGAAATCTAGACGAGCTACCCTCGTTAGCTAGACGAACTAAACGCTGGGTCTTCGAATCAGACATCTGAGCATCTCGGATCCGCGAGTACAAGGCTGGCTCAGATAATATCGCAAACATCTGGATACTCTGCATACCTTTCTTATGCTTGAAGGTAAAACCTGAAGTACAACAGTCACTGATCGCACTAGACATCGAACAAGTCTGAAGTGCGGATAGTCGCACCTTGCGACTCAAGGCATCAGCGGTGAGATTAGCAGCTCCCGGATGGTACTTAATCTCGCAATCATAGTCCTTAAGCAAATCCATCCAACGTCTCTGCCTCATGTTCAATTCTGCCTGAGTGAACAAATACTTGAGACTCTTATGGTCGGTGAAGATCTCAAATTTCTCGCCATACAGATAATGACGCCAGATCTTCAAAGCGAACACAATGGCTGCCAACTCCAAATCATGGACTGGGTAGTTGTCCTCGTGAAGCTTCAACTGTCTAGAAGCGTATGCGATCACTTGCCCATTCTGAGTCAGGACACAACCTAACCCCTGAAGAGAAGCATCCGTGTAAACTACATACCCTCCAGATCCTGACGGTAATGCTAACACCGGCGCAGAAGTCAATCGCCGTCGAAGCTCACGGAAATTCTCCTCACACTCGGAGGACCACTCGAAATCCACACCCTTGCGGGTAAGCTGCGTCAACGGTCGAGCTAACTGAGAGAAATTCAGAATGAAGCGACGATAATACCCTGCTAGACCCAGAAAACTACGGATCTCAGCAACTGTCGTCGGACGCGACCAATTAAGTACCGCTTCAATCTTGCTTGGATCAACAGAAATCCCCTCCCTGGATATGATATGGCCAAGAAAACCACTCTATCCATCCAGAACTCACACTTGCTCAGCTTGGCGTACAATTGCTCATCTCGAAGAGTCTGTAGTACCAACCGCAAGTGAGAAACATGCTCTTCCGTATTACGCGAATAAACCAGGATGTCGTCAATGAAGACCACGAAAAACTTGTCCAAATAATCCCTGAAGACACGGTTCATCAGATCCATGAATATAGCCGGCGCATTGGTCAAACCAAATGGCATCACTAGGAACTCGTAATGCCCATAGCGAGTACGGAATGCAGTCTTGGCTACGTCCTGATCACGGACTCTCAAATGATGATACCCAGATCTCAAGTCAATCTTGGAGTAAATAGAAGTACCCTGCAGCTGATCAAACAAGTCATCAATACGAGGCAACGGATACTTGTTCTTCACAGTGACTCGATTCAGCTGCCGATAGTCAATGCACAGCCGCATCGACCCATCCTTCTTCTTTACGAAGAGAACAGGAGCTCCCCAAGGAGATACACTAGGACGAATGTACCCCTTGTCCAAAAGATCCTGTAGCTGATTCTTCAACTCACGCATCTCTGACGGAGCCAGATGATACGGTGCTCTAGAAATAGGCGAAGTACCCGGCATCAACTCTATGCCAAACTCGACTTCCCTAGCAGGAGGAAAACCCGGAATCTCATCAGGAAACACATCTGGAAATTCATCCACAACAGGAATGCTCTCTATCCCAATACTCTCAGCGGACAAATCAACTGCATAGATAAGGTAGCCTTCCCCGCCAGACTCTAGAGCTCGACAGGCTCTCAAAGCTGATACCAAAGGCATCGGGGGTCGTGCTCCCTCACCATAGAAAAACCAACTCTCACTCCCTTCCGGATGAAAGCGTACTAATCTCTGATAGCAGTCCACTGAAGCTCGATAGGTAGTCAGCACATCTATTCCCAGAATGCAATCAAAGTCGTCCATCGCCAGGACCATGAGATTCGCTAACAGAATGTTCCCTTCGAACTCTAAAGGGCAACCCATCACTAGACGCTTAGCCAAAGCAGATTGGCCCGTCGGAGTAGAAACAGACATCACTACGTCTAGTGCAATGCATGGTAACTTATGCCTCTTAACAAAACGTGCAGAAATGAAGGAATGAGATGCACCAGTGTCAATAAGTACAAGAGCAGGTATACCATAAAGCATAAATGTACCTGCGATGACTTTCTCATTCTCCTCCACAGCCTGATCATGTCTCAGGGCAAACACCTGGCCAGAAGCTCGTGGCCTCAAATGAGAACTCCCAGCAGACTGTCCCTGCGACCTCTGCTGAACGGTAGCCTGAGAACCCGATCCTGTACCAGAACCAGAACCACCTCCCCCAGACAGTGGACAATCCCTCTGGATATGACCAGTCTCTCCACAACGGAAACAAGCTCCAGAAGCTCTGCGGCACTTGTCGGATGGATGGTTCTTCCCACAGTGATCACACTTGTCCTTCTTACCGAAACGGACAACACCTCCCGAACCAGAGGAAGAAGTAGACCCGGATTTCTTGAAAGTTTGGGCACGGGGACCCAAAGAACTAGCAGGTTTTGACTGAGAGAAAGACCTGTTCCGCCGAATGCTGTCCTCCGCCTGGTGACAACGGCTCACCAAACCCTCGTAGGACATGTCGTCGCCAACCGCCACACGGTCATGGATCTCAGGGTTAAGGCCCTGAAGGAACAGATTATATTTCATCTCTGAGCTATCAGCAATCTCGGGGCAATAGGATAGCAGATCAAAGAACCTCTGCTGATACTCATCGATAGACATGGTTCCCTGTCGCAGACTCAGTAGCTCGCCTGCCTTCGACTGTCGGAGTGCAGGAGGAAAATACCGCTTTTGGAAAGCTGTGCGAAACTCGGCCCAGGTGGCCACTCCTCTCGCCTCAACAAAAGGTGCAGAAGTAAACCTCCACCACCTGCGCGCACGCCCATCCAGAAGATAGCCAAGGGTCTCCACCTTCTGCTCATCGGTGCATTGGAAAGTCTGAAAAGTCGTCTCCATGCGGTCCAACCAGTTCTCCGCATCCTCCGGAGACTCACCTCCAACTAAGGGCTTAGGACCCATAGCTAAGAATCGACGCACAGTGAAACGCTCGTCGTCATGGTGACGATGACACCGTTCTCGACGAGGCTCCCGGTCGGCATCACCCCAACGCCCACCAACACTGCCATGAGAACTCTGGTCGTCACGATTTGACATCTACAAAAATACCTCAAGATGAGACTAAATCCCAAGAAATCTTTTGCATGCTCTGATACCATAAATGTAGTGACCCTTACCCGGATCACCTACTAAACAGAACTTGTGCATGCAATTTACTTAATAAAACAGATATCAGAATAAAACTGCGGAAACCAATAACATTATACAATCCCAAGAAAAGGAATCTGTAATTATCCAATAATATACAACCAAATCGAATAGCTTTATAAACCCAAACAACAGTAATAAAGCCTAGACGAAGCTCCAGCTGGCCAACCACCGACTAGCCCCTCCTGGATCCACCCTCCTCGTCCAATCGCAAACCTGCCCCATGGAATAGGGTGTCCAGAAAATACAGAGTACGAGACGTGAACATAAAACGCTCAGTGCGAGAGTATGAGTATACATGCATGCAAAGTGAACTCCCTATAGACTCGAGGTCAAGGATCAGATAACAGAGACAGACCGGGCCCTGGTATGTAGCACGCTGTGCCGTCGCTTCAGGAGGTGGCTCCCATACCGAGATAACTGTGAATACGCCGGACCCAAATCGATGGAAGTCCATCCACTAACAGGATAGGGTACAACCCTACTACAGACATCTCGAAGGAGATACAGCAAGATGCAAATGAATGCAGCATAATATCATGGCATATAAATCATGCAATCACATAATACATGCATACTCAGTCAGGATATCTCGAACAGTACTTTCGTACCTCAAAAACCAGGTAGGCACTACCAGCTCTAAGTCCAAGCCTAAAGTCCGCCTACACAGCGAAATGATACTACTATCATTATAGCGCCCTAAAAGCCTTAACTAAGCTATTGCATACTCCTAAATATTTATAGGAAGCAAAAGCTATACCTTCGTCCGTCGTTAGCCCTTTGATGTCGATGCCTCCAGAACTTGGGCACAACTCTGCTACGACTATCGAACGCCTCTCCGACCTCCGGACCAAGCCTAAGAAGACTAGAACAGCTCGAATATGACTAGAAATAGAGAGGAAATCCGGAATTGGCAAGGAGAAATGAAGTCTCGGCCTTCTATTTATAGACAACGATCGGAGCCTCCGATCCTCGATCGGAACGTCCGAACCTCGATCGGAACGTCCGATCCTGCCATCGGAGCTTCCGAAGATCCTGATCTGCCACGTGTCAAAATATCATTTGTTGACTTCGGATAGGGGTGATCGGAGCCTCCGGTCCTTATCGGAGATTCCGATCCAGCCACACGTCATGGATGACGTAATATCGATCGGTGCCTCCGATCCTCATCGGAGCTTCCGATCCCGATCGGAGCTTCCGATCGTCCCTTCGGAGCTTCCGATCCGTCCAATCCCCAATTTATTTAATTAGCATTAATCCTTTAATTACTCAATTAGGGTTCGGGCTACTACATGTCTCGAGTACCGTATGCATCAGCAGTGGGAAGTTTAATGTTTGCTATGATCTGTACAAGACCAGACATTGCACAAGCAGTGGGAGCAGTCAGTCGGTATATGGCGAATCCTGGACAAGAGCATTGGAGCATGGTTAAGAGGATCCTTAGATACATTAAGGGTACCTCGAATGCTGCATTATGTTTTGGAGGATCAGATTTTACACTCAGGGGCTATGTGGATTCAGATTACGTAGGTGATCCAGATAAAAGAAAATCTACTACTGGTTATGTGTTTACTGTTGCAGAAGGTGCAGTCAACTAGGTTTCAAAACTGCAAACAGTTGTGGCATTATATAAAATGGAGGCAAAATACATGGCAGCTACTCAAGCTTGCAAGGAGGCAATATGGATTAAAAGGTTATTGGAGGAGCTTGGGCACAAATAAGAAAAGATTCATCTGTTTTGTGACAGTCAGAGTGACTTGCACATTGCAAGGTATCCAGCCTTTCATTCTAGGACTAAACACATTGGAGTACAATTTCACTTTGTACGAGAATTAGTAGAGGAAGGAAGTGTGGATATGTAGAAGATCCATACGAAGGATAACATTTCTGATTTTCTGACCAAGCCAGTGAACACAGATAAGTTTGAGTGGTGTAGATCCTCAAGTGGCCTAGAAGAAACTTAAGCAGTATGGAAAGACAAGATTAAAAGGATATGTGGAAATGTGTTTGATTCTCAATCAAATCTCTAAGTGAGAGAAATGTCAGCAATTAATAAATAATAAACAAAAGAAGTATTGGCAGCATGCGGCAGAAGGTGGCAACAAGTGACTTGATGCATTACACTTGTGCGTACAAAAAAGAAGCTAAATTATTTTCCTTCTCATTTATAACCGAGGGATTGCACCTATAAATATGTGCATTCTCTTGGAATGAAGATCATCCCATCTTCCGAGTTCTTTTCCTTCATTTTAAATTGCATTCAATACATTTGAGTGTGTTTTAATAATATTTAAGAGATAGGTTTTCTCCTGTATTAGAGAGTGTGTGTCTCTTTGAAAACACAGAGAAATGTTGTAATTCTCCAAATATTATAGTGAAATCTTTTGATCTTTCCCGTGGTTTTTACCTTAATAATTTTGGGGGTTTTCCACGTAAATCTTAGTGTCTATTTTATTCTTCAATTTCCATAGTTTCTATCTCGTGATGCTGCACCTGGGACCAACATATACTGCTCAAAATCTGCTGCTCAATAATAATAAAAATTTAATATTAAGTCTTATCCCCCATATCTCACGGTAATGCATAGATACAAAGCATATATATATATATATATAGCTGCCCAACAAAATTTCCCCGACTCATCCCCTAAAACTAAAACTTGGTACCGGCTTTTAGTTGTTTTTTTTTATTTTTTGCATAACTAAAACACGGTACCGGGTTTTAGTTGTCGGGGACGAGTTGTGCATCATTGGTTGGGCAGCTAAAAATTCTCTATATATATAATTCTTGTGTTTGTATTTGAATGAAGAGATAAAAAAAACAGCAGATTGTTTGGAGAATTAGAACATAGAGAAAAGAGTTTCCAAAAAAAAACCTTGAACGAGGAGTGGTGGCCAGCAGCTGGGCTTCGGCGGCCGTGATTGATGAGGAATTTGATAGCAGCGAAGAGGTAGGTTTCAGTAGAAAAATTTAGGGCCGATGAAATTTA
Organism: Henckelia pumila; assembly: GCF_033568475.1. Classification (NCBI taxonomy): domain Eukaryota; kingdom Viridiplantae; phylum Streptophyta; class Magnoliopsida; order Lamiales; family Gesneriaceae; genus Henckelia; species Henckelia pumila. The sequence goes on along the minus strand of NC_133123.1, from coordinate 124,313,477 downwards.
TGAATTTTGGGGGAGAAATTTGGGAGATGAAGTGTGTGTAATGTTTATCCCGTTTATCTTACACTTAAATGGACGGAAAAGTGAATTGGGAAAAAAAAGTAAAACGTTTTGGACTAAATCGGCCCATTAAATGTATTTGGGACTAAACCGGGCAAGACCCAAAATATTTGGGACTAAATCGGGATTTTTTACTCATTCGGTGATCTTCTTTTTTCTGAATATATGTTTTATTATCCAAATGATTTGTCCATTTTTCACGAGTCACGACCTACTACTATAATTTCTAATAAGAGTGTTTTCGGTCGTCATAGGTGTCAATTTATGATAAAAAAAATGTATGTATAACAAATATACTCTTCAACAACATAACCAATAATAAACGTTAACATTGTTATCTTTGCAATATCAATTTTATATATCTTCTATCAGCAGTATAAAAAACATATGTGTAAGGAATAATCGCTTGCACATAAATAGATTTAGATATTGTCACTAGATATTGACAAAATCTTCAATAACATCTTAAATAACATGTAGCAGAATTTATGAAAGCGTGAATAAAATAAATAACAACCAACTAAATAGACTCAGATATTTAAGCAAAAGTATAAAATACTCTTGCAATGCCCCAAGGCAAAACTTTCACTAGAAAAACAATAGAAAGAGTTTTACAAACACTAAAACTAGTGAATTACTGTAAAAACAATTTTCTCAAACATGTGAGAAAATAAAGAATAAAATAAATAAACAAACTCATAAAATTCTATATAAAAATATAAAAATAAAATCAGAGCACGGAATTGGCCCTAGATGCCAAAACACGAGAGCAACAAGCTTCGATCTTCTATCTTCAATCTTCCTTCAACATGCTCTCAACCTCTTCATGACATCTATGGAAAACAACGACCATCAGCTTATGCGAGTCCTTCAGCTTTTTATTGTTCTTGATGTCACTCTATGTGTATGCTGAAGTCTACTTTCAATCTCTCTTGTTCGTCTCACTTAAACGTCTCACGCCTTCTTCATATATAAGGCCAAAGAATCCTCTTTGTCTTTATTTCCTTGTAGGCGTGAGATTCCTAAAATATCTTGATCGCATTCCTTTTGATCAAATCAAATATATCAAGATAAGGAAAAGATCATTAAGATATGAGATAAATAAATATTATGATTAGATCAATAATATCTCAAATCTAATAACTAAAGAAATAAATAACATAAAACTTTATGTCCAAGAAACTTCAAGTCCAAGAAAGGTAAAATACTTAAATAAATCTTTTAATTACTTAAGGTATTTTGGGAAATAAATATTTCCTTCAATCTCTCATTTTTTGCCTTTCTGGATAAAACACATATAATCAGTTTAGCTCATATCAAGAGTCCCCCTAAACTATAAATCTCCCCCTGAAAGAACCCATTGATCACTACAAGACTAAATTCAATAATATATCCTCACACATACACTTTCTCATATTTAACATATCGTGGGTCCTTCACGGCTTCAGTCAAGTTACAATAAAACTCCAGGACCAGCGGTCTACAGTAGGGAGCAGCAGTGGTTACAGTAGCAAGCATATTTCGAAGCTTGAAAAAACTTACCAGATTCTGCACTTCATAGGCTGCTAGATATATGTTATGATTCTCATAAAAGTCACAATTGGCATAGTGTTGCCAATCGTTTGCAGTATTCTCAAAATAAAAAGAAGAATAATAGGCACGACTTACAAAATATTCTTCAGCCAGGGCAACAACAGACAAGAGTGTATGCATTGATTGAGGAGCAGGCTCAGGCAGCACCTGATGATGTTATAGCAGGTAACTACTTTATCTTTGGTTATCTTGCTTATGTTTTGATAGATACAAGTGCATCACATACATCCACATCTGATAAATTTGCTATGATGCATTCTTTATCGTCTGAGACATTGCCTACTGTTGTTGCTATTTCTTTACCTTTGGGTGAAGGCATTGTATCTATTATATTGATTAGAAATTGTGTCTTACAATATGAAGGGAATTTGCTTAATTTGGATTGCATAGTACTTGGATTATCAGATTTTGATTGCATTATTGGTATAGACATGTTAACCAAGCACAGGGAAATCGTGGACTGTTTCCAGAAAGTGGTCAGATTCAGACCTGAAATAACATATGAATGGAAATTCTACGGTAAGGGTTCTAGAGCCAAGATCCCTTTGATATATGTATTATCCATGACTCGTTTATTGCAGAGAGGTGCAGAAGAATTTTTGGTTTATGCAGTAGATGTATTGAAAAAGAGTCCAACAGTGACCGATATTCCAGTTGTGCATGAGTTTGCTGATGTATTTTCTGATGAAATTCCTGGTTTGCCTCCAGTTGGGGAAATAGACTTCAGTATTGAATTAATGTCAGGTATGCAACCGACATCTAAAGCTCTTCACATAATGGATCCGATTGAAGTAAAGGAATTGAAGGACCAGTTGGAAGATCTACTAGCCAAAGGGTACATTAGACCGAGCGTTTCACCTTGGGAGCTTCGGTACTTTTTGTACGAAAGAAAGATGGTTCGATGCGGTTGTGTATTTGCTTGATCAGCTACAGGGTTCAACTATCCATTCTAAGATTGATTTGAGATCCGGATATCATCAGCTGAGGGTACGAGATAAAGATATCCCTAAAACTGCTTTCAGAACAAGGTATGGACATTATGAATTTATTGTCATGCCTTTTGGTTTACCAACACTCCTACAGTGTTTATGGGATTAATGAATAGAGTATTTCAAAAATACTTGGATGACTTTGTCATTATTTTTATTGTTGATATTTTGATCTATTACAAGAATGTGCATGATAATGCTAAACATCTCATAATCATCTTACAGACTTTGAGAACTGAGAAATTATATGCCAAGTTATATAAATGTGAGTTTTGGTTGCAGAAAGTTGTGTTTTTTGGGCATATCATTTTAGGTGATGGAATTTCAGTTGATCCAAGCAAGGTAGAGGCTGTACTTAATTGTCCTAGACCTATATCAGTACCAGAAATACGGAGTTTTATGGGCTTAGCAGGATACTATCGCCGATTTTCAGGTAAGCCTCTTCTTCAAATCTAAGAAACTAGCTTCACAAGCTTCAGTCCAGACATACGACATATTTTTTTGAGTCAATTGCGTAATAGAATTTTCCAACATTGCCAAACCTATTACGCAATTGACTCAAAAAAATATGCCGTATGTCTGGACTGAAGCTTGTGAAGCTAGTTTCTTAGATTTGAAGAAGAGGCTTACCAGTGCACATGTCTTGACGATTCCTTCAGGTACGGGTGATTTTGTTGTTTATTGTGATGCTTCTCACAGGGGATTAGGTTGTGTGCTGATGCAGAGAGACCATGTTATTGCTTATGCCTCGAGACAGTTAGCCACACGAAACTCGATATCCTATACATGATTTGGAGCTTGCCGCTATTGTCTTTGCACTAAAGATTTGGCGACATTATCTTTACGGTGAGAAATTTGAAATTTATTCTGATCATAAAAGTTTGAAATATCTGTTTTCGCAGTCGGAACTGAATATGAGGCAACGAAGATGGCTAGATTTACTAAAAGATTTTGATTGCGAGATTAAATACTATCCAGGGAAATCCAATGCAGCAGCAGATGCCTTGAGTAGTGTAAGGCCCGATATTATTTAATTTTAATCCGAGAATATTTAATTTGAGAATTTTGGAGTTTTTATTTAAATTTTAATATTCTTAAATTATTTAGGATTGAAATTGAATTAAAAAGAAGATTCAAGGGCCAATTTTCAAATAGTGAAGAAATGAGAGGCCAAAGTGAAAATTTCAGAATTTGAGTGGGACACTTGTCTACATATGCATATTCATGTGTATAGTGTATGAAAGTCATCAAATTTATCAGATTGCTTCAGCAAAGAATCGAGAAACCCATTTTCTTCTTGAATTTCATTTTCAAACCAAGATATCTCAAGATTCGTCCAGCCGATTTCAATTTCGGGCATAGTTCTATGATCCTCTCGTCAAGAGCTATGAATTGATGTAAGTATTGATGAGATTCAGTAGATTTCAAAATTATGTGTGTGAAGAACTCAGAATTTGAGCATGAATATGTATTTTTGAGATTCTATGTGTTGTATTATCGCAATCGGGTCGAAGATTGGATGCCGTTTGTATTTATTATGAATTGTACAACATGTATTTCGAAATGGTGGCTGCTGATATGCTAATATATTAATGTATTTTGCTGGTATATCATGTATATAAGGTTTGTTTGGATGATAGATTGGTTAGAATTCAGTTTCGGTTACCGATTCCGTATCGTTACGCCATCGGTTTGAAAAATTGATCAAGTTTGAGTCTAGATTGCTTGAGCTGGATATTGTTTGGGTTCTTGCTGATGTTCTTAGATATATTTGCTATATTTTCAGATTTAAAACATGGGACTTCAAGTTAAAAATCCCAACTTTGAAACCGATCGATGAAAGAACAAGGTTTGTGACTTGTTAGCATTGAAGATTGGAAACAGTATGAGCAGATTTTTTATTGTGTTCTTGTTGTGCAGCTAGATCAGAGGTGAAGAGTTTGAAACCAAGATAACAAAGGTATAAGCAATTGCAATCAAGAGAGGACTTTGTACTCAAGCTAGAATAGTGCTTGAGTAGTCCAAAAATTACATACTATTTGCCTATGTGCTTATGTGCTTAGATATGTATTTGATTACTTGCTAGATTAGCTTGTATATCTTTTTGGCTAGGAGTTAATGCTATTCAATTTTGTGTATTCATATTGAGCCAACAACCCTTTGAGATTTTAAATAGCAGACTTGCCAAAAGAATACGGACGTTTGGACTTATATCGGGAAACATAGAAGATAGACCGACTCCTATGCCAGAAGTTCGATATAGTGGGCCAAAGTCCGGAAATAAGAACTCAACGCCACCTCAAATGGGAGAGTAGGTGGGAGAGCGGTTGTGTTCTTATTTCTTGGGATCCCAAGAACCGATATCGAGCGAGATAGCAGATTTTAAATCATGCATTGCATTAGATTTTGCTTGCTAGATGTTCTATGGTTTGTAAGCTTAATTGAGATGTTCATTTGGCTTTTACCTTTAAATTCTATGCATGTTCAAGTTTTTTATACTGGGAATGTATTTCTCACCGGAGTTATCTGACTATTGCTTTGTTTGTGTGTGTGCATGGCAATAGGTGGGGCTGGAACGAGTCAGGGACGGCCGTGAGAAGAAAGAGATTGATATAGAGGTGGTGAATTTGGTTTATGTAGTAGACATAATGTCAACCTTTGTATCTTGAACTTGTAGAAGTCTTGTATTTTAGAACTCTTGAACATATAAACTTGTATGTTTGTCAAGAATCAGAGTATTGTAAGATCTTTTGAGTTTATGACATATATCTTGTTTAGTTACTTGACTATCATGTTTTCTTCTAGATTTTGAAGTTGCTAGGTTGATATATGTGTTAGGTAATGTTTGAGATTCAAAACAGGGGCAAAACCTTCATTTTTTAGCTCTTTAGAAGTGGAATCCGAGGGCTAGGTGCGGCCGCGCCTAACCATGGCACCATGGGTTCCTTGGCTGAGCCATGGGCGCGCCCGCGCTCCCATGCAAATTAAAAAAAAATTTGGGTTTTCATCTTACCCTATTGCCCAACCGAGATTAAAATAGATTATATGTTATGAATTGAGATTAGCACCCGAGGTCCCCACAAGTAGAAATGTATGTTCTTTATTCTTGTCTACGATAGGTGTATCCAGATTGGTAGAAGATTGCTGTATTTCTGGATTAATATTCGAAACAGATATGCAGCCTATCAGAGTGTTTTCTATTAAAGCTGAGCCAGAACTGTTTATAAGAATCAAAGAAGCACAGAATGTTGATCAGAACATTCAAAAGTCAATTGAGATTGTCAAATCTGGGCATCAATCTGAATATCAATTCAGTGCTGAAAATGTTTTATATGTGAATAACAGAATTGTTGTGTCAGATGTTCTAGACTTGAAACAACAGATATTGAAAGAGGCTCACATTAGTAGATTCAGTATTCATCCTGGTGGTAGAAAAATGTTTAATGATCTGAAGAAACAGTATTGGTGGAAACAGATGAAATCAGATATCACTGAATTTGTGTCTAGATGTTTGAATTTCCAACATGTGAAAGCTGAAAGAAATAAGCCAGGTGGTCTATTGCAGAGTTTACCTATTTCAAAATGGAAATGGGATCACATTTCCATGGATTTCGTTACTCAGCTACCACGTTCATCCAGAGGTTGTGATGCCATTTGGGTGATTATCGACAGATTGACGAAATCAGCATGCTTTATTTCGTATAGAATGAGGTATAGACATGATCAGATGACAGAGATTTACGTCAGAGAAGTGGTAAGATTACATGGTGTGCCTAAATCTATCGTTTCAGATTGAGTCCCTAGATTTACATAACACTTTTGGCATAGCTTGCAATAAGCTCTTAGTACTCAATTGCACCTGAGTACAACATATCATCCTCAGACAGACGGACAGTCAGAGCAAACTATCCAGATACTTGAGGATATGCTGAGAGTTGTAGTGCTAGATTTTGGCACTAATTGGCAAGATTCATTACCACTTGCAGAATTTTCTTATAATAACAGCTATCAGACAAGCATTGAGATGACTCCATTCGAAGCACTGTATGGAAAGAAATGTAGATCACCGTTGTACTGGTATGATATTTCAGAAGTACCTGATGTTGGGCCTGATATGATCCGTGAAATGACAGAGAAAGTGAAACTGATTCAAAATAGAATAAAAACAGCACAGGACAGACAAGAAAAATATGTGAATATCAGACGTCGACCTCGATCTTTTGTTTAGGGGGACAAAGTATTTTTGAAGATTTCTCCATTTAGAGGTAAAATTAGATTTGGCAATAGATGAAAGTTAACTCCACGTTTTATTGGTCCATATGAGATTATCGAGAAGATAGTCAATCTTTCTTATCGTCTCGCTCTTCCTCCATCTTTGTCTGGTATTCATGACGTATTTCATGTTTCTATGCTTCGGAAGTATCAGTATGATCCTTCCTATATTCTTCAACCCGATGAAGATGAACTTGACGAGACTCTCAGTTACTTTGAGCAGCCTATTCAGATTCTTGATCGTAAAGAAAAACAGTTCAGAAACAAGCCGATTCAGTTGGTTAAAGTTCAGTGGAGTCGACATGGCACTGAAGAAGCGACTTTGGAGACTGAGTCAAATATGAGACAGAGATTTCCAAAGTTGTTTGATTGATGTGAGTTCTTATTCTGTTTTTTGTTATTTTCTTATCTTATGTGTATACAGATTGCATATACAGTTTGCATATGATTTCGAGGACGAACTCATGTCTTAGAGGGGGAGAAATATAAGGCTGGAATTATTTAATTTTAATCCAAAAATATTTAATTTGAGAATATTTAGAGTTTAGAATTAAATTCTAATATTCTTAAATTATTTAGGATTGAAATTGAATTAAATAAATTTTCCGAGGATTGAATTACAAATAGCCAAAACTTCAAGGACTAAAGTGCAAATATTCTTATATATATATATATATATATCTAAAACCCACTTGTTTTCTTCCTCAAATAGACGTGCATATCAGATTGAAGAAAGGGGAAAGGAACAGAATATCTCTAACACGCCATTTTCAGTCTCTGAAGCTTCGATATTTTTCGATTCGGCCGTCAGATTTCAGAATCAAATATATATCTGCGATCACTACTCTGAGAACTATGTTTTGCTACATATTTTATTGAGTTCTATCGTATTTGATTTTTAAGTTGAATATGGAATTTTATTATTCTTGGATATATATGTTCATGAGCTAGCATCGATTTTATATTTCCAGACTGGTCGAAGAAAGAACGCTGAGAATTTGTTATTATTTTTCAATATATTTTCAAACATTTGAAATTCTGAATTTTGTTGGATGTGTAATTATATTTCTGAATTGTTGAAGAATAGTGTTGTATATGATTGTGGTTTTGATATCGATATTGTTTCGGTTGCCGATTTTTAGCCGTTACGCCGCCGATTTTAGAAATTGTTACACATTTGAACTTGTTTAACTAGCTATGTTGAGATTGATTGGAAGCTGGTATTCATTGCTTCAAATACTATATTTCAGCTTTGTATTGACGTATTCGAGTTTGGGAATCCGGAATTGAATCAGCAAAGAGTTGAAGAAGGTTTGAAGGTAGATTGATTGATTGACTTGCAACTACTTCGAGCAAAATTTGATATATGTTATTGATATACTCTTTTCATATTTAAAGTACTTTCAAACTCAAGATTTAAAGGTATAAATGATAGATAATCCATATGAGATAGAACACTCGAGATAGATATGATTCTCGATTATGTTGCATTCATCTTGAACTCTACCTTGAAAAGCACAGAGGGATGAATGGCCTAGAGTGCAGATGACATTTGGAGGATTATAGTTGAGTTGCATGGAATGTAGATTTAATTTCAAAGAAAGATGACTCACTATAGTTGCACCAAAGGCAGGAGATTGAAATACTTGACGCTACCTCGATTGGGAGAGTTGGTAGTTGGTTTAAGATTTTATTCCCCGGGATCCCAAGAACCGATATTTTATTGATATCAGATTTGATAGCCTTCTTTTGAAACATGCATTGAATTCACGTTTTTATTCTTGCATGTTATGTTATTTATATTGGGATTATAATTTCACCGGAGTTATCCGGCTATTGCTGTGTTTTGTATGTGTGCATGGAAATAGGTGGGGCAAGAGCTGGTCAGACTCGACATGGATAGCTCGAGATAGAGTCTTAGCATGTCTGGACTCGGGTTTTAGTGAGATGAAATGCATATTGAGTTTGTTAAATGTAGCGATCCATCCCGAATCCACTACATAATCATAATTTCGAGCATAATTAAGCATGCATTAAAATAAATTGCTGCGGAAGACTTAATATAAAAGCTGACCGGTAGAATACAATCGGTTAAACAAATTTGATTATACAACCCAATCGAATAAATAAGCCTAAAGGGCAAAAACCTACAGCTAATCCTGCTGTCACCAAGGTCACTGGCCGCTCCAAGCTCCTGGTTCTCAATCCTGCACCTACACCTCTCCCGTCGAATGGGGAGTCCAGACATACAGAAAATACTAGACGTGAGCGACTACGCTCAATACGAAAGCAATGATATATAAAATATATGCATCACATAAGTGTTCTAAAAACCAGGGTAAAACAGTATACTCAGGGCGCCAAGAATATGCAGTGCAGTGTCGGATAGCTAGTCCGCGGTGCCGCTCCTATATTCTCCTACCGACTATAGCGTCTACTCCACCGTCGTGGTCGCTCCTAGTGGTAGCAAAACCAGGGGCTGAGTGTCCCAAGACACGAATCGATAAGGAGTAACTCATCACCGATGGAAACTGTCTAGACTCACATCATACCAGATGCAGTCTACCGTAAAAACATGCATGTGCTAAAGTGGTAAAACATTCAAAACTTGTAGCACATACTCATGCAACACATATAATATATATCATGCTGGCCATATCAGTCAATACTTACGTACCTTACTACAGGCAGTTCCTAGCTGTCCCACTCTATGTTCTCAAGCCTATCATCAGTTCTACAATGCAAATACCCATGCTTTAATCAATAAGCTCTAAAAGCCTTAACTAAGCTATTTCATACTCCTAAATATTTTAAGGAGACCATAGATATACCTGCGCCCGTCGTCATCCCACTGATGGCGACTATCCCGCAACTAGGGGCACACCCTTGCTGCAGCTCCACAGACTCGAGCACTGCTCTGATACTATGTCAGACACTGTCTGACTATGCTAAAATATATTCCCTACTCCAACTCTAAAATAAGAGTACCCAAAGCCCTAAATAGAGTCACGTGGGTGAAGGAGAGGAACTCGGTGCGCTTTGAAATGAGGCACTCGCACCTATATTTATAGACATCAATCAAAAGCTCCGAATGTCGCAGATCAGAAGCTCCGTTCCTACTTGGGAAGCTCCGATCGCCACACGTCGATTCTTTTACATGCAACCACACACCTGTCAACGACGGCCGATCGGAAGCTCCGATTGCTGATCGGAAGTTCCGATCGCCCTGCATCCGATGTGACACCCCGTTTTTATCTTAAATGAGTTTATTTGAGTTAATCGGAGATTGCAGAGTTCACGAGCCGACTTGATTTTGATCAGGGTCCTTTTTGCAAATTTTGGAAATTTCAGGGACTAAAACGCAAATTTTGAGTTTAATATATTATCTACACTTGGAAAAGACTTGACTTAGTCTTCACTTCTCCTCCTTCTTCCTCTCCATCGATTCCTTCCATTAAAGCTTGAGGAAACGCTTCTTTAAGCTTTCCAAATCCAGTCCGAGCTCGATCCGTCCGTTGGAATTTATTTCTGAAGGCAGATTATCGATCACAGCAGTGAGAGCTCTGTTATATCGTAAGTTTTTCTACGATCGGATTCATTTTAGTTTTTGGATGTTGTTAGAATCGTTCTAGATTCGAGTATGTTGTTCTCTACAGAGTTCTGATCGTTTATTATCTGTCAGTTTTGAAATAGAGCGACGTTCGGATTTGTTATGATTTTTGGAAGCCATTTTCGAAAATCATGGTTTTGAGATTTGTTGGGTTTGTCTTGTTGTTGTTGTATTAGCATTGAATTGAGTTGTTATCAGTATTGAACTGCTGTCTGCGTTGCCGGTTTGTTCAGTTATAGCCGTTATGCCGTCGGTTTGAGTTTTTGGAGATTTTGAACCGTTTTTGAGTTTGAACTTGGCTTGTAAGTTGATCGTGGTTATTGATCAATCATCTCTTGTATCTGAACAGATTCGTTTGGAGTTGTCAAGCCCAGAGTTAGCAGCTGTTTGATCGTTTCAGAGAATTGGACGAAGAACGGTATAAAGAGTTTTCCTTGAACCGTTGCCTTGTTGTTGTTAGATTGTGTAGTTGTTTATACAATCTCTTTTGTAGCTTATCCAGAGTTGGAGCTACTGCATTGAAAGGTAAAAGCAGTCATCGTAGCGGGATAGCATACTCGGGACTGTGGTTCTCGAGTTTTCCCTTTTGAAATCACATACTTGCATCTACACTTGTTCTAGCATGAGGAACTTGTGTATTGTTTGATTGTATTGGTTTTTGTTAAAAGGATTATGTTTTATGTTTCTGTTATGCATTCATCTTGAGCCAATCTTGTTTCAGCGGGCAGAACCGCCCTTTTTGTTTAGACGTTTGGGAACTATGATTGAGTGGCCCAGATCGTAGTCGTTTCGTCTGGTGCTAGCATACTCATTATGGTTGCTCAAAGTCTAGAGGAGTGAGATACGTGGCACCACCTCGATTGGGAGAGTCGGTGAGTTGTTACGTGATCTTATCCTCGGGATCCCAAAGGCACAGCTGCAATCCCTCGTTATCAGATTTGATATCCCTGTTTAAAGACATGCATTTCATTACGATGTTATTGATTTCGTTATTGTATTGAAAGCATGTTTGTTACTTGTATTACTTGTTATGTTGCTTTTACTGGAAATGTCGTTCTCACCAGTTATCCGGCTGTTGCTTTGTTTTGTATGTGTACTTGGCAACAGGTGGGGCAGGAACAAGTCAGAAGAGGCATGGTTAGCTTCGAGGGCAAGTAGTAGAAGTGAGACTCGGTTTAGAAGTCGAATTAGCATGTTTATCTAGTTTAAGATTGAAGCATGTTAGAACTCGAACTTGATATGTTTTGTTATTCGAATTAGTTTGTATTCGGATTGTAATCTAAAATCGAAGTATGTTGTTGTTGTATCGATTTAGACTTCTGGTTGTTTTTAGGCCTTCTGAAAGCATGACTTTTTATGGCATGTTTTCCTACACCCTGTTATTGCATATGTATTTGAAGGCATGTCGGACCAAGCGCGGAATCCTTTCTTTATTTTCTTGCGCCTGAGCATTTTCTGCCCAGGCCTTCCACGTGCGGGCGAGGCATTCCTCGCGCGCGCGCGAGGCCTCCGTTGGGCCTCTGAATTGTTTGCCCGCGCGCGCGCGAGCTTGGTACCTCGCGCGGGCGCGAGCCTTTGGTTGGTCTCGGTTGTTGAAGCCCACGCACGCGCGATCTTGGTTCCTCGCGCGGGCGCGCGGCGTTTAAAAAAAAAAAACTTTGAATTGTTTTACTCTTGGATTCTTGTTCGCTTAATTGTTGTTTAATCCGATATTAGTGGTTTAGAATCGAGGTCTCACATTAAGTGGTATCAGAGAGTTAAGATTCTTGGTCGAACTAGAGTGAGCGGGTAGATCGAGTCTGCATGTATTGGCTCCTCGCATGTGTTTGAATTATTTTATTGTGTACTTAATTCCATGCAAGCATGCTTTATTGTTTGAGCATTATTTGAATTACATGGTTGTGTGATTTAAATTAATAAAGCATGATCTACTTGAGATATATCTGTTTCTGTTATCGACTGGTATCCGGTATTCCAAGCGGTTGTAAGGGCACTGATTTTAGCGATTAAGATATCTCGTGTCCTAACCTTTGATTATCAGATGGGTCCTCGTCGAGTGATAAACAGAAACACACCGCCAGTTATCCCTACAACTGAGCAAGCTAGCACTGAAGTTGATCAGTTGGATGCTTCAGCAACGCCTATGGAAACCTTGCTGAAGAGATTTCAGTCTTTCAATCCGCCGTTGTTGTTAGGTTCAGAAAATCCAGTTGAATGTGAAAGTTGGTTGGATGATATTGATCAGCTATTCGATTCCATTGATTACACAGATGACCGCAGGATCAGGTTAGTCATTCATCAGCTACGTGGGGTTGCTAAGAGCTGGTGGATCATGACAAAGAAAGCAATAGAGAATAGAGGTACGGAAGTTACTTGGACTCTTTTTAAATCTGAATTTTATAAGCGGTTTTTCCCTATCTCGTACCGTAAGGACAAGGGAGCAGAATTCTCCAATTTGAGACAAGGGAATCTAAACATCGAAGAGTATGTTGCCAAGTTTGATAGGCTGTTGCGTTTTGCACCACTAATTGCCAGAGATGAAGAAGCTAAGGCAGATCACTTCATAAATGGCTTGAATCCGGACATCTTCACTTTGGTGAACACTGCTAGGCCAGACAACTTTGCGGACACCATGAATCACGCAAAGGGAGCAGAAGCAGGCTTGTGGAGGCAAAGAGGTAATCAGGTAGCACCTCAGCAGCAGCAGAGGCAGTATCAGAACCAACCATCTCAGTATCAGAATCAGCCACCGCAACATCAGAACCAGCAGCAAAGGTATGAAGGTGGAAACAGTGGGGGAAACAGAAAGGATCAGTACAAGGCAAGAGGTAAACAGTTCAAGAGGCAGGGGAACAGTTCGTCCAGTTCCAGTGGTTCGAAGCAATTCGGTTTGGGACCGAGTTCTGGGTCATCATCCTTGTACTGCAGCAAGTGTGGAGGAAGACACTCACCGAATCAGTGTGTGGGGGTCTTCGGCAATTGTAACACATGTCAGCAACCGGGACACTTCTCTAAGGTGTGCCCTCAGCGTAACAGAGATAGAGCTCAGAGTGGGAGTTTGTCTAGACCTGCAGCTCAGCCTGAGAGGCAGTCTTCTGCAGTGCACTCTTTCCAGCCTCAGCAGCAGAACAGACAGGGAGGTAGTACCAGTGCAAATCAGCCTCTGAGACAGCAAGCACGAGTCTTTGCTCTGATAGAGGATCAGGCTCAAGCAGCACCTGACGATGTTATAGCAGGTAACTGTTCGATTTTCGGTTATTCTGCTCATGTCTTGATAGATATAGGTGCTTCCCATTCTTTTATCTCTGAGAAATTCGTATTATTGCATGCTTTGCCAACTGAATTGTTGCCTACAGTAGTAGCTGTTACCTCACCTTTGGGTGGAGGAATTGTTTCTGTCAGATTAGTCAGGAACTGTGAACTGTGTTTTGAAGGAAATTTGTTAGAATTCGACTGTATTGTACTGGGACTGTCAGATTTTGATTGTATTGTCGGGATAGATGCTTTAACCAAGTACAGGGCGACAGTCGATTGTTTCCAGAAAGTTGTCAGGTTCAGACCGGAAATGGCAGACGAGTGGAAATTCTTTGGTAAGGGTTCTCGATCTAGAATTCCTTTGATTTCAGTGTTATCTATGACTCGTTTGCTACAGAAAGGTGCAGAAGGATTTTTGGTGTATGCAGTTGATGTACTGAAATCTAGCCCAGCTTTGGTAGATTTAGCGGTGGTTAGAGAATTTGCGGATGTGTTCCCGGAAGATGTTTCAGGTTTACCACCTATTCGAGAAATTGAATTCAGCATTGACTTAGTGCCAGGTACTCAACCTATCTCAAAAGCTCCTTATCGTATGGCACTTGTTGAATTGAGAGAGTTGAAGGAGCAGCTTGAGGATTTGATTGCCAAGGGATACATCAGACCTAGTGTATCGCCTTGGGGTGCTCCTGTTCTATTCGTTCGGAAGAAGGATGGTTCTATGCGGCTCTGTATCGACTACCGTCAGTTGAATCAGGCTACAGTTAAGAACAGGTATCCTTTACCCCGAATAGATGACTTGTTTGATCAGCTGCAGGGTTCTTCTGTCTACTCTAAGATTGATCTGAGGTCAGGTTATCACCAGTTGAGAGTGCGAGAGGAAGACGTTCCTAAGACCGCATTCAGGACGAGTTATGGTCACTTTGAGTTTATAGTCATGCCGTTCGGTTTGACTAATGCCCCAGCGGTTTTTTATGGGTTTGATGAACCGTATCTTTCAGCGTTATTTAGATGAGTTCGTCATTATCTTTATCGATGATATTCTTATCTACTCGAAGAACCGTACTGACCATGCAGAGCACTTGAGGACCGTACTGCAGATTTTGCGAGTTGAGCAGTTGTTTGCCAAGCTGTCTAAGTGTGAATTCTGGTTAGATCGAGTTGTCTTTCTCGGTCATATTATTTCTGAAGATGGGATTTCTGTCGATCCCAGCAAGATTGAAGCGGTTATGTATTGGCCTAGACCTACTTCAATGCCGGAGATCCGAAGCTTCATGGGTTTAGCTGGTTATTATCGTCGTTTCATCGAGGGTTTCTCGTCTATTGCCAAGACTATTACCCAGCTGACTCAGAAGAATGCGCCTTTTGTTTGGACTACAGATTGTGAGGCTAGCTTTGTTGATCTGAAGAGGAGACTGACCAGTGCTCCAATTCTTTCTATTCCGAAGGGTACTGGAGGTTTCACAGTGTATTGTGATGCTTCTAACCGAGGTTTGGGTTGTGTTCTTATGCAGCATAAGCATGTGATAGCGTATGCATCGAGGCAGCTGAAACCGCACGAGACTCGTTATCCTGTTCATGATCTTGAACTTGCAGCGATTGTATTTGCTTTGAAGATCTGGCGTCACTATCTTTATGGTGAATCTTTCGAGATCTTTTCTGATCATAAGAGTCTTAAGTACTTGTTTTCACAGGCAGAGCTGAATATGAGACAGAGAAGATGGTTAGATCTGTTGAAGGATTTCGACTGTGAGATCAAGTATTATCCAGGGAAGTCGAATGCAGTTGCAGATGCCTTGAGCCGAAAGCTTTGTTCTTTATCTCTTTCAACTATCGGTGTTTCTCAGTTCGTCGATGATTGTTGCACTTCTGGTTTAGAGTTTGAAACAGATAGGGAGACTATCAGAGTGTTTGCTATTCAAGCCGAGCCGGAGTTGTTTGTTGCAATCAGAGAAGCACAGAAGTCTGAGCCGAGCATTCAGGTTTCAGTAGAGAAAGTCAGAACAGGGCATCAGTCAGAATTCCAGGTTAGAGATGACGTTTTGTTTGTGAATAACCGTATTGTTGTGCCTGATATTTCGGAGTTGAGACAGCGTATTCTCCGAGAGGCTCATTGCAGTCGGTTTAGCATTCATCCTGGAGGTCGTAAGATGTACAATGATCTAAAGAGTCAGTTCTGGTGGAAGAGAATGAAGAGCGACATCGCGATGTTTGTGTCACGGTGTTTGAACTGTCAGCAAGTGAAAGCAGAGCGGAAGCGACCAGGTGGTCTATTGCACAGCTTATCTGTTCCTGATTGGAAATGGGATCACATTTCTATGGATTTCGTCACGAAGCTACCACGATCCGTTCGAGGATGCGATGCCATTTGGGTAGTAATCGACCGATTGACGAAGTCAGCTTGCTTTATTCCTTACAGGATGACGTATCGTCATGATCAGATGGCTGAGCTTTATGTTAGCAATGTTGTGAGATTGCATGGGGTGCCGAAGTCGATCGTTTCAGACAGAGAACCGAGATTCACTTCGCACTTCTGGCATAGTTTGCAAGAGGCGCTTGGTACTCGATTGCATCTGAGTACAACTTATCATCCTCAGACAGATGGACAGTCAGAGCGGACTATCCAGACGTTGGAGGATATGCTGCGAGCGGTAGTGCTAGACTTTGGCACTAGTTGGCAGGATTCTTTGCCTCTTGTCGAGTTTTCTTACAACAACAGCTTCCAAGCGAGTATCGGTATGGCGCCTTTTGAGGCATTGTATGGTAAGAAATGCCGATCTCCTTTGTTTTGGGATGATTTATCTAAGTCACCAGATTTGGGGCCGGATATGCTTCGAGATATGGCAGAACAGGTTAAGGTCATTCAGACCAGAATGAAGACAGCTCAAGATAGACAAGCAAAGTATGCGAATGTCAGACGTCGACCTCTGAGTTTTGAGTAGGGAGACCGTGAATTCCTTAAGATTTCTCCGTTCAGAGGCACCGTCAGATTCGGTAAGAGAGGAAAGTTATCTCCGAGATTCATCGGTCCGTACGAGATTCTCGAGAAGATAGGCGATCTTTCCTACAGACTTGCACTTCCTCCGTCTTTATCTGGTATTTACGACGTTTTTCACGTCTCTATGCTGCGAAAGTATCATCCAGATCCTTCTCATATCCTTCAGCCTGACGAAGCCGAGTTAGATGAGACTCTGAGCTATTTTGAGCGACCGATTCAGATCCTTGATCGGAAAGAAAAGCAACTCAGGACCAAGTTGATTCCGTTAGTGAAGGTGCAGTGGAGCCGTCACGGTGTTGAGGAAGCGACTTGGGAGACAGAGTCTGACATGAGACAGCGTTTTCCAGAGCTATTCGGATGACGTGAGTTCTTCTTACTGTCTTCTTTATTCTATCTTTGAGTTGTGGTTCTCGTTGATTTCGAGGACGAAATCTCTTCTTAGTGGGGGAGAATTGTGACGCCCCGTTTTTATCTTAAATGAGTTTATTTGAGTTAATCGGAGATTGCAGAGTTCACGAGCCGACTTGATTTTGATCAGGGTCCTTTTTGCAAATTTTGGAAATTTCAGGGACTAAAACGCAAATTTTGAGTTTAATATATTATCTACACTTGGAAAAGACTTGACTTAGTCTTCACTTCTCCTCCTTCTTCCTCTCCATCGATTCCTTCCATTAAAGCTTGAGGAAACGCTTCTTTAAGCTTTCCAAATCCAGTCCGAGCTCGATCCGTCCGTTGGAATTTATTTCTGAAGGCAGATTATCGATCACAGCAGTGAGAGCTCTGTTATATCGTAAGTTTTTCTACGATCGGATTCATTCTAGTTTTTGGATGTTGTTAGAATCGTTCTAGATTCGAGTATGTTGTTCTCTACAGAGTTCTGATCGTTTATTATCTGTCAGTTTTGAAATAGAGCGACGTTCGGATTTGTTATGATTTTTGGAAGCCATTTTCGAAAATCATGGTTTTGAGATTTGTTGGGTTTGTCTTGTTGTTGTTGTATTAGCATTGAATTGAGTTGTTATCAGTATTGAACTGCTGTCTGCATTGCCGGTTTGTTCAGTTATAGCCGTTATGCCGTCGGTTTGAGTTTTTGGAGATTTTGAACCGTTTTTGAGTTTGAACTTGGCTTGTAAGTTGATCGTGGTTATTGATCAATCATCTCTTGTATCTGAACAGATTCGTTTGGAGTTGTCAAGCCCAGAGTTAGCAGTTGTTTGATCGTTTCAGAGAATTGGACGAAGAACGGTATAAAGAGTTTTCCTTGAACCGTTGCCTTGTTGTTGTTAGATTGTGTAGTTGTTTATACAATCTCTTTTGTAGCTTATCCAGAGTTGGAGCTACTGCATTGAAAGGTAAAAGCAGTCATCGTAGCGGGATAGCATACTCGGGACTGTGGTTCTCGAGTTTTCCCTTTTGAAATCACATACTTGCATCTACACTTGTTCTAGTATGAGGAACTTGTGTATTGTTTGATTGTATTGGTTTTTGTTAAAAGGATTATAATTATATTTCTGCTATGCATTCATCTTGAGCCAATCTTGTTTCAGCAGGCAGAACCGCCCTTTTTGTTTAGACGTTTGGGAACTATGATTGAGTGGCCCAGGTCGTAGTCGTTTCGTCTGGTGCTAGCATACTCATTATGGTTGCTCAAAGTCTAGAGGAGTGAGATACGTGGCACCACCTCGATTGGGAGAGTCGGTGAGTTGTTACGTGATCTTATCCTCGGGATCCCCAAGGCACAGCTGCAATCCCTCGTTATCAGATTTGATATCCCTGTTTAAAGACATGCATTTCATTACGATGTTATTGATTTTGTTATTGTATTGAAAGCATGGTTGTTACTTGTATTACTTGTTATGTTGCTTTTACTGGGAATGTCGTTCTCACCGGTTATCCGGCTCTTGCTTTGTTTTGTATGTGTACTTGGCAACAGGTGGGGCAGGAACAAGTCAGAAGAGGCATGGTTAGCTTCGAGGGCAAGTAGTAGAAGTGAGACTCGGTTTAGAAGTCGAATTAGCATGTTTATCTAGTTTAAGATTGAAGCATGTTAGAACTCGAACTTGATATGTTTTGTTATTCGAATTAGTT
This sequence comes from Henckelia pumila, assembly GCF_033568475.1. NCBI lineage: Eukaryota > Viridiplantae > Streptophyta > Magnoliopsida > Lamiales > Gesneriaceae > Henckelia > Henckelia pumila. Next base: position 124,294,618 of record NC_133123.1, on the reverse strand, counting down.
TGTATTCGGATTGTAATCTAAAATCGAAGTATGTTGTTGTTGTATCGATTTAGACTTCTGGTTGTTTTTAGGCCTTCTGAAAGCATGACTTGTTATGGCATGTTTCCCTACACCCTGTTATTGCATATGTATTTGAAGGCATGTCGGACCAAGCGCGGAATCCTTTCTTTATTTTTTGCAGCCAGAGCATTTTCTGCCCAGGCCTTCCGCGCGCGGGCGAGGCGTTCCTTGCGCGCACGCGAGGCCTCTGTTGGGCCTCTGAATTGTTTGCCCGCGTGCGCACGAGCTTGGTACCTTGCGCGGGCGCGAGCCTTTGGTTGGTCTCGGTTGTTGAAGCCCGCGCACGCGCGAGCTTGGTTTCTCGCGCGGGCGCGCGGCGTTTAAAAAAAAAAAAAAACTTTGAATTGTTTTACTCTTGGATTCTTGTTCGCTTAATTGTTGTTTAATCCGAGATTAGTGGTTTAGAATCGAGGTCTCACATCCGATGTGGTTCCGAACTCACCAAGATCGGAAGCTCCGATCCTAGATCAGTGGTTCCGATCCCACTCGAGTCTTGGTTCTCTCTCGGCCATTTTCAAGTGTCCTGGATTCATTTTTGGACTCCGTTAATCCATTTGGAATTTCCTTAATCAAGTGTAACTTAATCCAAACATGATTACACGATTAATTACTCTTTAATCGTTAATTCTGGATGCGGGTCACTACATTCTCCCCCTAGAAGATTCGTCCTTGAAATCTACGGTAGAACCTCGAGAACGTACTAGTGACACTTGCTCGAATTTCTGGTCGAAATAACTTCCGACACATTCAGACTCTTGTCGAATTCCCTGCAAGCTCCATTAATGCTGAACCGGATTAACATTCTCCCACCAAGGATTACTGCGCTACTGCTCGACAGTCGAACTCCTCTAGCACTAATGTATTACAACACTGATACATCACCCGTCCTAATCACGATCTCACTGATCACGAAGGATACCAACGCCCTCTTGATTGAGATCATCGACCAAAGGAAAATCTTTGACTAACAAAGACCAAGTCATAACCTGTCTGGCTTACAACATTCACCGAATCACTCACTGAATCTAAACATCTAATGGTTTCAAAAGTTCTAGATGTCTAACACCTCTAGTCAGGAAACATAATTCCCCACACTGTGCTGACATAAAAATTACTGAATTTCTCCTTTAGAGAATTCAATCGACACTAAGTCATGCTCTAACGTAACTGCTTCAAACGATTCCTAGACTGGTTATCCTTCCCATGCTCTCCTGAAGCAAAACAAGCTTCCCAAAGCAATTACCGGGAACTCAGACCATCCAGTCTAGTACTAATCACAGTTCATGTTCCTCAGTATAACTTATCAATATTCCCTGATGAAATCTATCATCGATTGGCAACCATATCATAAGGTCTTCTCTTAAACATCAGTCTGCGATGCCATACACATATGCCGCGACCATGAATATTGATCGATGGAGATCCTCATGATAGTTATACACACTCGCAATCACTGTACACACATCAAGACTAAGGTAAGCTCCCACCAATATTCTCGATTGGGACATTCCACAGTGCACAGACATATGGAAATGCTTCCTATTCTGTCTCGAAACTCGACAGTCATTGCACCTGGTATAACTCACCTTGGAGTCTCTGATGACACCATCATCACTAGCTACCTATCACACATCCAACCATTGTCCATTGCTAAAATGCAATATTCTTGACAAACAGTCTGCATGGATGTGACTCACTGACTCAAAAGAACGAATTCAATCCGCCACGATCTTGCGAAGTCTTCAATCCCAAAGGCAAACCTAGCTGACTACTAAGTCGATCATTGACTATCTCGATCATTTCAATGACATTGCGCATCACACGCTGGAAAATTAGTGACACGCCCTGCTAGATCTTGAGAACTAGATCCTAGATAATGCCACATATCACAATCAGATAACTGGTGTTAACTTGCTAATGCCTAATACTCGTTCACACAAGTCAAATTGCAATCGTTTCCGATTACAGCAATCCTAAAAGATCTATCTCTGGCAAGCCTAGAGACTCTTAATCATCCAAATTTCCAAATGCTATGAGATTGTATCAAGTACTCATCTCCTAAGCACTATTCGACAAAATACTATCCCAACTATTTCTTAATTGCTACACCCTGATCATCACTGATTGGCTCAACCAATCAAACTCGCCGATCTATTCAGGCTCGCACTCATCAGATCAGACCACCACTGATCATCCATCCTACGTGGCTAGATCAGACTTGGCTCCGCTGCCACAACGAACTATTCCCAACACTTGGAATACCCAAATTTCTCTGGTTTCAACACACCCATACTTGATAACCAGACAATAGCTATTAGTAGTCTATCGACATTATCTCGTGTCTTACTACTGACTGCTGCCTCGTACATTATACTTAATCACCCTAACTCTGACAGAGTCAGACAATGCCTATTGCAACCATTGAACTCATCATCCTTGCCTCGTTCATTCAGGATGAACATCATGACTCGTCAAGTCCAAAAATCATTACTAACGAATCCCAAAGATTCCCGAAATATCCGGACACGCTCTTGATTATATCCCTTGCTAAGATTGTGCAACAATTCAAGACTGAGGTAACCTATCACGACAACCCACCTGGAATCACCACCAAGTGTACACTGACATAAGTCACGCTTCCCTCACGCCTCAAATAGTCATGTACAATCCTTAGCATTCGATATAATCCACCACTCAGGAAAACTCTCATCGATGGAAAATACTCTCATCCGAGTCAATGTCCCAGACAGTCTACAACCTCATCTCCTAGATAAATCCTATCCCAAGAGAATCTAATCATCTACTAGTCTCACTAGTCTAGCCGTATTTCACAGGTCAAAACCTATCCGATCAGAGCACACGCTCGTCAAGGAAATCTCTCCAAGACTGGTTCTTACAGCAGTACAATCAAACTAATATCTCTGGCACACCAGAAGATATCTAGCCAATGATATCAAACCTGATATCTAATCCAAGGTCATACCCCGTCGTGACTGTCGCCAAATCCCTAGACTGAGTAGCCTTCTCGCCGCCATCTCCTGAAGCACAAAGGCTCCCAGGTAACATTGGCATAGGGTCGCGCACCATCACGTCTAATCATGGTCATAGTCCATAAATCTCGGCATATACTCGACCTGGTATCCTGATGAAAACTCATCATCACAATATCGCAACCTAAGAAGGTCAAATATACTACTGTTCTAAGAAAAAAACCTAGAACAAAGCCCAAAGTTCCAAATCGAAAAATATTCCCATGCCTCCAGATGAATCACCTCATCACTGCACTAGCTTAGTCCACTAACTAACTAGGTCAATCCTAAGAAACGCCTAGACTAACCGCAAGTCAACAGTTACAATTGGCTTACTCAACCCATGAGCTACAGTAGATGAACACAAATCAATTAAGACCAAGCCAACCTTCATCACAATCATTGCAATCATTCACGAATTGCGGAAATAAAAATACACATATAATTTCTTCAAGTTATGTACAATTCTCTTATTACAATCCCATGTAATACAATTACAGTATTCAAAATACAATGAAATGTACAATCGAACTTGAAATGATACAACCAAAGTATGATGATTCATTACAACTGAAATATTGTTTACAACTACAACAATACAGTATTTAAATCATCGTACTAATCTTTGTTTCTTGAGCATGAAGCTTCTAATCGACACACGCATCAATACAGGCGTACTCCCATCCAAGTCTCTCTACCTATCCTCCTGCAAAGAACTCCGGAGAAATGGCACGTGATAGCTCAACAGCTATGCTCTACGTCATTTCATGTCAGTCGACATCTTCTGCTCATGATCTACAGTCAGCTTTCTTCTTGTAACCAAATCATGCTTTTGAACATTAAGATTCTCGTATATCTACCGAACGCATCGATACAAGCATACCGGCACAACCATGTTCTGCGCGAGTTTAATGACCTTACGCTCGAAACCAGTCATGCCTTAGCCACTCGAGGCATTCCCTGGTGAAGGTCTATATGACAATCTCTCCACCTATGACTGGAGAATCTTTAGAGCAGTGTCATCATGATATGGACTGTACAGATGCAAACATCAAGTGCGTCCTAACCAATCATCTGCCACTGCTTCTGGCATCCGGTACTCAATCCAAAGCTAAGATCCACATGAGTAGAAGTCTTGAAAGCTTGGACACGATCCATCCATCCTGTCCGTACTTGCTGGAATCCTATAAGCCAGATCTTTAGATATCCTGCAGATGATGATATTCTTCGGGAAACCTAATCGTCGCATCATCACCTCTACCAAGGTCTCATCAATCCTACAAGGATAACCCAAAGAGTCTCTGTAGTAACCCAGATTCTATTTTAAGATAATAATATGATAAACATGATTAAGGGTTGGTAATTAATCAATTTCGGAGTGTTATTGGACTTTGGAAGAGAATTTGGGCTTTTGACTTTGGGCCGGATCGGAAGCTCCGATCCCAGCCACTTCGGAAGCTCAGCGCAAGCACCGAAATCGGAAGTTCCGATCCTGGAACGGACGTTCTGATCTCCGGCTGCCAGCTTTACCCGATGACTCAGCCACGAGTTTTGACAAGTGTTGATCAGAGGCGAGATCAGAAGCTCCGATCGTCGGATCGGACGTTCCGATCCCGGCGTGTCATGCATGCAAGGCGTGAGTTGGATCGGAAGCTTCGATCCCGAGATCGGTGGTTCCGATCCTGGCCGGAAATTTTGCCTATAAATAGGGATTCCCAGATTCATTTCTAAATACGAATTCCCGAGGTTCCTTCTTCAGCTATATAGTGTGAGATATACACTTGAGGGCCCTATCGGTTATAATAGAGGTTCTGGAATAACCAAGTTGTGGTTATAGTCATCCAGGACTAGCATCTCCAAAGGGCTATCTACGGACGAAGTTATGGTCCGGGAATCTATTTAAGTTTTGGGAGTACTTATTAGCTTAGTTAAGGCTTATAGAATTAATGTAGTGATACGGTGAACTTTTGAATATAGGCTTGGAACCTAGGATCCTACTATACTTGAACTAGCCTAGAGGTACGTACACATTGACTGAGATTGCCAGCGAGTATACATGTTTATATGTTGCATTTATTTGGCATTATTATATGGCATGATATATCGCTTTCTATATTCATATGTCATGTGCATATACACGTTGAGCCTATACCTTGTTATACCTGACTATAGAGCCGCTCAGCTCTATATTCGATAGTCTGTCACTGAGAGTACCGCGACGATGGGGGCATTTATGTCTATCTACTCTGGTGTACTAGACGAGTGTGGTTGCACCCAGAGGTTGATCCGTGCGGTGGCAGCAATCATGTGGCACCGGTACTGAGCATGAATTTTCAGATGACCCTTTACCAGTCATCATGTTGCATGCATTATATACATATGTTTACTCATGTCTATGTACTGGCCGTTAGCGCTCACGTCCTAATTGTTATCTTGGACACCCTATTCCATGGGGCAGGTTGCAGGATGGACGGAGCCGGTAGTTCGAGGAAGGACTAGGGGCCGGAGCTTTTCAGGGGAATTTATACAGCAGGATTTGTTTTAGTTGTATAATGTTTACTTTTAAGTTCTTCGAATTGGTTGTATCACTACAGATTTAAGCCTGGATTATGTTACTAAGCTGAAATGTAAATTATGGTTAAGTTTCCGCACGTTTTTACTCTATTAAGTATTTTGCTGTATTAAGTTTAATGCATGCTATTAGTTGCCAGTTAGTAGGTGATTCCATGCAGGGTCACTACAGTCTCATTACTATCTCTCAAGTCTCTTGCATGCATGCTCTGATACCAATAAACATAGCGATCCAACCCGGATCCACTACCTAATCAGAGTTTCGGGCATAATTAAGAAAGCATTAAAATAAATTGTTGCGGAAGACTTAATATAAAAGCTGACCGACAGAATACAACAGGTTAAACAAATTTGATTATACAACTCAATCGAATAAATAAGCCTAAAGGGCAAAAACCTATAGCTAATCCTGCTGTCTCCAAGTTCACTGGCCGCTCCAAGCTCCTGGTGCTCAATCCTGCACCTACACCTGCCCCGTCGAATGGGGTGTCCAGACATACAGAAAATACTGGACTTGAGAGACTACGCTCAATACAAAAGCAATGATTGTAAGGCCCGAAAATATTAAGTTCTTAATAATGAGATTTAAGATTTAAATTCCGAATAAGAGAGAAAAGATGAATTTAAGAATTTATGGAAATTAGAGATTTCAATTTCGGGTCAAAAATATTTAATTTGAGTATTTTTCGGATTTTAAGATTTTAATATCCGGAATTCTTAAATTAAAAGATTAAAAATATTTGAATTGATATTTATGGAATTTAAGACGTAAATTCCAAGATTATAAATATCAAGGTTTTAATTTGAGGATGAAATCCGAGCAAGGGTCAATTTGCAAATATTGAGAAATTCAAGGACTAAAATGTGATAAGGTCCGAAATGAATTAATTTTAATCCGATAATATTTGATTTGAGAATATTTAGAGTTTAGAATTAAATTATAATATTCTTAAATTATTTAGGATTAAAATTAAATTAAATCGCTTGTTCGGGGACTAATTGCAATTAAGCAAGAGTTCAGGGACTAAATTGCAAATATGTTGATATATATCTTATTCCATCTCCTTTTCATCAGAATTCACGTGAATCAGCAGGGGAGAAACTAGAAAACCCTTCACGCCATTTTTTACTTCTTTTAAGCTCCAAAGTTTTTGTTATCCGGCCGGTAGAATTCAAGATTAAGCATATATTTGCGATCACTGCTCCGAGAGCTACATTTTGACGTAAGTTTTCTTGATTTATTTCATGTTTTAATTGTGGCATGGATGCTGGAATTCAATTATTATTGGATATATATGTTTGCGAGCTAGCATAGATTATATATCCAAGACGGATCGAAAAAAGAACGGCGTTCGAATTTGTTATGAATTTTAGTATGATTTTCAAAAATCTGAACTTATGGGGCTGTTGAAAACGTGTATATGAGATGGAAATGATAATGTTATGGAGTTTAGATCATTGTAAGAATGATGTTTAAGCTTTTGAAATTATTGAATTCGAACCGTTATGCCGTCGGTTCAAGAATTTGATAGAAATTGAATGAAGATTGATTGAGCTGAATAAGAATTGAGTGTGATTGATATGTTTAGCTTATGAACATGTCATTCCAGATTTTCTTGAAGTTTGACGACTTGAGAATCCAATCTTCGAACCGAGAAAGAAGGAAGCAAAGCGTGAAGCTATTTAGAATTGCAAGATTTCCAAGACTTGGAATAGCCAACTCGAGAACGTGGTGGTTTTCGAGTTTTCCTAAAATCACATACTTATTTGTCTAAGTGTTTTTTATGTAATGTATTTCTTATTATTTCCTTTCATGATGTTTGAATGGTGTGTTCAAGATGTGTTAGCTTATTTAATGCATACAGATTATATTGCATTCATCTTGAACCCTACCTTGAATAGCATAGAGGGCAGAATGGCCTAAAGTGCATATGACGTTTGGACGGCTATAGTTGAGTGGCACGGAATGTAGATTTACTTCCAGAGCTAGATGACTCACTATAGTTGCACCAAAGTCAGGGGAATTGAGATATTTAACGCCACCTCGATTGGGTAAGATGGTGGTCGGTTAAAGATTTTATTTCCTCGGGATCCCAAGAACTAAGATTTATTGGTATCAGATTTGATAGCCTATTCCTTGAAACATGCATTGCATTTATGCATTAACCTAGAGATTTCTATGGTTTAAAATATGCAATTATAAATGCTAGAATGTTGTGATATCCCATTCTAGATATGAATGTATTGATATGCTTGATATGATATTGCTTTAGATGAATAGCTATGCTTTAAGGATTTAAGAATGAAGTATATTTCTATGATTACATGTTGTTACATGTTTTGATGATTTAGAATTCTTATAGCATATAGATTCAATATGCTTATATGGTGTATATGCATATCTTTCATACTGAGAATTATATTCTTATCGGAGTTATCCGGCTATTGCTTTGTTTTGTATGTGTGCATGGCAATAGGTGGGGCAGGAGCTGGTCAGAAGCGAAAAGAATAGCTCGAGAGAGAGTAATAACATGTGGTGATTCGGGTTTTAGCAGTTGATGTACTAGATTTTGTATCGAACATGTTAGCACACTAGATATTGGTATATGTTTGATATTCGTCACTTTTGAGATTGGTACATATTGTGTATTTTAGACCACGATGTTCATGTATAATTGACCGGATAAATCGATGTGATATAAATCTACTGGCTAGCGTACCAGGTCAAGTAATAGTAAAGTGGACCGAGAGTCCAAGTATCGATCTCACAGGGACTGCAGTCAATTCTCAAGAATTAATTATTTAGCTTAATCTAGACAAAATAATAAAAAGCAATTTGATTTAAATAAAATAAGTATTTAAAAATAAAAATTTCTTAAGAAATAATAATTAAAAATAACTAAATATAAAAATAATTAAATCAAAGACAACCAAGACACACGTAGGTACCGAACAAATCATGTAACATGTAGTCGATTCAGGACTCAGATTTAATCTTAATTCACGAGAATTTTCCTAATTTATTCAAAGGACTATTTCTAGAACAATCAAGCCTATTCAAATATTGATGAACCAATCTTTCGTAATTCTAATCAAATTTGAATGCATTAAATATTTGTGAAAATTCAGTTTACACCCAAACTGCACACTGAAACCGAATTTTATTTCTAGTATGTTTTACCATGTGTTGATTATCAGAGTGATCGAAATCAATACCTCATCTGTTGACTTGGAATCGATTAACATGCAAGCAAACATTTGATCAGGCTTGATTGTTCTAGAAATGAATCGATTAACATGCAAGCCTTTGGTTAGCCGCGGGAGGAATGACTCGCGCGCGGGCGAGATGATTCTCACGCGCGCGTGCGAGGTAACCTGTTTAAAAAAATATTTCTGGTTGAATAAGATTGTGTTGTATGATGTTTAAGTTTAATTGCCTCAAGATAAGATTAGCAACTCGGGTCCCCACAACAGGTGTTATCAGAGCATAATGTCTTGGACTAAGATACAAGTTGAGCGGGGTAGATTGAGTCGCATGCATTTATAGTATTGCATGATTCTGCTTTACTTGAATTGAGAAGTTGTATGCAAACATGATATATTTATTGAACACTACTTGCTACACTGATATGAGAATTATATGCTTATATGATGATATGGATGCATGATTTATTGAATTCATTAGAATAAGTGAATTCGTTGTAAGCATGTATTATGTGAAAAGCATGAGCATTTGCAAGTATGTGTTCTCTTCAGACGCATGAGATTATATGTATGTTATACTGACATTGTATTTTATAATCTCTGCAATATCTATTGCTTCTGTTATCGAATAAGACAGATTGTGCAGATAGCATGAGAACATCAGATAGAACAGAACCTCAGACAGAACAGAACAGTGTTGAGGTAAGGTATTGAGCCGATCGATATTATGATTGTCCTGAGGAGTATGTTAGTTGAAAAACTCCAGAGCTATTAATCACCGACTCAGAAATATACAGAATATGCTATGTCTAGTAAGGAGTGAGTTGAAAAGCTGGATCAGTTGTTCAAGTGAAGAATATTTAGATGAACATAGAACTAGCCTGATTTGATATCAACTCCAGGACTTAGCAAGAAGTTGGTGAATTTGCTAGAAGAACTTATGGAATAGCAGACGTATTGAAATAGTTTGGCAGGTAAGTAAACAGAATTGTTTCTTTTTGTACGTGAAAAGATAGAAAAGCAAAATTTGCCAAACAGAAGCATAGCCACTTGAAGGACTTGATTGAAGCCAGAGATAGAATAAAGACATTACAAACCAGTGGTATAACGCAGAGTAGAATTTTATTCACGCCTCTGTAATTGTGAAAAAACTATGATCATCACCTTAACTATAAATTTCATAGCAGTATAGTTATGAAGCAAGAGATAGAGACAACAGCAGCAAAGATCGATTTAGTCGAAACACCAGCAGATGAAGAAATAGCAGCATAGCTCCCCTAGCTGATATAGATCAAGAGAAAATGTGAATGGCAGATGATTTCATAGGCAATAAGCAAGTACAGAAAATAAGGCTCAAGTTATATCAGATAAGAATATTGCAGGTATGTGAGTTAATTCTAGTTAACCCGCTTATATATTGATTGCATAGCATACATTCATAGATCAGTGATTTGTTATGCTACAATCCTTATCTGATGAGCCTGTATTCATAGTATTTGCTGAGATTTTGCCTTTGAGTAGATGGAACGCATTTATAATATTAGTCAGAAAAGATAAAATACAGATTTGATGAAATAAGATTGAATTCGATAATTAAAAATTTAGGGTACTAAGCTAGCATGCATTATAGATATTAATGCAATACCTGTAGAGATTCAGTTAGATCAACAATAGAAATGACTAAAGATTTATGATATGAGTTTTAGACAGTACGATTCCTTTTATTCGGTACTGGTTATATCAAGATGAACGTAGAAGAATGTCGGAAGAATTCTAGTCGATGTACTAAATTAGTATAGAACTAACCTAGAATTGACAGATATGTAAGTGGTTAGATTATACACCATTTATTCAGATGAAAGAGTCCGACCTTTCTACGAAATGAAAGGAGTTTGAGATAGAGTGGTGTTTAGTACGAAGGTCTTATGACAACTCGTATCGAAGAGCACTGCTTAAGCTAAAGAACTCCAGAAACAACTAGAATAGTACGTAGAGTAGAATTATCCTAGTACCGACATAATGCATATTAATTCTACGAGAAGACGTTAAGTCGAAAAGATGATATTCGACTATTGTCTATTGAGAATTAATCGATAAACTCATATCAATAGAAAATAAGAAAAATCAGTTATAGTTGAGCTTTCTCTTCAATTTTGCTGAAGCTATTACATTATAGAAATCATGATTCTTGAATCTCTTGATATCGATTCTGAGGTTTTTGTATTCGACCTCGATCGATTTTGATTGACTCTTATTTTTTTGCTAGAGTCTGATTTGATTCATTTTTCTTGATTTTTATGATGCAAGTGAATTGGTATCACTAGCAGATTTTGTCATTCAGAATATGTAAATTTGAATGATCTTGATTTGAGCAAGTTCCTTTGAGTCGAGATTTCAGAATTTTTGATCATTTAATGTAAATATTCAGTATATGTTGAAGTTTTTGGCTCGTAACTGATAGAAATTTGGATTTAGAATATCAGCAAGAATTATGGGTTGATTGCATACTTTTTCAGTAATTGGGAAATAGAAAGAAGGAATCTTGATCAATTGTGTACAGATCTGTAATATTTGTACTTTTGCGCTTGCGTTTCGAGACAGCTACTCAAACAATCAGAATTGTTGCAATCCAAGCTAAACTCCACTTTTTTGGAAAGACAAAAACAACATTGTTATTAGCTCTAGCAATGTAAATGTGATTGAGAACACTAGATTCATAGATCAGATAAGACAACAGATAAGAACAGGTGCATTTTGCGGCTAAAAATCATTTGAGGATGCCAGATATTCTAGATATGAAATATCAGATTCTGAAAGAGGCATATGACAACAAATTTAATATCCATTCAGTTGTCTGCACATGTATGACTTACATGTAGTCATTACTTGAAAATCAGTATTGGTGAAAGAAATGAAAGCAGATACGACAGAATTGACATTACCAATACTAAAAGTCCAGTAAAAGAAGCAGAAAAGAAGAACCCAAGTGATTTCTGTAATAGATTAGTTACATAAGATCGGAAAGAATATCAACTTTTCGAAAGATTTTAGTTTGAATTTACTCAAATCGTCATGATTTTGCAATTTAGATTGTAGTAGATTTCGACATATTCAAGAATATGTTGTATTAGACATGATACAGACATAAAGAGATGTCTGTTATGAAGTTAGCAAGATGATCAGATTACAGGAATTATTGAAATCTATTGTCAAGATAGAAACTTTAGATTCGTTTTCTAGATTATGGCACTGATTGTCAGATGTTCTGAGTGTTTGATTGTATGAGATTCATTATACCATCCTCCGATTAGTGGACTATCAGATGTGATTATCCAGATTTCCGAGGATATGCTCAGAACAATAGTACTAGATTCGGTACTAGTTGATTGACTATGTGCCACTTGATTACTATAATTTCTGTCACAGCTATCTAATAGATATAGAGACAGTATTTTGATGATTGATTGATAAGAAAAGCAGAATTATCTTTAGATTGAAATGATATTTCATAAGTATCAGCTATCAGACCAGATATGAGTCAAGAAAATATAGAGAATGTGAAGATTGATTTGAACAGAATAAGAACAGAGTAGCATAGATAGAGTTAGAAAATGAGAAACAGATACAGATTTTTATCTATGAATAAAATGATCAGCAAGAAAATTCGTCACAGAGCACTATCCAATTCATAAAGAGATTTCAGAAGTGGATCAATAATTATTGATTCTTGTGAGTATTTGATCTAGCTTATTGATTAATACTCAATCTCGAATTGTCAGATAGATGAATTGTTATCCATATACATTGGCTGAAGAATATCAGCTAGAATATGTATGTGCATTCAATTCAGATAAAGCAGAAGCTGATAAGATTTTAAGAGAATCCAACTAACCTATGCAGAGTTAGATCACGAGAAAGAACAACTTCGATATAAGTTGACACAGTGATTATATGTTAATGAGAATAGATATGATTCCAGAAGCGATCAGAAAGAAGAATAAGATAGTATAGAAAAGAAGATATCAGAATAGATATCTAAAGCTCACAAAAGTGAAGTAAGTATTACTTCAGTTAGCTATACAACTTACGAGAATCAGCAGTAAGATCGAATGCGATTTCGAGGACGAAATCATTCCTTAGAGGGGAGGAATTGTAAGGCCCAAAAATATTAAGTTCTTAATGATTGGATTTAAGATTTAAATTCCAAATAAGAGAGAAAATATGAATTTAAGAATTTATGGAAATTAGAGATTTCAATTTCGGGTCAAAAATATTTAATTTGAGGATTTTTCGGATTTTAAGATTTTAATATCCGAAATTCTTAAATTAAAAGATTAAAAATATTTGAATTGATATTTATGGAATTTAAGAAGTAAATTGCAAGATTAGAAATATCAAGGATTTAATTTGAGGATGAAATCCGAGCAAAGGCCAATTTGCAAATATTGATAAATTCAAGGACTAAAATGCGATAAGGTCCGAAATGATTTAATTTTAATACGAGAATATTTAATTTGAAAATATTTAGAGTTTAAAATTAAATTTCAATATTCTTAAATTATTTAGGATTGAAATTGAATTAAATCTCTTGTTCGGGGATTAAATTGCAATTAAGCAAGAGTTCAGGGACTAAATTGCAAATATGTTGATATATATCTTATTCCATCTCCTTTTCATCAGAATTCACGTGAATCATCAGGGGAGAAACTAGAAAACCCTTCACGCCATTTTTGACTTCTTTTGAGCTCCAAATTTTTTGTTATTCGGCTGGTAGAATTCAAGATTAAGCATATATTTGCGATCACTGCTCCGAGAGCTACGTTTTGACGTAATTTTTCTTGATTTATTTCATGTTTTAATTGTGGAATGGATTCTGGAATTCAATTATTATTGGATATATATGTTTGCGAGCTAGCATAGATTATATATCCAAGACGGATCGTAAAAAGAACAGCGTTCGGATTTGTTATGAATTTTAGTATGATTTTCAAAAAATCTGAATTTATGGGGCTGTTGAAAACGTGTATATGAGATGGAAATGATTATGTTATGGAGTTTAGATCATTGTAAGAATGATGTTTAAGCTTTTGAAATTATCGAATTCGAACCGTTACGCCGTCGGTTCAAGAATTTGATAGCCATTGATTGAGCTGAACAAGAATTGAGTGTGATTGATATGTTTAGCTTATGAACATGTCATTCCAGATTTTCTTGAAGTTCGACGACTCGAGAATCCAATCTTTGAACCGAGAAAGAAGGAAGCAAAGTGTGAAGCTATTTAGAATTGCAAGATTTCCAAGACTTGGAATAGGTTTTAATATGAATTCGTGATACATATTATTCAGACTTGGAGCTTCTCAGATTCAGAAGGAAATTTATGATTCGACATTATCCTCGCCAGGTAGAACAACTCGAGAACGTGGTGGTTTTCGAGTTTTCCTAAAATCACATACTTATTTGTCTAAGTGTTTTTATGTGACATATTTCTTATTATTGCCTTGCATGATGTTTGAATGGTGTGTTCAAGATGTGCTAGCTTATTTAATGCATACAGATTATGTTGCATTCATCTTGAACCCTACCTTGAATAGCATAGAGGGCAGAATGGCCTAAAGTGCATATGTTGGAGGGCTATAGTTGAGTGGCACGGAATGTAGATTTACTTCCAGAGCTAGATGACTCACTATAGTTGCCCCAAAGTCAGGGGAATTGAGATATTTAACGCTACCTCGATTGGGTAAGTTAGTGGTCGGTTAAAGATTTTATTTCCTCGAAATCCCAAGAACTAAGATTTATTGGTATCAGATTTGATAGCCTATTCCTTGAAACATGCATTGCATTTATGCATTAACCTAGAGATTTCTATGGTTTAGAATATGCAATTATAAATGCTAGAATGTTGTGATATCCCATTCTAGATATGAATGTATTGATATGCTTGATATGATATTGCTTTAGATGAATAGCTATGATTTAAGGATTTAAGAATGAAGTATATTTCTATGATTACATGTTGTTACATGTTTTGATGATTTAGAATTCTTATAGCATATAGATTCAATATGCTTATATGGTGTATATGCATGTCTTTCATACTGAGAATTATATTCTCATCGGAGTTATCCGGCTATTGCTTTGTTTTGTATGTGTGCATGGCAATAGGTGGGGCAGGAGCTGGTCAGAAACGACAAGAATAGCTCGAGAGAGAGTAATAGCATGTGGTGATTCGGGTTTTAGCAGTTGATGTACTAGATTTTGTATCGAACATGTTAGCACACTAGATATTGGTATATGTTTGATATTCGTCACTTTTGAGATTGGTACATTTTGTGTATTTTAGACCACGATGTTCATGTATAATTGACCGGATAAATCGGTGTGATATAAATCTACTGGCTAGCGTACCAGGTCAAGTAATAGTAAAGTGGACAGAGAGTCCAAGTATCGATCTCACAGGGACTGCAGTCAATTCTCAAGAATTAATTATTTAGCTTAATCTAGACAAAATAATAAAAAGCAATTTGATTTAAATAAAATAAGTATTTAAAAATAAAAATTTCTTAAGAAATAATAATTAAAAATAACTAAATATAAAAATAATTAAATCAAAGACAACCAAGACACACGTAGGTACCGAACAAATCATGTAACATGTAGTCGATTCAGGACTCAGATTTAATCTTAATTCACGGGAATTTTTATAATTTGTTCAAAGGACTATTTCTAGAACAATCAAGCCTATTCAAATATTGATGAACCAATCTTTCGTAATTCTAATCAAATTTGAATGCATTAAATATTTGTGAAAATTCAGTTTACACCCAAACCGCACACTGAAACCGAATTTTATTTCTAGTATGTTTTACCATTTGTTGATTATCAGAGTGATCGAAATCAATACCTCATCTGTCGACTTGGAATCGATTAACATGCAAGCAAACATTTGATCAGGCTATTCAGAAGCGACCAGAATAGCTCGAGAGAGAGTAATAGCATGTGGTGATTCGGGTTTTAGCAGTTGATGTACTAGATTTTGTATCGAACATGTTAGAACACTAGATATTGGTATATGTTTGATATTCGTCACTTTTGAGATTGGTACATATTGTGTATTTTATACCACGATGTTCATGTATAATTCTATACATGTTACCAAAATGATATGTGTAAGGCCCGGGATTAATTAAATTAATCCGAACTAAATTTGATTTTAATCCGAGTATATTTAATTTGGGAATATTTAGAGTTTTGATTTAAATTCTAATATTTTTAAATTATTTAGGATTGAAATTGAATTAAAATAAGGGCCGAGGACCAAATTGCAATTATTGAAGAATTGAGGGACTAAATTGCAATTTCTATTGAAGTTATCTGATTTTAATTCTATTATCAGCATGATACGTGTACATGCCTTAACAAATTTAGAATTCAAGAACAGAGAGCTGAGTTCCTTCTTGTTTCTTTGAATCTTCGATTTTCGATTTGCCGTAACTTTTGCTCCGGTTATCCGATTTTGATTCCGTAAATTGTTCTGGAATCCTTAAGACGAGGGCTTTGATCTCATGTAAGTTTTATGTTGTTTTATATGGATTTCGAAATCAGTAAGATGGCAGATGACAGATTTTGAGTTCTTGATTATGGTTGTCGACATTTATGCGATTCTATTGCGAAACCGAATTGATGAGCTTATGTTATTTATGTTGAAGCATGATTACAGCATGTAAATGAATTATTATAGCTATTGAGATGAATATTTGAATGATATATCAGCTGGTTATTGATTTTAATACATGTATGAGTTGGTTAGAAGTTAGAACTGATTTTGGGATTACGTCGGTTATCGATTTTCAATCGCTACGCCGTCGATTCGAGTTTTTGGGCCGTTTTGATAGCCTATATCTGAGCTGAAGTTGTTATCTAGATGTTATGAATGTTATAGCATTTTTACTCTTCAATTTCAGTCGAGTTTGGAAGGCCAACGAATCAAGACGTCAACTTGGTATCGAAGAAGTTGGATTGAGGTTTGAAATGAGTTTGATCGATGATCTTATGATGTTTTCGACTTGATTTTGATATGATAGATTGAAATGAAGTTTGATATATGTGTTATGATTGTATCTTTCAGATTTGAAGAGTTCATAATCAAGAATAACAAAGGTATAATGACGACATCGCAAGTTAGGGACTTTGAAACTCAAGAATGACTATTATTGAGTTGGCCCGCAAAAACCACATACTTGTTTATGTTTTTGATTTGATTATGATGTTGTCGATCCATCTCAGGTAGTGGATCTTTAGATTTGAGTTGATATGATGCTATATTGAATTGATTCTATGCCAAGGTTGCTGTTAACCTTATTTGTGAGTCGGTTACGAACTCGTTAGATGGATATCCATGTCAAGATCATTTATGAATCTTGATGACCTCGAAGTTATATGAATCAGTTCTTATGCAAAGAGTTAATTTACTTTATTTGTTGAGTCGAGTTTAAATAGAGTCGATATGATTTATTTAACGTTTTCTATATGTTGGTTATACTGAGATTGATTTCTCACCGGAGTTTATCCGGCTGTTGTCTTGTTTTGTATGTGTGCATGACAACAGATGGGGCAGGAGATGGACAAGGACGTCGTGGGTAGCTCATGAGAGATGATTAGATGTGGACTCGGGTTTTTCAAGATGGAACGTTGTAGCTAAGTCTTTATAAACATGTTAGAGAACATCTGGGTTTTGGACTTGGAAAGCTTAGCCACTAGTTGTGTCTTTTGTTGCTTTTGATGCATTGTAAACTTCTAGTTTAAAGTATCAATACTTTATGGACATGTTTAGATGTTGTTTGATGTTAATATACATGTTTTAGACTTGAATTTGATAGCTTGGAATGGATGGAAAGGATCAAGAATGGCTGCTAAATTACATGGTGAAATTCTGCCCAGGAAGCGCCCGAGCTGCAGTTTTTAGCAGCCCGAGCGCGAGCCTTAAGATTTGAGATTAGCAACCCGAGGCCCCACAACAGGTGGTATCAGAGCATAAGTTTCTCGGACTGAGAATAGATGAGCGGGGTAGATCGAGTCTTTTATTCTGATTTAGTTCTTCTTGAAGCATGTTTATTATCTGACTTGTTTTACAGCTTTAAGAAGTGCATGCTATCTGTTATCTGATATGATTGGAATCATGAATGACTAAGACTGAATTAGATTCGATCTTTTGAGAAGGCATTGTGGACTGAAACAGACTTGTTCTATCTGAGATTGAACTATACACTAATCTGTTTGATTATCAGATATGCCTCCCCGACCAGCACCGAGAGTTAGACAGACATTGGCAGTGAATGAACCAGAACAGACAAATGCTGCATAGGTCCCAGTGACAGCAACTGAACATGGACAGGGTAGTACTTCTACTGATGAGTTCAGTGATGCTAATCCGATGGAGAAACTTCTGAAACGATTCCAATCATTCAAACCACCAAAATTGCAAGGAACTGAGAATGCTGTGGAATGTGAAAATTGGTTGGAAGATATTGAGCAGTTATTCGAGTCCCTCGACTATATAGATGATCGTCGTTTCAGACTTGTGATTCATCAACTACATGGTCTTGCCAAGAGTTGGTGGATAGCGACGAAGAGAGCATTGGAAAACCAAGGTACTGTTATTACCTGGTCTGTATTTCGAACTGCTTTCTATCAGCATTTCTTTCCTGTGTCTTATCGCAAGGACAAAGGAGCAGAGTTTGCGAGTTTGCAACAGGGACAGTTAAATATCGAGGAATATGTTGCAAAGTTCACTAGCCTGTTGAAGTTTGCTCCACATATTGCTGTTAGTGATGAAGCTCAAGCCGATCAATTTATCAATGGCTTGAATCCTGATGTGTTCACACTTGTAAATTCGGGAAGACCGAATACCTTTGCCGATGCTCTGAATCGTGCAAAGGGAGCTGAAGCAGGGATACTGAGACAAAGAGGAGCACAGCTTGTGCCACAGCCAGTGAGGCAGCCGCAAGAGCAGCCACAGACTCCACCACCACCTCGATTTGAAGCTGGAGGAAGTAGTAGTGGCAAGAAAAATTTCTTCTAGGGCAAAGGGAAACAGTTTAAACGTCCTGGTGGTAGCTCTCTAGTTCCAGTGGATCTCGACAGTCTCGAGCTGGACAGAGCTTCGATGTATATTGCACCAAGTGTGGTGGTCGCCATACCAGTGAACAATGCCAAGGAGTTTTTGGTACTTGTCACATTTGCAATCAGACAAGTCATTTTGCACGAGTCTGCCCACAGCGTGGTTCTGGAGGTGCACAGGGTGCTGGATCATCGAGATCTGTGGTTCAATCAGGATCTTCTGTGCATTCATTTCAGCCACAATCAGCAGCACAGGGTAGAACAGGAGGAGGAGTAGGTCAGACAGTGAATCAACCTCCGAGGCAACAAGCAAGAGTGTTTGCATTGACTGAAGAGCAAGCACAAGCGGCTCCAGACGATGTGATTGTAGGTAACTGTTCTCTTTATGGTTATCCTGCCTATGTCTTATTCGATATGGGTGCGTCGCATACCTTCATATCTGAACACTTTGTTACGTTGTATTCATTGCCTGTTGAGTCATTAACTACTGTAGTGTCTATATCTTCACCATTGGGAAAAGGTATAGTATCAGTGAAGTCTGTTAGAAACTGTGTACTACAGTACGAAGGTAATGAAGTTGAGCTTGACTGTATCGTTCTTGGTTTGTCTAATTTTTACTGTATAATCGGTATCGATATGTTAACCAAGTACAGAGCAACAGTGGACTGTTTTCAGAAGATCGTGAAGTTCAAACCTGATATGACTGATGAATGAAAATTCTATGGTAAGGGATCACGAGCCAGAATTCCTTTGATATCTGTTATTGCTATGACTGATTTGTTACACAAGGGAGCAGAGGGATTTCTGATCTATGCAGTTGATGTACTGAAGACTAGTCCGAAATTGACTGATCTACCAGTGGTGAATGAGTTTGCGGATGTATTCCCTGACGAGATTCCGGGATTGCCACCGTACAGAGAGGTAGACTTCGGTATTGAATTGATGCCAGGTACACAACCGATATCTAAAGCACCTTACCGAATGACACCGATTGAACTGAAAGAACTGAAAGACCAACTTGAAGATTTGTTGGCCAAAGGATATATCTGACCAAGTGTATCCCCATGGGGTGCTCCAGTATTATTTGTTAGAAAGAAAGACGGATCGATGAGATTATGTATTGACTATTGGCAATTGAACAAAGCAACGGTAAAGAATCGCTATCCTTTACCTCGTATCGATGATTTATTTGATCAATTGCAGGGATCGTCGGTATATTTAAAGATTGATCTACGATCCGATTATCATCAGTTGAGGGTTAGAGACGAGGATATTCCTAAGACTGCATTTAGAACCAGGTATGGCCATTATTAATTCATAGTCATGCCTTTTGGTCTAACGAATGCACCAGCAGTTTTTATGGGATTGATGAATAGAGTATTTCAAAGATATTTAGATGACTTTGTGATTATCTTTATTGATGATATTTTGATATACTCTAAGAATCTGTGTGAACATGCTGATCATCTCCGAATTATACTGAGAACATTAAGAGAAGAGAAATTGTATGCCAAGTTATCCAAATGTGAATTTTGGTTGCAGAGAGTTGTTTTTCTTGGTCATATAATTTCAGGAGATGGCATTTCGGTTGATCCGAGTAAAGTTGAAGTTGTGATTAGTTGGCAAAGACCGACATCTGTGCCAGAAATTCGAAGTTTTATGGGCTTAGCTGGTTATTACCGTCGATTCATTCGAGATTTTTCATCGATAGCGAAGCCTATTACACAGCTTACACAGAAGAATGCATCATATAATTGG
Source organism: Henckelia pumila (assembly GCF_033568475.1). Taxonomy (NCBI): domain Eukaryota; kingdom Viridiplantae; phylum Streptophyta; class Magnoliopsida; order Lamiales; family Gesneriaceae; genus Henckelia; species Henckelia pumila. Next base: position 124,273,880 of record NC_133123.1, on the reverse strand, counting down.
TCTGAAGCGTGTGAAAGGAGTTTTATCGGACTAAAGAAGAGATTGACTACAGCGCCGGTTTTGAAAATCCCTACAGGTACTGGTGATTTTGTTGTTTATTGTGATACTTCTTACCAGGGTTTGGGATGTATTTTAATGCAGAAAGGACATGTTGTCGCTTATGCTTCTCGACAACTAAAACCACTTGAAGTCAGGTATCCGATTCATGATCTTGAATTGGCTGCAATCGTCTTTGCATTAAAGATCTGGAGACATTACTTATACGGCGAGAAGTTTGAAATCTTTTCTGATCACAAAAGTCTGAAGTATCTGTTCTCACAATCCGAACTGAATATGAGACAAAGACGATGGCTTGATTTATTGAAGGATTTTGATTGTGAAATCAAATAATATCCGGGGAAATCTAATGCAGCAGCGGATTCCCTGAGTAGAAAGGTGTGTGCTCTATCCTTGTCTACTGTAGGTGTATCTAATTTGATTGAGGATTTTTGTATTTCTGGGTATGTATTTGAGATAGATAGAAGGCCGATGAGAGTATATGCAATCAGTGCTGAGCCAGAATTACTGATTCGTATCAAAGAAGCACAGAAAGTCGATCAGAATGTGCAGAAATCAATTGAAATGATCCGATCAGGACATCAATCTGAGTACAAGGTTAGTGACGATGATACCTTGTATGTGAATAACCGAATAGTTGTTCCCAATATTACAGACTTGAGACAGAATATTTTGAAAGAAGCCCATTGCAGTCGCTTTAGTGTTCACCCTGGAGGCAGAAAGATGTACAACGACTTGAATAGTCAGTACTGGTGGAAACAAATGAAGTCTGACGTGACTGAATTTGTATCCAAATGTTTAAATTGCCAACAGGTGAAAGCTGAAAGGAAGAAACCAGGTGGCTTATTACAGAGTTTATCGATTCTTGAATAGAAATGGGACCACATTTCCATGGAATTTGTAACGAAGTTACCACGATCATCTCGAGGATGCGATGCTGTTTGGGTGATCATCGACAGATTGACAAAATCTGCATGCTTTATTCCTTATCGAATGACTTATCGTCATGATCAAATGGCAGATCTCTATATTCGAGAAGTGGTAAGATTACACGGTGTGCCAAATTCGATTGTATCTGACCGAGATCCAAGGTTTACTTCGCAATTTTGGCATAGCCTACAGGAAGCTCTAGGTACGCGTTTACATTTGAGTACTGCTTACCATCCTCAAACTGACGGTCAATCTGAACGAACTATTCAGACGCTGGAGGATATGATGAGAGCTGTAGTACTTGATTTTGGTACTACATGGCAAGATTCTATACCACTTGTGGAATTTTCTTATAACAATAGTTATCAGACGAGTATAGAGATGGCACCATTTGAAGCATTATATGGAAAGAGGTGTCGATCGCCTCTGTATTGGGATAATATTTCTAAGGTACCTGAGTTAGGGCCAGATATGATCAGACAAATGACTGAGAAGGTGAAACTGATACAGCAGAGAATGAGAATAGCACAGCACAGACAGACTAGATATGCAAATGTACGACGACGGCCGTTATCTTTTGATCAGGAAGATAGAGTGTTTCTGAAGATTTCACCGTTCAGGGGCACAGTTCGATTTGGCAAATGAGAAAAATTATCTCCGAGGTATATTGGGCCATACGAGATTCTCGAGAAGATAGGCAATCTAGCTTATCGACTCGCTCTTCCTATGTCTTTATCTAAAATACATGATGTCTTTCATGTATCGATGTTGAGGAAGTATATATCTAATGCATCTCATGTGATTCGATCTGATGAAGCTGAGTTGGATGACACTCTTAGCTATTTTGAGCAACCTATTCAAATTCTTGATATAAAGACAAAACAACTCCGAACGAAGACCATTCCATTGGTGAAGATTCAATGGAGTCGGCACGGAGTTGAAGAAGCAACGTGGAAAGTCGAAGAAGATATGAAGCAACGATTTCCTTACCTATTTCACTGATGTGAGTTGTTATTCAGTTTTCACTTATTCTTTATTCTTATGAGCATACAGACTGCATATCTATACTGTTTATGAATTCGAGGACGAACTCATGTCTTAGTGGGGGAGAAATGTAAGGACCGGGATTAATTAAATTAATCCGAACTAAATTTAATTTTAATTCGAGTATATTTAATTTGGAAATATTTATAGTTTTGATTTAAATTCTAATATTCTTAAATTATTTAGGATTGAAATTGAATTAAAATAAGGGCCGAGGACCAAATTGCAATTATTGAAGAATTGAGGGACTAAATTGAAATTTCTATTGAAGTTATCTGATTTTAATTCTATTATCAGCATGATACGTGTACATGCCTAAACAAATTCAGAATTCAAGAACAGAGAGCCGAGTTCCTTCTTGTTTCTTTGAATCTTCGATTTTCGATTTGCCGTAACTTTTGCTCCGGTTATCCGATTTTGATTCCGTAAATTGTTCTGGAATCCTTACGACAAGGGCTTCGATTGAAAGAGTGGGTGCCCGGTGAGCCAACTTGTGGCTAAGGGCTTTGATGACTCTTTGTATAAACAATCTTTTGTTTAATATAATTTACACTTTTATTAATGGCAATGACTTTATCTTTCTTCATATTGTTATATTGTGATATACTTTTGTTGTTTTGATAAAGACCTTGAATATACTATAGTGTATGTAAGATGTGGTAGTGCATGGGGATGACTATCATGAAACACATCTTATAGTCACTATATATTCTAAACAGTTCCTAGTCGATTGAGCCGTCTGTTAATAAGGATAAGGATCGCTCGAGATTGAGACTAGCATTTGCGATGCCGAGTACCACGTTTCATTGGTATGGAACATAGAGATGTTCAAAGCATGCAAATGGATATTCATACGATGAATGATCGAACTACCCTATCCGAACTTTCCAAGTGGTTATCACTTATCGAGTGGATAAAGTCCGCGGTTTTGGTTGTACACCATTAGTCCTTACTACTTGAAACATCATTGAGACTCTATATGCTAGTACTGTGCTTTGACTCGTTTACCGACTCTATTGGGGTCATCAGGTGTCGGGATTGGGTACAGTTACAACACATATAGGAGTCGATGCTTTGTTGTCAAGGATTCACCACATGCTTGCGAGTGTGGATATCCTATGCAATCTGAGGAGATATTAGTGTGACGAATCTCTGGCCAGAGTACATGATGTGTTTTAAGAAATGGTTTCTTAGTAGCACATGCGATGTCACTATTTGATCTTCAAGATGCATTGCATAGTTATCGAATCTCGAACGACTCTCGATTTACCAATGGTTGTTGATTCGATCGGGATATATGGATGAAGGGACCGTACTGTACGCTAACCAAAATCTATTGGTTCTTGCAGGCACTATCAGTGATACCTAGGGAATCATGGGGCGATGTTGCTAGGCGCTCTTACCATGATTCGATGGGCAAGTCGGAAATTGTTGTTCCGAGTCACAAGGAGTTGTGAGCCCACGGCTAGCTGTATCCCTGAACCATTGAGGGTCACACAGAGTAATGGATTTTTAATCCCCGTTGAGATAGTTAAATTTAAAGAGTTAAATTTAATAAACAAAGAAGTGGGACTTCTTATTTAAGAGTAGAGGAGTAAGATTTCCTAAAATGACATAGGGATGGGCATTTTTGGAAATCACTGAATTCGAATTCAGAAAATTTATCTTGACTCTAAAAGATGCAGAAATGGTTTCTGTGAACATTGGTGAAATTGGTTTATCAATCTGAGTCACGATGAATTTTATATTAATTTCTGAACATGCGGGCTTTGCTTGTCAGGCTTGAACTTATGACTAATGGGCCCTAAGCTGTTAGTAGCCCACATTATAAATAAGTTGTTGCAGTACAGAAATTAAATAACAGAGGCATAATTTTCGAAATTAACTAGGGTTTTGAGACCTAGTGGCCGCCTCCCCCCTCTCCCTCTCTGCTCGAAAACCCAGCCTGTGAATTTTGAATTTGCAGTCTGGTTTAACGGATCAAATTCGTTAATTCTCTTCGTAGAAACTTCTGATAGATTTTCTAGTGCAATCTATCAGAGGGATTAAATCTCTGTTCGTGGACCTGATTGAAGAACAGTTCGTCCATCAGTTCCTGGAGATACAACAAGAGCAGAGTAATCTGTTGGTGTCCATAATCTCGTTTCGAGATTGGAGGTAAAAATTTATAATTGTTATTTAATTTTTACATGCACAATTTAATCGTAAAGTTTTGATACCCATTATGGAATCGTTCCATATAAAAAATTTTAAAACTTCGGCTGCACCGGGTATCAATTCTGATTGATCTGATCACGGTTCTCCAACAGTGGTATCAGAGACAGGTTGCTCAGATCAAGCGATTAAATTAATCGATTGTACAAAAATTTTAAGCCTCGGTTTTTGAAACAAAATAAATTTTTTAAAATAAATTTTTTTTTTCCGGGCAAAACACGGGCAGCGATTGGATCGCTGCACAGGGCAGCGCTCAGCGCTGCGCCGGGCAGCGCTGTCGCTGAGTTGGGCAGCGATCGTCGCTGCCCTAGGGGCAGCGACGGGCTGCCTGGCCCGAGCCCCTTTGGGGCGCGGGCAGCCCGGGAGCGTCCCGGGCGGCCCGGGAAAAATTAATTTTTTTATTTTAAATTAAAATTTTAATATGTTAAAATTCTATTTTTGGTCCGATCAAAAATTGTTTTTGATTGGTCCACGAGGCGTCGGATCGAATTGTTCGAGTCCGAAAATTTTAAAAATTGATTTTTGGATAAATTTGAATTTTTGAAAAATTTATAGATTTTATCGGTTAAATCAGGTTTTATGAAATTAATTATTTTTGGTACAATTGATGATAAGATATGATCTTATGGAAATATTGAGTAAAATATGATTTTATGTATAAAATTGGATTTTATATGTAAAATATGATTTTATTCGATAAAAAGTTAAAATATGATTTTGTATGTAAAATAAGATTTTATATATGGAATATGATTTTATCATTTTGAATTTAATTGTCATTGCATGTTATCCAATAAATTAATTTTGAATTAAATGTTATTGGATAAGGATGATCGATTGTCATGACCAATTTTGTAGGTGTATGTTAGGAATTTACATTTGTTTTTATTGTTGTTGGATTTATTAATGGGCCTGGTTTATGGCCCAATATGAATTGTCATATGTAATAAAAGTGGGCCTGGTTTATGGCCCGTTCCCACCCCTTAAAATGTATCCCCTACTTGTCATGGTTATTTATTGTAAATACATTAGACTTAGTGGGAGATGAAGATTTGAAGACGGAGGTGGGCCCAGCAGACAATAAAGACTGAAGAAATGTAAATTGGAAGCTCAATGTAATAAGATTGCATTGCATACCTGCATATTACCTAGGATTGGACTTAGACTCGTGATTGGCAACCACGGGTCGATTAGAAATGGAATCGATCATCCTATATAATATATGATATTATAGTTGTATGCATGTTTTAACAAAATTGTATGAATCCCGCAAGCATACAAATTTTTAAAATGATGAGACAAATTTTCAAAACTAAAATCCCTCATTTTAAATATGATTTAAAATTGATATCAAGATAAATAAAGGAAATTTAAATATTTTTTAAATGTTCCTACCTTCCATCAACGATCAATGTATGAGATGCTACCCGCGGATACGGTCCGGCTCATATTATTGGGGGGGCCCGTTCGTCGGAAAGCTGTACATTGGATCGACACATGTTGTAAGTTGGGTGGAACTCCCATGGGATCGGCTCATATTATTGGGGGATCCACATGGCGACCGTCCATCACAACTTAATATTGATGGGTCATCTTGACATGTCACAATAAACGGCGTCATATTATTGGGCCCTTATTGGACATGAGGTAAAAACGTGGAGATTGCTTTGGAAGCAATTGGGCTCTACCTTTTAAAAATTATGGTTGGCTGATATTATTCGGGACCATAGTTTGTCAATTGGACTCCATGTTCCCACTAAGGAAAATAGTTTCCCGTTTTCACTAGAGGGTAGTGAAATCGTTAAAATAGTGGGAGTGAGATTCATAAAATAAATTTCGCCTATTTTATGTCTTAGTAAATTAATTAAACAATCACTGATAATTGTCTGTTTCTTTTCAGTATTTCATTAAGATGAATTCGCGCAATCCACTATTCTCTATCCTCGAGCAAAATAAACTGACTGGCGCAAACTATACGGAATGGTTCCGTAAGTTGAAGATTGTCTTGACCTCGGATAAGATGCTCTACGTGTTAGAAAAATCTCCTCCGAAGGAAGCACCAGCTGATGTAAGTCCGGAAGAGTTGGCCAAACTTGATACATGGTGGGACCATGATATCAAGGCCAAATGCTATATGCAAGCCTCGATGTCTGATGAACTCCAGAGGCGATTTGAGGATACCGTGAATGCTGCTGACATTCACGTACAACTCAAGGAACTTTTTGGGGCTCAATCGAGAGCTGAAAGGTTCGCTACTGTAAAAGAGCTAATGACGTGTCGCATGCGTGAAGGGACTTCGGTCCGTGATCATGGGGTACGAGTGATTTGGCTCATACAGAAGCTGGTAACGCTTGATTTGGTATTGGAGCATGAACTTAACGTGGACTTATTACTTCTCTCTCTTCCTTCTTCGTTTGACGGATTTGTGGTGAATTTCAATATGAACAAGATAGATGCCTCCCTTGAAGAGATGGTCAATATGCTTGTAACATATGAATCCACTTTAAAGAAGGATAAACCGGCTTTCTTGGTGGGCTCCTCTTCTTCTGCTAAGAAGGGGCCAAGTACAAAGGGTAAGAAACGTTCTGCCCCACCCAAGAAAACCGAACCCGAGAAGAAGTACAAGACAAAGGCTTCAAACATGGAAAATTCCAAGGATGTTTGCCATCACAGCAAAAAACCCGGTCATTGGAAACGTAACTGCAAGGAATATCTAGAGTAGTTGCGAACTGCGAAGGGTATGTTCTATATTGAAATAAATGTTTCACTTAATACTACTTCTTGGGTATTGGATACCGGATGTGGATCTCACATTTGCAATGATTTGCAGGTGATGACAAGAAGTCGCAAGCTTAGAATGGGTGAGACCCAGCTGAGGCTCGGAAATGGTTCTAGAGTTGAAGCTAAAGCTGTAGGAGATGTTTATTTAATTTTGCAGAACGATTTTAAGTTACTTTTGAGAGAAGTTTTATTTGTTCCAGATTTAATTAAAAACATTATTTCTGTTTCTATGCTTGATAGAGATGGTTTTTCTTAAAATTTTGTGAATGGGATTTGCAATATTTACAAGAATGAATGTTTGATTGGAAATGGCCAACTTGAAAACGATCTATATAACTTAAAATTAAAAGACGTTCCAATAAATTATGTTGATAAACCGGTAACAACAAACAAAAGGAAAATCGATAGTCAAAAGCCGGCAAACCTTTGGCATGCTAGGCTAGGTCATATTTCCTCAAGGAGGATGAACAAGCTAGTGGGAGAGGGCATGTTTGATATGTCTGATATTAAATCTCTACCTACTTGTGAGTCCTGCCTAAAAGGAAAAATGACTAAATCTCCTTTTAAGGGGAAACCTGAGCGTAGTCAAAATCTGTTGGATTTGATCCATACAGATGTTTGTGGTCCATTTAGAATTGGTACTCAATTTGGCCACACCTACTTCATTACCTTTACTGATGATTATTCAAGGTATGGGTATTTATATTTAATGAAATATAAGTCTGAAGCATTTGAAAAGTTCAAAGAATTCAAGGCTGAAGTAGAAAATAAGCTAGGTAAAAGTATTAAAGCACTTCGATCGGATCGAGGTGGAGAATACTTAAGTACCGAGTTTTTGGACTATCTGAAAGAGAATGGGATTCTCTCTCAGTGGACTCCTCCTATGACACCTCAGCTGAATGGTGTATCGGAGCGTCGTAATCGAACTTTGTTGGACATGGTTCGATCCATGATGAGCTTCACTGAGCTTCCACCTTCGTTTTGGGGCTATGCGCTTGAAACGGCGGTGTTGTTGTTGAACAACGTCCACACCAAAGCAGTGGACAAAACACCATACGAGTTATGGAATGGCAAAGCTTCTAAGTATTCGTACTTGAGGATTTGGGGATGTCCTGCTTACGTGAAGCAGACAGTGGGAGATAAGTTGGATAGTCGATCCACCTTATGTTATTTTGTAGGGTATCCGAAGAATTCAATCGGATATTATTTCTATCATCCTACTGAAACAAAAGTGTTTGTTTCAAGGAATGCCACCTTCTTGGAGAAGGAGTTCTTATTGGATAAGAAAGGCGAGATGATGGAACTCGAAGAAATTCGAGAAGAACCCGAAATACAAAATAATGATCCTACACCTCAGGAACCATTGATAGACACGCGTATACCTAGAAGATCCGAGAGGACTTCTAGACCTCCTATTCGATATGGTCTTCTTCTTGAAGGGGATCAAGATGAACCCGATGTTGGATGTGATCCAAGAAACTTCAAAGAAGCAATTTCTGATGCGGATTCAAATTTATGGCTTGAAGCTATGCAGTCGGAAATAGATTCGATGCATACAAACCAAGTTTGGTCTTTAGTAGATCCTCCCGGTGGAATTGTTCCAATAGGGTGTAAATGGATCTACAAGAGAAAGCTTGGGCCTGATGGTAAGGTATTGACCTACAAGGCACGATTGGTGGCGAAAGGTTACACTCAAAGACAAGGAGTTGACTATGATGAAACCTTTTCACCAGTTGCAATGATCAAGTCCATAAGAATCCTTATTGTCATAGCTGCTTGGTATGACTATGAGATATGGCAAATGGATGTGAAGACTGCATTTCTTAATGGAAACATTAAGGAAGAGATCTATATGACGCAGCCTGAGGGATACACATCCATGGGAAGCGAGCATAAGGTATGCAAGCTTCAGAGATCAATCTATGGTCTCAAACAAGCATCAAGAAGTTGGAACCAGAAATTTGATGAAACAATAAAAGATTTTGGTTTCATCAAGAACCCGGAGGAACCGTGCGTGTACAAGAAAGTAGTTAAGGATGCTGTGACATTCTTAGTACTTTATGTTGATGACATCCTACTCATTGGGAATGATGTAGGGATGTTGAAGTCAACAAAGATATGGTTATCAGGTAGATTCTCGATGAAGGATTTGGGTGAGGCATCCTATATTCTAGGGATACAGATCTATAGAGATATATCTAAGAGAATGATAGGACTCACTCAATCAACTTACATCGAAACCATATTGAAAAGGTTTTCAATGGATGGGTCCAAGAGAGAACATCTACCTATGTGTCATGGAGTTTCTCTATCCAAGTCTATGTATCCCAAGATTGATGAAGAGATAGAGAAAATGACACATGTACCATATGCGTCAGCCATTGGTAGTATTATGTATGGGATGATATCTACCAGACCGGATGTAGCATTTGCTCTGAGTGTCACGAGCAGATATCAAGCTAATCCCGGTCAAATGCATTGGAAAGCCGTGAAGGACATTCTTAAGTACTTACGAAGGACTAAGAATATGTTCATGGTATATGGAGGAAGAGAACTAAAATTGGAAGGCTATACCGACTCTAGCTTCCAAAGTGACGTGGATGACTCGAAGTCAACCTCTGGATTTGTGTTCATGCTCAATGGCGGTGCTGTCTCTTGGAAGAGTTCCAAGCAGGACACCACAGCGGATTCCACCACTGAGGCAGAATACATTGCGGCATCAGCTGCTGCTAAAGAGGCCGTTTGGATGAGGAATTTCGTCCAAGAGTTGGGTGTTATTCCTGAAGTTGTTGGTCCAGTCCCGGTGTACTGTGACAACACGGGTGCCGTTGCTCAGGCAAAGGAACCAAGGTCTCATCAAAGATCCAAACACGTACTGAGAAAATAACACATCATCCGGGAGATCGTGGAAAGAGGAGACATCACTGTCGAGAGAGTGGCCTCTGCAGACAATATCGCTGATCCACTTACTAAGCCCTTGCCAGGACCATTATTTGACAAACATCGCGAAGCAATGGGTCTACGTAGTATGACTAGTTGGCTTTAGGGCAATTGTTCGATTGAAAGAGTGGGTGCCCGGTGAGCCAACTTGTGGCTAAGGGCTTTGATGACTCTTTGTATAAACAATCTTTTGTTTAATATAATTTACACTTTTATTAATGGCAATGACTTTATCTTTCTTCATATTGTTATATTGTGATATACTTTTGTTGTTTTGATAAAGACCTTGAATATACTATAGTGTATGTAAGATGTGGTAGTGCATGGGGATGACTATCATGAAACACATCTTATAGTCACTGTATATTCTAAACAATTCCTAGTCGATTGAGCCGTCCGTTAATAAGGATAAGGATCGCTCGAGATTGAGACTAGCATTTGCGATGCCGAGTACCACGTTTCATTGGTATGGAAGATAGAGATGTTCAAAGCATGCAAATGGATATTCATACGATGAATGATCGAACTACCCTATCCGGACTTTCCAAGTGGTTATCACTTATCGAGTGGATAAAGTCCGCGGTTTTGGTTGTACACCATTAGTCCTTACTACTTGAAACATCATTGAGACTCTATATGCTAGTACTGTGCTTTGACTCGTTTACCGACTCTATTGGGGTCATCAGGTGTCGGGATTGGGTACAGTTACGACACATATAGGAGTCGATGCTTTGTTGTCAAGGATTCACCACATACTTGCGAGTGTGGATATCCTATGCAATCTGAGGAGATATTAGTGTGACGAATCTCTAGCCAGAGTACATGATGTGTTTTAAGAAATGGTTTCTTAGTAGCACATGCGATGTCACTATTTGATCTTCAAGATGCATTGCATAGTTATCGAATCTCGAACGACTCTCGATTTACCAATGGTTGTTGATTCGATCGGGATATATGGATGAAGGGACCGTACTGTACGCTAACCAAAATCTATTGGTTCTTGCAGGCACTATCAGTGATACCTAGGGAATCATGGGGCGATGTTGCTAGGCGCTCTTACCATGATTCGATGGGCAAGTCGGAAATTGTTGTTCCGAGTCACAAGGAGTTGTGAGCCCACGGCTAGCTGTATCCCTGAACCATTGAGGGTCACACAGAGTAATGGATTTTTAATCCCCGTTAAGATAGTTAAATTTAAAGAGTTAAATTTAATGAACAAAGAAGTGGGACTTCTTATTTAAGAGTAGAGGAGTAAGATTTCCTAAAATGACATAGGGATGGGCATTTTTGGAAATCACTGAATTCGGATTCAGAAAATTTATCTTGACTCTAAAAGATGCAGAAATGGTTTCTGTGAACATTGGTGAAATTGGTTTATCAATCTGAGTCACGATGAATTTTATATTAATTTCTGAACATGCGGGCTTTGCTTGTCAGACTTGAACTTATGACTAATGGGCCCTAAGCTGTTAGTAGCCCACATTATAAATAATTTGTTGCAGTACAGAAATTAAATAACAGAGGCATAATTTTCGAAATTAACTAGGGTTTTGAGACCTAGTGGCCGCCGCCCCCCTCTCCCTCTCTGCTCGAAAACCCAGCCTGTGAATTTTGAATTTGCAGTCTGGTTTAACGGATCAAATTCGTTAATTCTCTTCGTAGAAACTTCTGATAGATTTTCTAGTGCAATCTATCAGAGGGATTAAATCTCTGTTCGTGGACCTGATTGAAGAACAGTTCGTCCATCAGTTCCTGGGAGATACAACAAGAGCAGAGTAATCTGTTGGTGTCCATAATCTCGTTTCGAGATTGGAGGTAAAAATTTATAATTGTTATTTAATTTTTACATGCACAATTTAATCGTAAAGTTTTGATACCCATTATGGAATCGTTCCATATAAAAAATTTTAAAACTTCGGCTGCACCGGGTATCAATTCTGATTGATCTGATCACGGTTCTCCAACAGTGGTATCAGAGACAGGTTGCTCAGATCAAGCGATTAAATTAATCGATTGTACAAAAATTTTAAGCCTCGGTTTTTGAAACAAAATAAATTTTTTAAAATAAATTTTTTTTTTCCGGGCAAAACACGGGCAGCGATTGGATCGCTGCACAGGGCAGCGCTCAGCGCTGCGCCGGGCAGCGCTGTCGCTGAGTTGGGCAGCGATCGTCGCTGCCCTAGGGGCAGCGACGGGCTGCCCGGCCCGAGCCCCTTTGGGGCGCGGGCAGCCCGGGAGCGTCCCGGGCAGCCCGGGAAAAATTAATTTTTTTATTTTAAATTAAAATTTTAATATGTTAAAATTCTATTTTTGGTCCGATCAAAAATTGTTTTGATTGGTCCACGAGGCGTCGGATCGAATTGTTCGAGTTCGAAAATTTTAAAAATTGATTTTTGGATAAATTTGAATTTTTGAAAAATTTATAGATTTTATCGGTTAAATCAGATTTTATGAAATTAATTATTTTTGGTACAATTGATGATAAGATATGATCTTATGGAAATATTGAGTAAAATATGATTTTATGTATAAAATTGGATTTTATATGTAAAATATGATTTTATTTGATAAAAAGTTAAAATATGATTTTGTATGTAAAATAAGATTTTATATATGGAATATGATTTTATCATTTTGAATTTAATTGTCATTGCATGTTATCCAATAAATTAATTTTGAATTAAATGTTATTGGATAAGGATGATCGATTGTCATGACCAATTTTGTAGGTGTATGTTAGGAATTTACATTTGTTTTTATTGTTGTTGGATTTATTAATGGGCCTGGTTTATGGCCCAATATGAATTGTCATATGTAATAAAAGTGGGCCTGGTTTATGGCCCGTTCCCACCCCTTAAAATGTATCCCCTACTTGTCATGGTTATTTATTGTAAATACATTAGACTTAGTGGGAGATGAAGATTTGAAGACGGAGGTGGGCCCAGCAGACAATAAAGACTGAAGAAATGTAAATTGGAAGCTCAATGTAATAGGATTGCATTGCATACCTGCATATTACCTAGGATTGGACTTAGACTCGTGATTGGCAACCACGGGTCGATTAGAAATGGAATCGATCATCTTATATAATATATGATATTATAGTTGTATGCATGTTTTAACAAAATTGTATGAATCCCGCAAGCATACAAATTTTTAAAATGATGAGACAAATTTTCAAAACTAAAATCCCTCATTTTAAATATGATTTAAAATTGATATCAAGATAAATAAAGGAAATTTAAATATTTTTTAAATGTTCCTACCTTCCATCAACGATCAATGTATGAGATGCTACCCGCGGATACGGTCCGGCTCATATTATTGGGGGGGCCCGTTCGTCGGAAAGCTGTACATTGGATCGACACATGTTGTAAGTTGGGTGGAACTCCCATGGGATCGGCTCATATTATTGGGGGATCCACATGGCGACCGTCCATCACAACTTAATATTGATGGGTCATCTTGACATGTCACAATAAACGGCGTCATATTATTGGGCCCTTATTGGACATGAGGTAAAAACGTGGAGATTGCTTTGGAAGCAATTGGGCTCTACCTTTTAAAAATTATGGTTGGCTGATATTATTCGGGACCATAGTTTGTCAATTGGACTCCATGTTCCCACTAAGGAAAATAGTTTCCCGTTTTCACTAGAGGGTAGTGAAATCGTTAAAATAGTGGGAGTGAGATTCATAAAATAAATTTCGCCTATTTTATGTCTTAGTAAATTAATTAAACAATCACTGATAATTGTCTGTTTCTTTTCAGTATTTCATTAAGATGAATTCGCGCAATCCACTATTCTCTATCCTCGAGCAAAATAAACTGACTGGCGCAAACTATACGGAATGGTTCCGTAAGTTGAAGATTGTCTTGACCTCGGATAAGATGCTCTACGTGTTAGAAAAATCTCCTCCGAAGGAAGCACCAGCTGATGTAAGTCCGGAAGAGTTGGCCAAACTTGATACATGGTGGGACCATGATATCAAGGCCAAATGCTATATGCAAGCCTCGATGTCTGATGAACTCCAGAGGCGATTTGAGGATACCGTGAATGCTGCTGACATTCACGTACAACTCAAGGAACTTTTTGGGGCTCAATCGAGAGCTGAAAGGTTCGCTACTGTAAAAGAGCTAATGACGTGTCGCATGCGTGAAGGGACTTCGGTCCGTGATCATGGGGTACGAGTGATTTGGCTCATACAGAAGCTGGTAACGCTTGATTTGGTGTTGGAGCATGAACTTAACGTGGACTTATTACTTCTCTCTCTTCCTTCTTCGTTTGACGGATTTGTGGTGAATTTCAATATGAACAAGATAGATGCCTCCCTTGAAGAGATGGTCAATATGCTTGTAACATATGAATCCACTTTAAAGAAGGATAAACCGGCTTTCTTGGTGGGCTCCTCTTCTTCTGCTAAGAAGGGGCCAAGTACAAAGGGTAAGAAACGTTCTGCCCCACCCAAGAAAACCGAACCCGAGAAGAAGTACAAGACAAAGGCTTCAAACATGGAAAAGTCCAAGGATGTTTGCCATCACAGCAAAAAACCCGTTCATTGGAAACGTAACTGCAAGGAATATCTAGAGTAGTTGCGAACTGCGAAGGGTATGTTCTATATTGAAATAAATGTTTCACTTAATACTACTTCTTGGGTATTGGATACCGGATGTGGATCTCACATTTGCAATGATTTGCAGGTGATGACAAGAAGTCGCAAGCTTAGAATGGGTGAGACCCAGCTGAGGCTCGGAAATGGTTCTAGAGTTGAAGCTAAAGCTGTAGGAGATGTTTATTTAATTTTGCAGAACGATTTTAAGTTACTTTTGAGAGACGTTTTATTTGTTCCAGATTTAATTAAAAACATTATTTCTGTTTCTATGCTTGATAGAGATGGTTTTTCTTAAAATTTTGTGAATGGGATTTGCAATATTTACAAGAATGAATGTTTGATTGGAAATGGCCAACTTGAAAACGATCTATATAACTTAAAATTAAAAGACGTTCCAATAAATTATGTTGATAAACCGGTAACAACAAACAAAAGGAAAATCGATAGTCAAAAGCCGGCAAACCTTTGGCATGCTAGGCTAGGTCATATTTCCTCAAGGAGGATGAACAAGCTAGTGGGAGAGGGCATGTTTGATATGTCTGATATTAAATCTCTACCTACTTGTGAGTCCTGCCTAAAAGGAAAAATGACTAAATCTCCTTTTAAGGGGAAACCTGAGCGTAGTCAAAATCTGTTGGATTTGATCCATACAGATGTTTGTGGTCCATTTAGAATTGGTACTCAATTTGGCCACACCTACTTCATTACCTTTACTGATGATTATTCAAGGTATGGGTATTTATATTTAATGAAATATAAGTCTGAAGCATTTGAAAAGTTCAAAGAATTCAAGGCTGAAGTAGAAAATAAGCTAGGTAAAAGTATTAAAGCACTTCGATCGGATCGAGGTGGAGAATACTTAAGTACCGAGTTTTTGGACTATCTGAAAGAGAATGGGATTCTCTCTCAGTGGACTCCTCCTATGACACCTCAGCTGAATGGTGTATCGGAGCGTCGTAATCGAACTTTGTTGGACATGGTTCGATCCATGATGAGCTTCACTGAGCTTCCACCTTCGTTTTGGGGCTATGCGCTTGAAACGGCGGTGTTGTTGTTGAACAACGTCCACACCAAAGCAGTGGACAAAACACCATACGAGTTATGGAATGGCAAAACTTCTAAGTATTCGTACTTGAGGATTTGGGGATGTCCTGCTTACGTGAAGCAGACAGTGGGAGATAAGTTGGATAGTCGATCCACCTTATGTTATTTTGTAGGGTATCCGAAGAATTCAATCGGATATTATTTCTATCATCCTACTGAAACAAAAGTGTTTGTTTCAAGGAATGCCACCTTCTTGGAGAAGGAGTTCTTATTGGATAAGAAAGGCGAGATGATGGAACTCGAAGAAATTCGAGAAGAACCCGAAATACAAAATAATGATCCTACACATCAGGAACCATTGATAGACACGCGTATACCTAGAAGATCCGAGAGGACTTCTAGACCTCCTATTCGATATGGTCTTCTTCTTGAAGGGGATCAAGATGAACCCGATGTTGGATGTGATCCAAGAAACTTCAAAGAAGCAATTTCTGATGCGGATTCAAATTTATGGCTTGAAGCTATGCAGTCGGAAATAGATTCGATGCATACAAACCAAGTTTGGTCTTTAGTAGATCCTCCCGGTGGAATTGTTCCAATAGGGTGTAAATGGATCTACAAGAGAAAGCTTGGGCCTGATGGTAAGGTATTGACCTACAAGGCACGATTGGTGGCGAAAGGTTACACTCAAAGACAAGGAGTTGACTATGATGAAACCTTTTCACCAGTTGCAATGATCAAGTCCATAAGAATCCTTATTGCCATAGCTGCTTGGTATGACTATGAGATATGGCAAATGGATGTGAAGACTGCATTTCTTAATGGAAACATTAAGGAAGAGATCTATATGACGCAGCCTGAGGGATACACATCCATGGGAAGCGAGCATAAGGTATGCAAGCTTCAGAGATCAATCTATGGTCTCAAACAAGCATCAAGAAGTTGGAACCAGAAATTTGATGAAACAATAAAAGATTTTGGTTTCATCAAGAACCCGGAGGAACCGTGCGTGTACAAGAAAGTAGTTAAGGATGCTGTGACATTCTTAGTACTTTATGTTGATGACATCCTACTCATTGGGAATGATGTAGGGATGTTGAAGTCAACAAAGATATGGTTATCAGGTAGATTCTCGATGAAGGATTTGGGTGAGGCATCCTATATTCTAGGGATACAGATCTATAGAGATATATCTAAGAGAATGATAGGACTCACTCAATCAACTTACATCGAAACCATATTGAAAAGGTTTTCAATGGATGGGTCCAAGAGAGAACATCTACCTATGTGTCATGGAGTTTCTCTATCCAAGTCTATGTATCCCAAGATTGATGAAGAGATAGAGAAAATGACACATGTACCATATGCGTCAGCCATTGGTAGTATCATGTATGGGATGATATCTACCAGACCGGATGTAGCATTTGCTCTGAGTGTCACGAGCAGATATCAAGCTAATCCCGGTCAAATGCATTGGAAAGCCGTGAAGGACATTCTTAAGTACTTACGAAGGACTAAGAATATGTTCATGGTATATGGAGGAAGAGAACTAAAATTGGAAGGCTATACCGACTCTAGCTTCCAAAGTGACGTGGATGACTCGAAGTCAACCTCTGGATTTGTGTTCATGCTCAATGGCGGTGCTGTCTCTTGGAAGAGTTCCAAGCAGGACACCACAGCGGATTCCACCACTGAGGCAGAATACATTGCGGCATCAGCTGCTGCTAAAGAGGCCGTTTGGATGAGAAATTTCGTCCAAGAGTTGGGTGTTATTCCTGAAGTTGTTGGTCCAGTCCCGGTGTACTGTGACAACACGGGTGCTGTTGCTCAGGCAAAGGAACCAAGGTCTCATCAAAGATCCAAACACGTACTGAGAAAATAACACATCATCCGGGAGATCGTGGAAAGAGGAGACATCACTGTCGAGAGAGTGGCCTCTGCAGACAATATCGCTGATCCACTTACTAAGCCCTTGCCAGGACCATTATTTGACAAACATCGCGAAGCAATGGGTCTACGTAGTATGACTAGTTGGCTTTAGGGCAATTGTTCGATTGAAAGAGTGGGTGCCCGGTGAGCCAACTTGTGGCTAAGGGCTTTGATGACTCTTTGTATAAACAATCTTTTGTTTAATATAATTTACACTTTTATTAATGGCAATGACTTTATCTTTCTTCATATTGTTATATTGTGATATACTTTTGTTGTTTTGATAAAGACCTTGAATATACTATAGTGTATGTAAGATGTGGTAGTGCATGGGGATGACTATCATGAAACACATCTTATAGTCACTGTATATTCTAAACAATTCCTAGTCGATTGAGCCGTCCGTTAATAAGGATAAGGATCGCTCGAGATTGAGACTAGCATTTGCGATGCCGAGTACCACGTTTCATTGGTATGGAAGATAGAGATGTTCAAAGCATGCAAATGGATATTCATACGATGAATGATCGAACTACCCTATCCGGACTTTCCAAGTGGTTATCACTTATCGAGTGGATAAAGTCCGCGGTTTTGGTTGTACACCATTAGTCCTTACTACTTGAAACATCATTGAGACTCTATATGCTAGTACTGTGCTTTGACTCGTTTACCGACTCTATTGGGGTCATCAGGTGTCGGGATTGGGTACAGTTACGACACATATAGGAGTCGATGCTTTGTTGTCAAGGATTCACCACATACTTGCGAGTGTGGATATCCTATGCAATCTGAGGAGATATTAGTGTGACGAATCTCTAGCCAGAGTACATGATGTGTTTTAAGAAATGGTTTCTTAGTAGCACATGCGATGTCACTATTTGATCTTCAAGATGCATTGCATAGTTATCGAATCTCGAACGACTCTCGATTTACCAATGGTTGTTGATTCGATCGGGATATATGGATGAAGGGACTGTACTGTACGCTAACCAAAATCTATTGGTTCTTGCAGGCACTATCAGTGATACCTAGGGAATCATGGGGCGATGTTGCTAGGCGCTCTTACCATGATTCGATGGGCAAGTCGGAAATTGTTGTTCCGAGTCACAAGGAGTTGTGAGCCCACGGCTAGCTGTATCCCTGAACCATTGAGGGTCACACAGAGTAATGGATTTTTAATCCCCGTTAAGATAGTTAAATTTAAAGAGTTAAATTTAATGAACAAAGAAGTGGGACTTCTTATTTAAGAGTAGAGGAGTAAGATTTCCTAAAATGACATAGGGATGGGCATTTTTGGAAATCACTGAATTCGGATTCAGAAAATTTATCTTGTCTCTAAAAGATGCAGAAATGGTTTCTGTGAACATTGGTGAAATTGGTTTATCAATCTGAGTCACGATGAATTTTATATTAATTTCTGAACATGCGGGCTTTGCTTGTCAGGCTTGAACTTATGACTAATGGGCCCTAAGCTGTTAGCAGCCCACATTATAAATAAGTTGTTGCAGTACAGAAATTAAATAACAGAGGCATAATTTTCGAAATTAACTAGGGTTTTGAGACCTAGTGGCCGCCGCCCCCCTCTCCCTCTCTGCTCGAAAACCCAGCCTGTGAATTTTGAATTTGCAGTCTGGTTTAACGGATCAAATTAGTTAATTCTCTTCGTAGAAACTTCTGATAGATTTTCTAGTGCAATCTATCAGAGGGATTAAATCTCTGTTCGTGGACCTGATTGAAGAACAGTTCGTCCATCAGTTCCTGGGAGATACAACAAGAGCAGAGTAATCTGTTGGTGTCCATAATATCGTTTCGAGATTGGAGGTAAAAATTTATAATTGTTATTTAATTTTTACACGCACAATTTAATCGTAAAGTTTTGATACCCATTATAGAATCGTTCCATATAAAAAATTTTAAAACTTCCGCTGCACCGGGTATCAATTCTGATTGATCTGATCACGGTTCTCCAACATCGATCTCGTGTAAGTTTTATGATGTTTTATATGGATTTCAAAATCAGTAAGATGGCAGATGACAGATTTTGAGTTCTTGATTATGGTTGTCGATGTTTATGCGATTCTATTGCGAAACCGAATTGATGAGCTTATGTTATTTATGTTGAAGCATGATTCCAGCATGTAAATGAATTATTATAGCTATTGAGATGAAGATTTGAATGATATATCAGCTGGTTATTGATTTGAATACATGTATGAGTTGGTTAGAAGTTAGAACTGATTTCGGGATTACGTCGGTTACCGATTTTCAATCGCTACGCCGTCGATTCGAGTTTTTGGACCGTTTTGATAGCCTATATCTGAGCTGAATTTGTTATCTAGATGTTATGAATGTTATAGCATTTTTACTCTTCAATTTCAGTCGAGTTTGGAAGGCCAACGAATCAAGACGTCAACTTGGTACCGAAGAAGTTGGATTGAGGTTTGAAATGAGTTTGATCGATGATCTTATGATGTTTTTGACTTGATTTTGATATGATAGATTGAAATGAAGTTTGATATATGTGTTATGATTGTATCTTTCAGATTTGAAGAGTTCAGAATCGAGAATCACGAAGGTATAATGACGACATCGCAAGTTAGGGACTTTGAAACTCAAGAATGACTATTATTGAGTTGGCCCGCAAAAACCACATACTTGTTTATGTTTTTGATTTGATTATGATGTTGTCGATCATCTCAGGTAGTGGATCTTTATATTTGAGTTGATATGATGCTATATTGAATTGATTCTATGCCAAGGTTGCTGTTAACCTTATTTGCGAGTCGGTTACGAACTCGTTAGATGGATATCCATGTCAAGATCATTTATGAATCTTGATGGCCTCAAAGTTATATGAATCAGATCTTATGCGAAGCGTTAATTTACTCTATTTGTTGAGTCGAGTTTAAATAGAGTCGATATGATTTATTTGACGCTTTCTATATGTTGGTTATACTGAGATTGATTTCTCACCGGAGTTTATCCGGTTGTTGTCTTGTTTTGTATGTGTGCATGACAACAGATGGGGCAGGAGCTGGCCAAGGACGTCGTGGGTAGCTCATGAGAGATGATTAGATGTGGACTCGGGTTGTTTGAGATAGAACGTTGTAGCTAAGTCTTTATAAACATGTTAGAGAACATCTGGGTTTTGGACTTGGAAAGCTTAGCGACTAGTTGTGTCTTTTGTTGCTTTTGATGCATTTTAAACTTCTAGTTTAAAGTATCAATACTTTATGGACATGTTTAGATGTTGTTTGATGTTAATATACATGTTTTAGACTTGAATTTGATAGCTTGGAATGGATGGAAAGGATCAAGAATGGCTGCTGAATTACAGGGTGAAATTCTGCCCAGGAAGCTCCCGAGCTGCAGTTTTTAGCAGCCCGAGCGCGAGCCTTCTGTTTTGGAAAAAATCAGGGGCGCCCGGGCGGTAGTTTTTGACCACCCGAGCCCACCCCCTTTTGAAAAAAAAAAATAATAATAATAATAATTTATTGATCCTTATTCTTTCCTTATTTGATTAATGATGCTTATTCATTAATTGCCCCTTAAGATTTGAGATTAGCAACCCAAGGCCCCACAATATGAGCTATGCATGATTCTATTCTTATGGTTTAATACACAATTCAAGAATCAAAGAAATTCAGCCAGAAATCGCTGGTTTGTTGACCTGCGCGCGGGCGAGAGGTCTTCTCGCGCGAGCGCAGGCTACCAACGTATTTCACTGGAACTTTGCCTTGCGCCCGCATGAGGTGTTTATCGGGCACGCGCGCCAGCCATTGGTTTGCCGCGGGAGGAATGACTCGCACGCGGGCGAGATGATTCTCACGCGCGCGCGCGAGGTTACCTGTTAAAAAAAAATTCAGGTTGAATTAGATTGTGTTGTATGTTGTTTATGTTTAATTGCCCCAAGATAAGATTAGCAACCCGGGTCCCCACAATGATATATAAAATATATGTAGCACATAAGTGTTCTTAAAACTAGGGTAAAACGGTGTACTCAGGGCGCCAAGAATATGCAGGGCAGTGCCGGATAGCTAGTCCACGGTGCCGCTCCCATATTCTCCTACCGACTATTGCGTCTACTCCACCGTCGTGGTCGCTCCTAGTTGTAGAAAGACCGGGGCTGAGTGTCCCCGGACACGAATCCATGAGGAGTAACTCATCACCGATGGAAACTGTCTAAACTCACAGCATACCAGATGCAGTCTACCGTAAAAACATGCATGTGCTAAAGCGGTAAAACATAAAAAACACGTAGAACATACTCATGCAAAAAATATAATATGTATCATGCTGGTCATCTCAGTCAGTACTTACGTACCTTACTACAGGCAGTTTCTAGCAGTCCCATTCTAGGTTCTCAAGCCTATCATCAGCTCTATAATGCAAATACCCATGCATTAATCAATAAGCTCTAAAAGCATTAACTAAGCTATTTCATACTCCTAAATATTTTAAGGAGACCATATCTATACCTGCGTCCGTCGTCAGCCCACTGATGGCGACTATCCCGCAATTAGGGGCATACCCCTGCTGCAGCTCCACAGCCTCAAGCACTGCTCCGCTACTATGTCAGACACTGTATGACTATGCTAAAATATATTCCCTACTCCAACTCTAAAATAAGAGTATCCAAAGCCCTAAATAGAGCCACGTGGGCGAAGGAGAGGAACTCGGTGTGCTTTGAAATGAGGCCCTCGCACCTATATTTATAGACATTGATCGGAAGCTCCGTTCCACGATCGAAAGCTCTGATCACCACGCGTTGATTCTTTTACATGCAACCACACACTTGTCACCAACGGTTGATCGGAAGCTCCGATTTCTGATCGGAAGTTCCGATTGCCCTGCTTCTGATGTGGTTCCGTACTCACCAAGATCAGAGTATCCGATCCTGGATCGGTGCTTCCGATCCCACTCGAGTCTTGGGACTCTCTCGGCCATTTTCAAGTGTCCTGGATCCATTTTTGGAGTCTGTTAATCCATTTGAAATTTCCTTAATCATGTTTAACTTAATCAAAACATGATTACACAATTAATTACTCATTAATCGTTAATTCTGGATACGGGTCACAACATTAAACATGTTAGAACAGAAACAAGAACCTTTGTATATATTTGCAGCGAGTACTTGTTTATGTTTGAGATGATGTATCCTAGATAAGAGGAATGATGTTGTATGCATGTTTACGAATTTATAGCTCAATAAGAATACATGTATTTATGCTTGTCCCTTAGTATACATATTTATGGAGTTTTTAGATGAAAATAGCATATTATGTTTGATCAAACTACATAAGATCTAATGTGTGGAAGTTCTGGAAAGAAAAAACAGAGTATGGGGCTGGAACTGCAGACCGAGCGCAACCCTGTGTTCAAAGTTTATGCCCGGAATAATTTTAGGGCCCGAGCGCATACCCTGTTTTGTTATCTGTTTTGGGACAGTTAAGGTGCGCGCCCGAGCCGTAATTTCTGCAGCCCGAGCGCACCCCATTTTGAAAAAAAAAATTAATCTTTTTCTTTAATTGTTTAATTAAGGATGTTTATTCATGAATTGTCCCATAAGATGAGATTAGCAGCCGAGGTCCTCACATATCAGCTAGTTGGTTATTAGTTCCAACAAGCTCAATATTCTCTGCCAAATCTCGAATGAATTGATGTATAATATCAATGTGTTTAGTTCGAGAGTGTCGTACTGGATTTTTGGATATATCAATGACACTAGAATTGTCACAGTACACTATGGGATTTCACTTTTAATTCCAAAATTATTCAACATTTGATTCATCCATAAAAGTTGTGAGCAACAACTACCAACATCAACATATTCAGATTCGGCAGTTGAAAGAGAAACACAGTTTTGTTTCTTACTATACCATTATACAAGATTATTTTCCAAGTAGAAACATCCTCTCGAAGTGCTCTTTCTCTCATCTAGATCCCCAGCCCAGTCAACATCACTAAAGCCTACAAAATTTGTGTTAGTTTTTTTAGTGTACCACAAACCCAAATCCAAAGTACCCGCCACATATTTCAGTATTCTTTTTATGGCGGTGTGTAACTTTTGGGTTAGACTGGTATCTAGCACACAGACATACACTAAACATGATATCAGGTCTAGTAGCACTCAAATATAAAAGACTTCCAATCATGCTTCTATAGAGGGTGTTGTGACCACCTTCGACAACATCTTCCCTTGACAGTTTTTCACTAGACCCCATAGGTGTATGCATATGTTTAGTGTTGTCATTCAAGAACTTTTTTACCAAATTTCTAGTAAACTTACTATGACACAAAAATATACCATCATGCATTTGTTTCACTTGCAATCCCAATAAATAATTCAATTCACAAACCATACTCATCTCAAATGTAGAAGACATGCACTCCACAAATTCATTAACAAGTTTTTCACAAGAAGCACAAAATATTACTGTTGGAAAACCGTGTTCAGATCAATTGAATCGATACCCGGTGCAGCGGAAGTTTAAAAATTTTATTTTTCTTTGATATGAAACAATTTCATATCATGGGTATCAAAACGTTTAACGATTAAATCACACAAGTAAAATAAATAATAATTAATTAAATATTTTACCTCCAATCTCGAAGCGAGATTATGAACACCAACAGAATTTAATCTGCTCTTCTTGTATATCCCGGGAACCGATGGCGTCACGATCAATCACCGGAATAAGGTCCACGAACAGAAAACAAAAACCCTCTGATTGACTGCACTAGAAATCAATCAGAAGTTTTGCGTAGAGAATAAACAGATATGATCTGTTAATTCAGAATTGTAATTTTTCACAAAAATCACAAGTCTGAATTTTCTCCGGGAGGGACAAGGATTTCGAAAAACCCTTAGAATATTTAGAGTGTAATTTCGAAAATTATAAGACCCAAAGTGTTTGATTTTCGAACCCAACACCTCTATTTATAGATAATTTCTAGTTATAATTGTATCAGGACTCTAACTCCTTAAAGCCCACAATCCATAACTTAAGCCCAACAAGCCAAGCCCGTTGTTATAGAAATTAATATAAAATTCATCGTGACTCCGATTGATAAACTGATTTCACCAATGTGCACAAAAGCCATTTCTGCATATTTTAGAGTCAAGATAATTTTTCTGAATCCGAATTCAGTGATTTCCAAAAATGCCCATCACTATGTCATTTTAGGAAATTCCACTCCCTTTAGTTGAGAAATCCAATTTCTCTTTTATTAAATTTAACTCTTTAAATTTAACTATCTCTACGGGGTTTTAGTAATCCATTACTTGTGTAACCCTCAATGGTTCAGGAATACAGCTAGCCGTGGGCTCACAACTCCTTGTGACTCGGAACAACAATTTCCGACTTACCCAACGAATCATGGTAAGAGCGTCTAGCAACATCGCCCCATGATTCCCTAGGTATTACTGATAGTGCCTGCAAGAACCAGTAGATTTTGGTTAGCGTACAGTACGGTCCCTTCAACCAAATATCCCGATCGAATCAACAACCATTGGTGCATCGAGAGTCGTTCGAGATTTGATAACTATGCACAACATCTTGGAGATCTATTAGTGACATCGCATGTGTTACTAGGATAACCATTAACCTAAATACATCATGTACTCTGGCCAGAGATTCGTCACACTAATATCTCCTTAGATCGCATAGGATATCCACACTCGCAAGTATGTGGTGAATCCTTGAAAACAAAGCATCGACTCCTATATGCGTCGTAACTGTACCCAATCCCGACACCTGATGACTCCCATAGAGTCGGTAAACGAGTCAAAGCACAGTACTAGCATATAGAGTCTCAATGATGTTTCAAGTAATAAGGACTAATGGTGTACAACCAAAAACGCGGACTTTATCCACTCGATAAGTGATAACCACTTGGAAAGTCCGAATAGGGTAGTTCGATCATTCATCATATGAATATCCATTTGCATGCTTCGAACATCTCTATGTTCCCTACCAATGAAACGTGGTACTCTGCATCGCAAATGCTAGTCTCAAACTCGAGCGATCCTTATCCTTATTTTTCGGACGGCTCAATCGACTAGGAACTGTTTAGAATATACAGTGACTATAAGATGTGTTTCATGATAGTCATCCCCATGTACTACCACATCTTACATACACTATAGTATATTCAAGGTCTTTATCAAAACAACAATAGTATATCACAATATAACAATATGAAGAAAGATAAAGTCATTGCCATTAATAAAATGTAAATTATATTAAACAAAGATTGTTTACACAAAGAGTCATAAAAGCCCTTAGCCACAAGTTGGCTATCCGGGCACCCACTCTTTCAATCTCCCACTTGCCCTAAAGCCAACTAGTCATATTACATAATCCCATTGCTTCGCGATGTTTGTCAAACAATGGTCCTGGCAAGGGCTTCGTAAGCGGATCAGCGATATTGTCTGCAGAGGCCACTCTCTCGACTGTAATGTCTCCTCTTTCCACGATCTCTCGGATGATGTGGTATTTCCTCAGTATGTGTTTGGATCTTTGATGAGACCTTGGTTCCTTTGCCTGAGCAACGACACCAGTGTTGTCGCAGTACACCGGGACTGGACCAACAGATTCTGGAATCACACCCAACTCTTGGATGAATTTCCTCATCCAAACCGCCTCTTTAGCAGCAGCTGATGCTGCAATGTATTCTACCTCAGTGGTGGAATCCGCTGTGGTGTCTTGCTTGGAACTCTTCCAAGAGACAGCACCGCCATTGAGCACGAATACAAATCCAGAGGTTGATTTCGAGTCATCCACGTCACTTTGGAAGCTAGAGTCGGTGTAGCCTTCCAACTTCAATTCTCTTCCACCATAAACCATGAATATATTCTTAGTTCTTCTCAAGTACTTAAGAATATCCTTCACGGCTTTCCAATGCATTTGACCTGGATTGGATTGATATCTGCACGTGACGCTCAGAGCATAGGCCACATCCGATCTAGTAGATATCATCCCATACATGATACTACCTATGGCTAACGCATATGGTATATGTGTCATTTTCTCTATCTCTTCGTCAGTCTTGGGACACATAGACTTGGATAGAGAAACTCCATGACACATAGGTAGATGTCCTCTCTTGGACTCATCCATTGAAAACCTTTTCAATATAGTGTCGATGTAGGTTGCTTGAGTGAGTCCTATCATTCTCTTAGATCTATCTTTATAGATCTGTATCCCTAGAATATAGGATGCCTCACCCAAATCCTTCATCGAGAATCTACCTGATAACCATATCTTTGTTGACTGCAACATCCCTACGTCATTCCCAATGAGTAGGATGTCATCAACATAAAGTACTAAGAATGTTACTGCATCCTTAACTACTTTCTTGTACACGCATGGTTCCTCCGGGTTCTTGATGAAACCAAAATCCTTTATTGTTTCATCAAATTTCTGGTTCCAACTTCTTGATGCTTGTTTTAGACCATAAATTTATCTCTGAAGCTTGCATACCTTATGCTCGCTAATTCCCATGGAGGTGAATCCTTCAGGCTGCATCATATAGATTTCTTCCTTAATGTTTCCATTAAGAAATGCAGTCTTCACATCCATTTGCCATATCTCATAGTCATACCATGCTGCTATGGAAATTAGGATTCTTATGGACTTGAACATTGCGACTGGTGAAAAGGTTTCATCATAGTCAACTCTTTGTCTTTGAGTATAACCTTTTGCAACCAATCGTTCCTTATAGGTCAACACCTTGCCATCAGGCCCAAGTTTTCTTTTGTAAATCCATTTACATCCTATTGGAACAATTCCATCAGGAGGATCTACTAAAGACCAAACTTGGTTTGAATGCATCGAGTCTATTTCCGACTGCATTGCTTCAAGCCATAAATTAGAATCCGCATCAAAAATTGATTCCTTAAAGTTTCTTGGATCACATCCAATATCGGGTTCACTTTGATCCCCTTCAAGAAGAATACCATATCTAACAGGAGGCCTAGAAGTCCTCTCGGATCTTCTAGCAATAGGCGTGTCTTGTGATGATTCTTGAGGTGTAGGATCGTTAATTTGTATTTCGGGTTCTTCTCGAATTTCTTCGAGTTCCATCATCTTGCCTTTCTTATCCAATAAGAATTCCTTCTCCAAGAAGGTGGCATTCCTTGAAACAAGCACCTTTGTTTCAGCAGGATGATAGAAATAATATCCGATTGAATTCTTCGGATACCCCACAAAATAACATAAGATGGATCGACTATCCAACTTATCTCCCACTGTTTGCTTCACGTAAGCAGGACATCCCCAAATCCTTAAGTACGAATACTTAGGAGCTTTGCCATTCCATAACTCGTATGGTGTTTTATCTACTGCTTTAGTGTGAACGTTGTTCAACAACAAAACCGCCATTTCAAGCGCGTAGCCCCAAAACGATGGTGGGAGCTCAGTGAAGCTCATCATGGATCGAACCATGTCCAACAAGGTTCTATTACGACGCTCCGAAACACCATTCAGCTGTGGTGTCATAGGAGGAGTCCACTGAGAGAGAATCACATTCTCTTTTAGATAGTCCAAAAACTCGGCACTTAAGTATTCTCCACCACGATCCGATCGAAGTGCCTTAATACTTTTTCCTAGTTTGTTTTCTACTTCAGCCTTGAATTCTTTGAACTTTTCAAATGCTTCAGACTTATATTTCATTAAATATAAATACCCATACCTTGAATAATCATCAGTAAAGGTAATGAAGTAGGTGTGGCCAAATTGAGTACCAATTCTAAATGGACCACAAACATCTGTATGGATCAAATCCAACAGATTTTGACTACGCTCAGGTTTCCCCTTGAATGGAGATTTAGTCATTTTTCCTTTCAGGCAGGATTCACAAGTAGGTAGAGAGTTAATATCAGACATATCAAACATGCCCTCTCCCACTAGCTTGTTCATCCTCCATGAGAAAATATGACCTAGCCTAGCATGCCAAAGATTTGTCGCCATGTGGATCCCCAATAATATGAGCCAATCCCATGGGAGTTCCACCCAACTTACAACATGTGTCGATCCAATGTACAGCTTTCCGACGAACGGGCCCCCCCAATAATATGAGCCGGACCATATCCACGGGTAGCATCACATACATTGATCGTTGATGGAAGGTAGGAATATTTAAACAATATTTAAAATTCCCTTTTGTTTATCTTGATATCAATTTTAAATCATATTTAAAATGAGGGATTTTATTTTGAAAATTTGTCTCATCATTCATTTTTATGTATGCTTGCGGGATTCATACAATTTGTTCTAAACATGCATACATCAATAATATCATATATTATTTAAGGATGATCGATCCCATTATCTATTCGACCCGTGGTTGCCAATCACGAGTCTAAGTCCAATCCTAGGTAATATGCAGGTATGCAATGCAATCCTATTACATTGAGCTTCCAATTTACATTTCTTCAGTCTTCATTGTCTGCTGGGCCCACCATTTCTTCAAATCTTTGTCTCCCACTAAGTCTAATAAATTTACAATAAATTTCGATGACAAATATGGGATACATTTGTAGGGGTGGGAACGGGCCATAAACCAGGCCCACTTTTATTACATATGACAATCATATTGGGCTATAAACCAAGCCCATTAATAAACACCAACAACAATAAGACAAATGTAAATTCCTAACATACACCTACAAAATTGGTTATGGCAATCGATCATCCCATTATCCAATTTTAAATTCAAAATTTAAATAATTGGATAATCATGCTGTGACATCATAATTTAAAAGATAAAATCATATTTTATCTTATCCATCCATAAGATCACATCTTATCATCAATTGTACCAAAATAATCAATTTTCAAAATTCAATTTAACGGATAAAATATTTAAATTTTCTAAAAATTCAAATTTATCCAAAAATTAATTTTAAAAATTTCGGACTCGAACAATTCGATCCGATGCCTCGTGATCTTATCAAAAACATTTTTCGATCGGATCAAACACTAGAATTTCAAAAATTCAAAATTTTCAAAAATCAATTTTTAATTTTTCCGGGCTGCCCGGGACAATCCCGGGCAGCCCGTGCCCTGACCGGGCGTGGGCTGGGCAGCCCGCCGCTGCCCATTGGGCAGCGACGATCGCTGCCCTTTTTTCTTGCCCGTCAGAAAAATAAAATTTTTGATTTTTTTTAAAAATATGTTTTGTTTCAAAAACCCGAGGCCAAAAATTTTTGTACAATCGATTAATTTAATCGTTTGATCTGAGCAACCTGGCTCTGATACCACTGTTGAAAAACCGTGTTCAGATCAATTGAATCGATACTCGGTGCAGCGGAAGTTTAAAAATTTTATTTTTCTTTGATATGAAACAATTTCATATCATGGGTATCAAAACGTTTAACGATTAAATCACACAAGTAAAATAAATAATAATTAATTAAATATTTTACCTCCAATCTCGAAGCGAGATTATGAACACCAACAGAATTTAATCTGCTCTTCTTGTATATCCCGGGAACCGATGGCGTCACAATCAAGCACCGGAATAAGGTCCACGAACAGAAAACAGAAACCCTCTGATTGACTGCACTAGAAATCAATCAGAAGTTTTGCGTAGAGAATAAACAGATATGATCTGTTAATTCAGAATTGTAATTTTTCACAAAAATCACAAGTCTGAATTTTCTCCGGGAGGGACAAGGATTTCGAAAAACCCTTAGAATATTTAGAGTGTAATTTCGAAAATTATAAGACACAAAGTGTTTGATTTTCGAACCCAACACCTCTATTTATAGATAATTTTTAGTTATAATTGTATCAGGACTCTAACTCCTTAAAACCCACAATCCATAACTTAAGCCCAACAAGCCAAGCCCGTTGTTATAGAAATTAATATAAAATTCATCGTGACTCCGATTGATAAACTGATTTCACCAATGTGCACAAAAACCATTTCTGCATCTTTTAGAGTCAAGATAATTTTTCTGAATCCGAATTCAGTGATTTCCAAAAATGCCCATCACTATGTCATTTTAGGAAATTCCACTCCCTTTAGTTGAGAAATCCAATTTCTCTTTTATTAAATTTAACTCTTTAAATTTAACTATCTCTACGGGGTTTTAGTAATCCATTACTTGTGTAACCCTCAATGGTTCAGGAATACAGCTAGTCGTGGGCTCACAACTCCTTGTGACTCGGAACAACAATTTCCGACTTACCCAACGAATC
This sequence comes from Henckelia pumila, assembly GCF_033568475.1. Lineage (NCBI taxonomy): Eukaryota > Viridiplantae > Streptophyta > Magnoliopsida > Lamiales > Gesneriaceae > Henckelia > Henckelia pumila. The sequence goes on along the minus strand of NC_133123.1, from coordinate 124,243,120 downwards.
ATGGTAAGAGCGTCTAGCAACATCGCCCCATGATTCCCTAGGTATTACTGATAGTGCCTGCAAGAACCAGTAGATTTTGGTTAGCGTACAGTACGGTCCCTTCAACCAAATATCCCGATCGAATCAACAACCATTGGTGCATCGAGAGTCGTTCGAGATTCGATAACTATGCACAACATCTTGGAGATCTATTAGTGACATCGCATGTGTTACTAGGATAACCATTAACCTAAAACACATCATGTACTCTGGCCAGAGATTCGTCACACTAATATCTCCTCAGATCGCATAGGATATCCACACTCGCAAGTATGTGGTGAATCCTTGACAACAAAGCATCGACTCCTATATGCGTCGTAACTGTACCCAATCCCGACACCTGATGACCCCCATAGAGTCGGTAAACGAGTCAAAGCACAGTACTAGCATATAGAGTCTCAATGATGTTTCAAGTAATAAGGACTAATGGTGTACAACCAAAAACGCGGACTTTATCCACTCGATAAGTGATAACCACTTGGAAAGTCCGAATAGGGTAGTTCGATCATTCATCATATGAATATCCATTTGCATGCTTCGAACATCTCTATGTTCCCTACCAATGAAACGTGGTACTCTGCATCGCAAATGCTAGTCTCAAACTCGAGCGATCCTTATCCTTATTTTCGGACGGCTCAATCGACTAGGAACTGTTTAGAATATACAGTGACTATAAGATGTGTTTCATGATAGTCATCCCCATGTACTACCACATCTTACATACACTATAGTATATTCAAGGTCTTTATCAAAACAACAATAGTATATCACAATATAACAATATGATGAAAGATAAAGTCATTGCCATTAATAAAATGTAAATTATATTAAACAAAGATTGTTTACACAAAGAGTCATAAAAGCCCTTAGCCACAAGTTGGCTATCCGGGCACCCACTCTTTCAATTATATCATCTACGTAAATCTAAAAAATAAGAATATTACCTTCAGACTTTTGCACAAATAAAGTCTTATCAATTTCACCTCTTTTGAATACAAGATTGAGCAAGTATTCGGTTAGTCTTCTATACCATGCACGTGGTGCTTGCTTCAATCCGTGCAATGCCTTTTTCAATTTATACACATAATCAAGATGATTTGGATCTTCAAAACCCTTAGGTTGTTTTACATAAACTTCTTCGTTCAAGATCCCATTCAAAAAGATACTTTTTACATCCATTTGAAAAAGTTTCATACCCATATAACATGAAATTGAAGGCAAATCGGACAGACTCAATACGGGCTACAGGAGCAAAAGTTTCATCAAAATCCACCCCTCAACCAGTGTATACCCTTGAGCTACCAACCTAGCTTTGTTTCTTATGATGTTTCCTGATTCATCAGTTTTATTTTTGAAAATACATTTATTTCCTATAACATTACCATGTTCAGGACACCATACCAAGTACGAAACATCATTCCTAACAAACTGTTCTAATTCTTCATGCATATCATTGACCCAAAATTCATCTTTCAAAATTTCTTCAAACTTTTTGGGTTCAATGTTTGACACAAAGCATGAAAATATTACCTGAGAATATGTAGAGCTAATGCAAATCAGTCCAGCCATCTTTCGATAATCCATCTTTTCTTTCCTTCGGGTTTGCATATCTCCATGTACTTCTCCAATGACTTTTGAGGTTGGATGGTTCTTCTGAATTTTCCTACGAATTATTGTAAAAATAATTTTCTCAAACATGTGAGAAAATAAAGAATAAAATAAATAAATGAACTCATAAAATTTTATATAAAAATAGAAAAAGAAAATCAGAGCACGGAGTTGGCCTTAGATGCCAAAACACGAGAGCAACAAGCTTTCGATCTTTTATCTTCAATCTTCTTTTAACATGCTCTCAACCTCTTCACGACATCTACAGAAAACAACGACCATCAGCTTATGCGAGTCCTTTAGCTTTTTATTGTTCTTGAGAATGTCACTTTGTGTGTATGCTGAAGTCTACTTTCAATCTCTCTTGGTCGTCTCACTTAAACATCGAACGACTTCTTCATATATAAGGCCAAAGAATTCTCCTTGTTTTTGTTTTCTTGTATGCCTGGATTTCTAAAATATCTTGATCTCATTTCCTTTGCTCAAATCAACCAAGATAAGGAAAAGATCATTAAGATATGAGATAAATAAATAGTATGATTAGATCAATAATATCTCAAATCTAATAAATAAGGGAATAAATAACATAAAAATTTATGTTCAAGAAACTTCAAGTCCAAGAAAGTCAAAATACTTAACTAATTCTTTTAATTACTTAAGGGATTTTAGGAAATAAATATTCCCTTCACTATGTATGAAATGTTAAATAAATGTCCAATGATTATTGTGCTTTGATTAAAATGTTACTTTGGTCTAATGCTTAGAATTAGTAGCACGGTTTTGGCTTTGGTCTAATATTTTAGTATCACTTGTAATGTTTGGTAGTATGCTTAATTATTTTGGTGACAATTTTTTTGGTGGAATGCATGAAACGTATAAATTTTTCTTGATTTGTTTAATGTCATTTTATTATGATTGTAAGTGGTTGATTTCAAACCTTTCAAATATGTTGTGAGTCATTTTACCTAGTGGAAATCTTAGTTGAATTTATGTTGTGTACTATTGAAAAATCCAATTGTACATCTAAAATGATTAGTATTAGATAAAATTGGGTCAAGAATATGGTTGTGTGATAAAGATTATTAATTTGGAATTGTTTCATGAAATTGGTCCGTCGAATTTAAGACACCCAAAAATAACAAAACCAAATGTCACGCTTTTTTTTAAAAAAAGAAAAAGTTCAAAGCCGATTTTGCTCATACTTGTAAGTTGTAAGTGTGTGCATGTATATATGTATATATATATATATATATATATATATATATATATATATAAATTTTCAGCTGCCCAACAATGATGTCCAACTCGTCCCCGACAACTAAAACCCGGTACCGTGTTTTAGTTATGCGAAAAATAAAAAAAAGAACTAAAACCCGGTACTAGTGATCGGGGACGAGATGGAAAAAATAGGTTGGGCAGCTGAAAAGTCATATATATATATATATATATAATTTTGCTATCGTAAGAAATTATCGTGAATACTTCTGTGAGCACCTACTCACATGACATTTATCTATTGTATGCATAAGATGCCACATCAGCGGAACTCACAGAAGTGCTCATGGTGCTCATCAGAAAATTTATCTCAGTTCAAAGCACAATATTTAAAATGTGTACAATTTTATATTCATTTACAAGGGGTATAATAGTAAATATGCACCTTATCCTTGCACCTGCAGAAATCATCACGTGGATCAACTGAGATAAATTTTCTTCCATTTTAATTTTTAGGTGTACAATGCGGGCCATATACGGGCCATTAAGATAGCCAAAAAAAGTACCAAACCAATTATTATGATTGATAATTAATTAATGAAAAAATAAGTTTTTTGGTCCAATAATTTGTTTTGTTTTGGGTTTCGGTCCACTAACTTATTAATTTTTTTGTCTAGTATATTAAATTTTAAAAATCGATTATTTTGGTCCACTTAAGTAAACTACGTGATGTTCAATTTTCGCCGGAAATTGTTGATTAGGCGGCGGCTAAATCTGATGTGGCCAATAAATCAATCTACATGTAAAACTTAAAATACATGTCATATCATATTAAAAATATTTTCAATGCCATGAAATCCAAGTCACAAAAACTCGAGGGAAAGTTACATGTTTTTCCCACCAAATCACCGATAGTTCAAAACTATTTGAGCGTGAACGGGAAAAGAAAGAAGATGAATTAGATAGCAAGAACTCCATCGAAAATGTCATGTTTTCCATCTCTTGTGTTGGGCCGCTCCATTGTAACTTTGGCAAACGATTTCTTGGTTGAGACTTCAGTTTTCTTTCTTTTGCTTTGTATTAATGTTGTCCATATTTTTTGCTAGACAAGGGCTGTAATTTTTTGGTTTGAGAGGATTCACTTTACCGATACCGATAGTAAAATTTCAAAACTTTGGTATGAAAAAAATCCATATTGATACCGTATAGATACCGAAAAAAAATTCGGTATACGTGTGAAGACCCAAAACTTGGCTTCCAAGCCTACACCCATATGGAAATATTCCCCTACTTGGAAGCTTCAATCTTACCATACCAAGATAATGGCTGATACATGGAACTCAGATCAAAACTTTGGAAACAAATAAATCAAGGCTGAAGTTTAACCTCTTATTAAGTGCAAGAATCAGACCCTTCATCCTCTTAATCACATTCTTCATCTACTCACTCAGAATACTCAGAATTCACAACAGAAATCCTCCCTCAAGGCTGCTCAATTTTCGAAGCTCTCTAGGCATCGTGCTGCTGGTTTTGTTGCTCGTTTGAGTCACTTTGAGTCAGTAAGTTTGCCTACTTCCCCTGCCCATTTCCTAGAGAATTTAGTTATCTTATAAGCTCATGATTTTGCCATTGTTTCTCCCTTAATTCGAAGGATAGGGTCAAGGATTTGAGGAGTAAAACGCTTAAGGAATCTATCCTAGAAGGCTGCCTCGAATTCGAAAATTCAGTAGGCTGAATTTTTTAGTTTTGCTTCCCAAGCTTTGACTGTTAGTTTGATTCAAGAACAACTCTGTAAGTGGGCTTGTTTTAAAACTATTATGTATGCTTTAAAGTTTTGATCGTCATAATATGTTTAAACTCTTGCTATGAATTCTGATTTACATGTATGAAACTAAAACTGTTTGAGAAACTGCTAAGATTCACATTATGAGTGGAAAGAGAATTTTCGAACAATGTATGTTATGGCCCTGATGCGGTGGGTAAAAATAACCGTTCTATGACCTCATCCCTTAGAGGGATTACATATAGGAGACTGATCAGTTAGCCACAAGTAATGAGAAGATTTGCAGTGTTATTAAATGATAATTATGTTATGAATGATTACATGCTATGTTACGAGATGATCTGAATCTGTTTAAATTATTTTATGAATATATATGTACATGATCGATCGGGCTCCACTTGTTGAGTGTTTTCCAAAACACCCATTCCCTTACTTTTCCTCCCCAGATATCGAAGAAGATTTAGATGGCAAAGAGGAGGACATGTTTCAGGGTTGGTAACAAGAAGACAATTATGATTTCGTTCGAATGTTCTGGATTTGTTGGATTTTAGTACTTTGAATTATTCTGTGTAATGGACGCTTCCGCAAGTTTTACTAGTGTTACTATTTACTTTTGACTAATCTCTGTTGGGATGTAAGACAAGTCATTTTGGCCTTTATTTATGAATAAAATACTGGTTTGGCATATACTGTATCTACGAGGCTTGTTGTTTTATAATTTTTTTATAAATTTGAAACAACGCCGGTGACATATTGATAAGCACAAATTTTATAGCTTATATGGCAATTTATTTTGTCGTATTCATGCTTATTTGGCATTTTTATTCCTAGTATTGTGCATAAATCGTCATATTTTCTGTTTTTGTAGGTTTGACTAAGAATTTGAGAAGCCTTGAACATTGAAGAAAAAGTCAAACAATGCGATGCCACGTTAGAACTTGGCCGAAGAACACGGAAATATTTTGAGTCTCCAAGAGAATTGAAGGAAGGAAAATGCACGGACCCTGTGCATGCTTTGGAAGAGGGTCCGTGCATCTTCGAAGCAATAGGGAGTTGAATAAAAATAATGCACGGACCCCGTGTATCATCTGGGAAAGGGTCCGTGTACCCTCGACTTTGGAGTACTAGTCCATTCCAGGAAAATGCACAGACCCCCGTGTAGCGTCTGGAAGAGGGTCCGTGCACCTTCACAAAATGTTTGGGCTGGAGTTTTTAATACACGGACCTAGACACGGACCATGTTTGGGGTCCGTGTATGCCGCAGATATGGAAAAATTAATTCGCGCAGAATTTGGGAATTTTGGAACTCTGATTATTTTGGGCAATATTTGACATTATTTTGGACGAAAAAAGAGGGCTTTTTGAGAGACATATATAGAGCCAAGCTCTAATTGGAGAGGACTTTTGACTCTTAGACGTTTGAGCCTTATTTTCGGAATTTGACGGCTGAGAGCTTGGGAGAGCAGAATTGAAGAACACAAGCAAGATTCAGCACCATCGCTGAGATTTTCTATATTCTTCTTTTTCAGTTTTATTTTGTCATGAATTCAAACATGAAAACTTTGTTTGATTTTAATATTATGGAGTAGTCGTCTTTTGACCGGGGCCACAATACGGCCAGACTATTGATTTTTGTTCATGGAATGGATTGATTGATTTTTGCTTTATGAAATATTTATTGATTAATGTTTGTGCATAATTCTTGCTTTTAATCTGGCCAATTAATTGCATGTCTGTTGTTCGATCTAGACTTGAAAAAGAAAAGATTGAAATTAACTTCAAAAATATTAATCAACAAATGATTAAACTAACTAAAAATAGTATTCGTTTCAGTGTGCGATTTTAGGCGAAAGCTGAAGTTCCATAACTCGTGAATGCGTTTTTGTTTAATTAAATTCAATTAGAAATAATTGGACTGTTAAATGAAAATAGGATTATTAATTCTAGAAATAGATTAATAATTATTTTAGGGAATTTCGTCGTGAATATGAATGAGTCTTGTTTTATTAAATCCAATACGTGGCAATTATCGATGTCTGGTACCGTTGTGTGTTCCTGGTCATTTTTCTAAAATTTGAATCAGTCTTAAAGTTTTTCTGCTCATTTAATTTAATTTAAACTTCTGCTTTAGAATAATTTAGTTTATTTTCTTTAGTTTAATAATTCGTAAAAATACTTTATTTTAATTAGCCTAGATTAATTTGAATAATCTATATCTTAGTATTTAAACATTAGTCTTTGTGGGATCGACTTGGACTCTGTCCAACTATATTATAACTTGACCTAGTTCACTTGCTAAAATTTTCCCAACCGAAATCGTCGATCAAGTTTTTGGCGCCGTTGCCGGGGATTATTTGTTTAATATTAGGATTGATTATTTACTTGAGACTAGGTTTTTATTTTACTTTGATTAATTTTTATTCAAGTGGTTGATTTGTGCGCTTTATTTTTTCAGGATTATATCTCATGTTATATGTGTAACGCCCCAAATTTATCTTAATTGACTTTAATTGAGATAATCAAAGATTACAGAGTTCAAGAGCCGACTTGATTTTGAGCAGGGACTATTTTGCAAATTTCAGAATTTCAGGCACTAAAATGCAAATATCGATTTTGTTAGATATTTATAAGGGATTTTGACTTATTGAACACTCCATCTTCATCCCTTCCATCGCCTATCCTCCATTGAAATGCCCAAGTTCTTCTTCGAGCTTCCAGATTTCATCCCGAGCTCGATCCGTCCGTTAAAATTTATTTCTGAAGACAGATTAACGATCACGGTTGCGAGAGCTTCGTTCTATCGTAAGTTTTTCTACGATCAGATACATTCTATTTTTCAGATGTTGTTAGAATCGTTAGATATTCGAGTATGTTGTTCTTGGCAGAGTTCTGATCGTTTATTCTCTGTCGGTTTTGAAATAGAGCGTCGTTCGAAATTGTTATGATTTTTGAAAGCCTATTTTCGAAAATGAGGTTTTGAGATGTGTTGGAATTGCTTTATTGTTGTTGTCTTAGCATTGTTATGAGATGTTATCGTTATTGTACTGCTGTCTGCGTTTTCGGTTTGATCAGAATCTAGCCGTTATGCCACAGGTTTGAGTTTTGGACTATGGTTTGGTTTGAATTGATTTGAGCCATTTTCAGTTGTGTTTGAATGTAGATAGTGATCTCGGGCCTTTATTACTACTTTTGCAGATTCGTTTGAAGGCCGTTGAGTTGCGAGGTTGCAGGAGTTGTATCATTTTAGATATTGTAGCCGGTATAGTATCGATTCTCTTATTATCGACTAGGAAGTTGATTGAATCTTGAATGAGTATATTGTTGTTGTTGTTTCCAGGTTGGAGCATCGACGTTTGAAAAAGGTATAAGATGACATAGACTGTAATGGAACGAGCGACCCGAATCCGACTTGATTCGAGTGTTCCGAAGAAATCACATACTTGCATGTTAATTGAATTACTTGAATTTATTGAATGAGTTATGATTTGCAGTGCATTCATCTTGAGCCAAAATTATTGATTTCAGCGGGCAGGACGACCATTTTATGTTAGACGTTTTGGGGGCTTTAAGCGAGTGGCCTAGGCATAGAGGTTCTCCTAGTGTCAGCATACTCCTTATAGTTGCACCAAAGTCTAGAAGATGGAGATACGTAGCACCACCTCGATCGGGAGAGTCGGTGAGTTGTTTATGTGATCTCATCCTCGGGATCCCAAAAGCAGAGCAGTAATTTCTTTATTATCCGGACTTGATAATCCAAGAGTTTTAAAGTCATGCATTTCATTATGATTTCTCTTGGAATTGCATGGTTGATATTTGAATATCTGGAAATGGATGTATTTCGTTTTGAGATGCTTATCTGATATTGCATGCTAGTCTCTTTTACTGGGAATATTATTCTCACCGGATTATCCGGCTGTTGTCTTGTCTTAGAATGTGTGCTTGGCGATAGGTGGGACTGGACCGAGTCAGAGATCGCATGGCTAGGTGGTCGAGTTGATAGAAGTGTGGCCTTGGTGTGTAGAAGTCGATTATGTATTCGAACTCGTATTGTATTGTATTGCTTTGAATAAGCTAGACTGAAGCATTTTCTACTAGTTTGAGATTGTATAACCCTAGAACTATCTTGTATTGAAGCTTGTATTATGTTGATTGCATGTTTCTATACCTTATTATGTGTTGAATGGATATCGGAACCGAGTTGGTGAGTAGAATTCTGTAATTTCTTGTTCAGAGCTGTCACCGATCGATCGGTAGAACTTGACCAATCGAGCGAGTGAGTTTTAGCCAAGTTTATGTTTTTTTTGAAAACTTGCCCGATCGATTGGTAAGATCAACAAAGCAATTCCAACACATCTCAAAACCTCATTTTCGGAAATAGTCTTACGAAAATCATAAAAATTCTGAACGACGCTCTATTTCAAAACCGACAGAGAATAAACGATCAGAACTCTGCCAAGAACAACATACTCAAATCTCAAACGATTCTAACAACATCCAAAAAATAGAATGTATCTGATCGTAGAAAAACTTGCAATAGAACGAAGCTCTCGCAGCCGTGATCGTTAATCTGCCTTCAGAAATAAATTTTAACGGACGGATCGAGCTCGGGATGAAATCTGGAGGCTCGAAGAAGAACTTGGGCATTTCAATGGAGATAATTCAAAATTTTTTTTTTTGTGAATAGTGCTCCGCTCGATCGGTAAGATCTTACCGATCGATCGAGAAAGTTTTCAAAAAACAAAAACTTGGCTAAAACTCACTAGCTCGATCAGTCAAGTTCTATCGATCGAGCGGTGACAGCTCTGAACAAGAAATTCCACAATTCTACTCACCAACTCGGTTCCGATATCCATTCAACACATAATAAGGTATAGAAACATGCAATCAACATCATACAAGCTTCAAAACATGATAGTTCTAGGATTATACAATCTCAAACTAGTAGAACATTCTTCAGTCTAGCTTATTCAAAGCAATACAATACAATACGAGTTCGAATACATAATCGACTTCTAAACATAAAGGCCTCACTTCTATCAACTCGACCACCTAGTCATGCGATCTCTGACTCGGTTCTGCCCCATCTGTATCCAAGCACACATACAAAGACAAGAAAACAGCCGGATAATCCAGTGAGAATAATATTCCCAGTAAAAGAGACTAACATGCAATATCAGATAAGCATCTCAAAACGAAATACATCCATTTCCAGATATTCAAATATCACCATGCAATTCCAAGAGAAATCAGAATGAAATGCATGGCTTTAAAACTCTTGGATTATCAAGTCTGGATAATCAAGAAATTGCTGCTCTGCTTTTGGGATCCCGAGGATGAGATCACGTAAACAACTCACCAACTCTCCCGATCGAGGTGGTGCTACGTATCTCCATCCTCTAGACTTTGGTGCGACTATAAGGATTATGCTGACACTAGGCGAACCTCTACGCCTAGGCCACTCGCTTAAAGCCCCCAAAATGTCTAACATAAAATAGTCATCCTGCCCGCTGAAATCAATGATTTTGGCTCAAGATGAATGCAATGCAAATCATAACTCATTCAATAAATTCAAGTAATTCAATTAACATGCAAGTATGTGATTTCTTCGGAACACTCGAATTAAGTCGAATTCTGGTAACTCGTTCCATTTCAGTCTAAGTCATCTTATACCTCTTTCAAACGTCGATGCTCCAACCTGGAAACAACAACAATAATATACTCATTCAATATTCAATCAACTTCCTAGTCGATAATAAGAGAATCGATACTATACCGGCTACAATCTCTAAAATGATACAACTCCTGCAACCTCGCAACTCAACGGCCTTCAAACGAATCTGCAAAAGAAGTAATAAAGACCCGAGATCATCGGCAGTCAAACACAACTGAAAACGGCTCAAATCAATTCAAACCAAACCATAGTCCAAAACTCAAACCTACGGCATAACGGCTAGATTCTGATCAAACCGAAAATGCAGACAGCAGTACAATAACGATAACATATCATAACAATGCTAAGACAACAACAACAAAGCAATTCCAACACATCTCAAAACCTCATTTTTGGAAATAGGCTTCCGAAAATCATAACAATTCCGAACGACGCTCTATTTCAAAATCGACATAGAATAAACGATCAGAACTCTGCCAAGAACAACATACTTGAATCTCAAACGATTCTAACAACATCCGGAAAATAGAATGTATCTGATCGTAGAAAAACTTAGGATAGAACGAAGCTCTCGCAGCCTTGATCGTTAATCTGCCTTCAGAAATAAATTTTAACGGACGGATCGAGCTCGGGATGAAATCTGGAAGCTTGAAGAAGAACTTGGGCGTTTCAATGGAGGAGAGGCGATGGAAGGGATGAAGATGGAGTGTTCAATACGTCAAAATCCCTCATAAATATCTAACAAAATTGATATTTGCATTTTAGTCCCTGAAATTCCGAAATTTGCAAAATAGTCCCTGCTCAAATTCAAGTCGGCTCTTGAACTCTGTAATAGCTGATTATCTCAATTAAAGTCAATTAAGATAAATTTGGGGCATTACAATTCTCCCCCTCTAAGGAAAGATTTCGTCCTCGAAATCAAACACGGTTCCAACACGAACTCTGTCTCTCAAATTACTCCTTCTAGTTCGTCAATCAAAAGTCGACTCATTCTTGTCAGTATAATCTTCCTCTGCTCAGTCACTCTTCAAATCATCTCTGGTTTCAACTCACGCGACACAGAAAATCATCTCCAATTAACGGGAATCCTCCTTTCTTCTCGTACAACTCTTGAAAAGTGCCTCCAATAATTCATCAAATAGTTGTCGTTGTACGAAGTCTCCATAAGAAACAAAAAATTTTCCAAACTAGTGATAAGTCGAGCCCTACTACTCATGGCATATCCTCCAAAGTTTGACTCATCTGATCTGGTTGTCCGTCGTTCTGAGAATATTGAACTGAAATAAGTTGTAATCAAACAAAAAAAGTCTCTTCGAAGTCTATGCCGAAAGAATGAGTGTATCAAGAATCTCTGTCTAAACTGACCGACTTCAGCAAATCATACAATCTGACAAAATTTCTGACGGAAATCTAACTTCTGATCATGTCTGAGAATCATTCTGTAGGGAAAACACGGTAGATTCATCAATCGATCAATCATAAGAGATAGTAGATAAAATAGGAATAAAACTTTCGGCTCCAAAACATCAGCTGTTGCATAAAATTCTTCAGATAAAGATTCGCAGTCAAAAATCTCATACAATCTAATCCTCTTCTCTGCCTCCAAATCTGTTCCGTCTGCGAAAACAAAAACTCCAACTCTTAAGATTAGAAAAGATCGCGGAAATATCCTCATAAGAAAGCGATGCCAAATCTCCCAATCAATAAGATCGCTGCGAGCTCAAGTCCAGAGACAGGCATTGAGTCTCGAGCGTCTTCAGCTGTCTCGATGTCTAGACTAGAGCGTGATTCCTCTGAATAAGAATACATCCCAAAATCTCGATAAGAAGAATGTCAAGTACTGAAAGATCATCAGTATCGAAATCAGTATACTGGAGCGCTGATCGACAAAATTCCATCACCAGATCATAAAATCGAGGAAGGCAACTTGATCCAAATAGAATTCAGACATCGAAGAATAGCATACAACTGCTCGGCACCACAATCTGCTATACAATTCTCAAAAGCTCTGAATGATCAGCACAATTCTTATTCCAAAAAGATAAGAAATCATCGATAAGAATTCCTAGTCCAAACTAATTCTTCTGTAAGATCCGGTAATAGAAAAATTAACAACACTATTGGAGTATTCGTCAATTTGAACGACTCAACAAAAGTTTAGAGGCATGATAAACGTTAACAGATTCTTCAATAAGAAGGCAAGAGACTCACAAGCATCTAACAGTCAATAAGAGTAGGAAAACCAAAATCGAACGTTTACCTGTCATGTCATTATCGGGTGCAGCATGAGCCTGCGGATCCTCAGTCAGAGCAAAAACTCGTGCCTGCTGTCTGGGAGGCTTGTTCGCATACTGATTACCTTCCTGTCTATTCTGATGTTGAGGTTGGAAAGAGTGAACAGTAGATTCTTGCCTCTGAGGCTGAGCTGGCTGTCTCGAAGAACTTCCACTCAGTGCTGCTCAGGGACACGCTGAGAACACGCTCTGGCAAAGTGCCCCGCCTGGTTACAGATATAACAGCTTCCAAAAATACCTCTACACTAATCACTGGAGTGACGACCTCCGCAATTGGCACAAGACATGCATGACTGACCCGAACTCTATCCCGATCCATACTACCTCGAGCCACTTGAGCTCAAAGAACTGGTTCCGTGATTCTTAAATTGCTTCCCCTTCGGAAGATAGTAATCCTTCTTATTACCTCCACTGCTTCCACCCTCAAATCTCGGTGGTTGATTCTGAAACTGAAAAGATTGATTCTGGTATTGGGACGGTTGGTTCTGGTATTGAGAAGGTTGTGCCTGGAACTGTCCCTGCTGCTGCTGAGGCACAAACTGACTTCCTCTCTGTCTCCACAAACCTGCTTCAGCTCCTTTTGCATGATTAATGGCATCCGCAAAATTATCAGGCCTAGCAGTATTTACCAACGTGAAGATGTCATGGTTCAGACCATTAATGATGTGGGGACCCGGGTTGCTAATCTCTCTTCTCAAGCTATCCAAGCCAACTCTAGCTTAATCTTGCTCCAACCTGATGCAATGCACACATACAAATAAAGCAACAGCCGGATAACTCCGATGAAAATAAATATCAGTATAAAAGACATGCATATACATCATGAAAGCATATGGAATCTATATGCTATAAAACTCTAAAATCATAAAACATGTAATAACATGTAAATCATAGAATCATTATCGACGCTTAAACTCTTAACACATAATGATTCATCTAAAGCAATAGCACAAATTCATATCTAGAATAGTGTATCACCACATGCTAGCATTTATAACTGCATAATCTAAACCATAGAAAACTCTAGGTTAATGCATAAATGCAATGCATGTGCCAAGGAAAAGGCTATCAAATCTGATATCAATAAAGCTTAGTTCTTTGGGATCCTGAGGAATAAAATAACTATCAAACCGCCGACACTCCCAATCGAGGCGGCATCAAGTATTTTAATCATCTGACTTTGGTGCAATTATAGAGAGTCTTCTGGCTCTGAAAGCGAAGGCTGCAATCCATGCCACTCAACTATAATTCTCCAAACGTCATTTCGCACTCTAGGCTAATCTGCCCTTATGCTTTACAGGCTGGAGTTCAAGATGAATGCAACATAAGCTGTATGCATTAAAGACTGTAAAACATCTTGAACATATAATCACATAATCAATCAAAGCATCAAAACTCATATAAATCACATAAGAGCACTGAAACAACTAAGTATGTGATTTCAGGATAACTCGAAAACCACCACGTTCTCGAGTTGTTCTACCTGGAAGGAATAATGTCGATTCATACCTTTCATCGCGATTCAAACCTCTTGAATCTGTTGCCAATGCTGATCATCTCACTGCTAGCCAAATCGGTCATCAAAATCTGCTCATTTCAATCAGTGCTACTTGAAGGTATTTTTTATTCAACTTCAAACACTTCAAGTCATTCGAACTCGAACTCGTCGATTCGACTTCAATAATCTTCATTTCAAATCTGAAATGGTTTATAACATATTTAAACATCAATTTCCAATCTGAATCGATGTTTCTTTAAAGCTTATACAATTCAAATCTTGCTAATACGATCGAAATTCAAACCGACGTCGCAACTATTCGAGTTCGATAAATCTTTTGATTCAAATATCATTATATCCTCATTCTTAACATAATCACATATTCAATTCATCCACAATAACTTGAAGATGAGCTCTAGACATTGAGAATGCATAACAATTCAAAATCTTGAACCGGCAGCGTAACGATACGATTTCGATCTTTCCAAAAGCTTAAACCTCAATATGACAATCATATCAATCTCATATCATCACCAATTCTACAACTAAATTTCGAAATATGTAGCCCCATAATTTCAGAATTTCAACAATTCTTTCAAAAATCGAAAACATGTTCAAACGACGATCTTTTCACGATCCGTCTTAGATATGCTATCGTCGTATATGCTAGAACATGTATATACAATCAAATCTTAATTCTAACAACTTAAAATTCAAACATGGTAGAACTTCATAAAACTTAAGTCAAAACGTAGCACTCGGAGCTGTGATCGCAAATATATATTCAATCGAAAATTCTACCGGGCGGATCGATTTTTATCGGAGCTTGAAAAAGTGAAAATGGCGTTGGAAACTTGTTTTCAGATTCTCTTTCTTGTCTTCTTCTGAGTTCACGTGAAATGTTAGGAAAATGTGTCAATTTTGATATATATTGACCTATTTGCAGTTTAGTCCCTGAATTCTTGAATAATTGCAATTTGGTCCTCGACCAATCTTTTAATTCAATTTCAATCCTTAATAATTTAAGAATATTAGAATTAAATTCTAAACTCTACATATTCTCAAATTAAATATTCTCGGATTAAAATTAAATCATTTCGAACGTTATCGCATTTTAGTCCTTGAACTTCTCAATATTTGCAAATGGGTCCTTGCTCGGATTTCATCCTCAAATTAAATCCTTGATATTTATCATCTTGGAATTCACATCTTAAATTCCATAAATATCAATTCAAATATTTTTAATCTTTTAATTTAAGAATTCCGGATATTAAAATCTTAAAATCCGAAAAATCCTCAAATTAAATATTGCTGACCCGTAATTGCAATTTCTAATTTCCATAAATTCTTAAATTCATCTTTTCCCTTTTATTCGGAATTTAAATATTAAATCCCGTAATTAAGAACTTAATATTTTCGGGCCTTACAAATGAACTGGTCATATTTTGCTTCTTCATTGTCGGCAATGTGTGGTGCAAATCTCAACAGACTGTCAAATTTAGCTACGTACTCCTCAATGTTCAAATTCTCTTGCCTTAGATTGGCAAACTCGGCTCCCTTGTCCTTTTGGTATGAAACAGGGAAAAACCGCTTATAAAATTCAGATTTGAAAAGAGTACAATTAACAAATGTACCTCGATTCTCCATGAATCTCTTTGTCGTGATCCACCAGTTCCATAGCAACACCACGAAGCTGATGAATGACTAACCTGGTTCGGCGGTCGTTCGAGTAATATAGGGAATCAAACAACTGATCAATTTCGTCCAACCAGCTCTCACAGTCAACAGGATTCTCTGTACCCAGCAACAAAGGCGGGTTAAACGACTGAAACCTCTTCAGCAAGGTTTCCATAGGAGTCGCTGTAGCATCCATCTGAACAGTTTCAGTACTGGCTTGCTCATTCGGTGGAGTAACTGGCGGTGGGTTTCTGTTAATAACTCGACGAGGACCCATCTGATAATCAAATGTTAGGACACGATATATCTCAATCGTTACAATCGGTGCCCTTTCAACCTCTCAGAAAATTGGATACCAGTCGATAAACAAAAACATTTATATCTCAAGTAGATCATGCTTTATAAATTTAAATTACATAGTCATGTAATTCAAATAATTCTCAATTAATCAAGCATGCTCGCATGGTATTTAAACAAATCAATTTAAATAACTCAATCACATGCGAGAATTCAATTCATGCGGACTCGATCTACCCCGCTCGTTTCTACATTCAGTCCAAGATCTTATCGCTCTGATACCTCTTAATGTGAGACCTTGATTCTAATCATCTAATCAAGAATTAATCCTATCGATAATCATAAAAAGGTCCAAGAGATAATTCAATAAAAAAATTATTTTTTTTCGTGAATAGTGTTCCGCTCGATCGGTAAGATCTTACCGATCGATCGGGCAAGTTTTCAAAAAAAAAAACTTGGCTAAAACTCACTCGCTCGATCGGTCAAGTTCTACCGATCAAGCGGTGACAGCTCTGAACAAGAAATTCCAGAATTCTACTCACCAACTCGGTTCCGATATCCATTCAACACATAATAAGGTATAGAAACATGCAATCAACATCATACAAGCTTCAATACAAGATAGTTCTAGGGTTATACAATCTCAAACTAGTAGAACATGCTTCAGTCTAGCTTATTCAAAGCAATACAATACAATACGAGTTCGAATACATAATCGACTTCTAAACACCAAGGCCTCACTTCTATCAACTCGACCACCTAGCCATGCGATCTCTGACTCGGTCCTGCCCCACCTGTTGCCAAGCACACATACAAAGACAAGACAACAGCCGGATAATTCGGTGAGAATAATATTCCAAGTAAAAGAGACTAGCATGCAATATCAGATAAGCATCTTAAAATGAAATACATCCATTTCCAGATATTCAAATATCAACCATGCAATTTCAAGAGAAATCAGAATGAAATGCATGACTTTAAAACTCTTGGATTATCAAGTCCGGATAATCAAGAAATTGCCGCTCTGCTTTTGGGATCCCAAGGATGAGATCACGTAAACAACTCACCGACTCTCCCGATCAAGGTGGTGCTACGTATCTCCATCCTCTAGACTTTGGTGCGACTATAATGAGTATGCTGACACTAGGTGAACCTCTAAGCCTAGGCCACTCACTTAAAGCCCCCAAAACATCTAACATAAAAGGGTCGTCCTTCCCGCTGAAATAAATGATTTTGGCTCAAGATGAATGCAATGCAAATCATAAATCATTCAATAAATTCAAGTAATTCAATTAACATGCAAGTATGTGATTTCTTCGGAACACTCGAATCAAGTCGGATTTGGGTCACTCGTTCCATTCCAGTCTAAGTCATCTTATACCTTTTTCAAACGTCGATGCTCCAACCTGGAAACTACAACAATAATATACTCATTCAAGATTCAATCAACTTCCTAGTCGATAATAAGAGAATCGATACTATACCGACTACAATCTCTAAAATGATACAACTCCTGCAATCTTGCAACTCAACGGCCTTCAAACGAATCTGCAAAAGAAGTAATAAAGGCCCAAGATCACTATCGACATTCAAACACAACTGAAAACGTCTCAAATCAATTCAAACCAACCCATAGTCCAAAACTCAAACCGGCGGCATAACTGCTAGATTTTGATCAAACCGAAAACGCAGACAGCAGTACAATAACGATAACATCTCATAACAATGCTAAGACAACAACAACAAAGCAATTCCAACACATCTCAAAACCTCATTTTCGGAAATAGGCTTCCAAAAATCATAACAATTCCAAACGACGCTCTATTTCAAAACCGACAGAGAATAAACGATCAGAACTCTACCAAGAACAACATACTCGAATCTTAAACGATTCTAACAAAATCCAAAAAATGGAATGTATTTGATTGTAGAAAAACTTATGATAGAACGAAGCTCTCGCAGCCGTGATCGTTAATCTGCCTTCAAAAATAAATTTTTACGGACGGATCGAGCTCGGGATGAAATCTGGAAGCTCAAAGAAGAACTTGGGCATTTCAATGGAGGAGAGGCGATGGAAGGGATGAATATGGAGTGTTCAATATGTCAAAATCCCTTATAAATATCTAACAAAATTGATATTTGCATTTTAGTCCCTGAAATTCCAAATTTTTCAAAATAGTCCCTGCTCAAAATCAAGTCGGCTCTTGAACTCTGTAATCTCTGATTATCTCAATTAAAGTCAATTAAGATAAATTTGGGGCGTTAAAATATGAGCCGTGCTCGAGATTCTGACGACCTCATACCGCTTGATTTGGAGATTGAAAGAACTCTTCGTCGTATACGTAGAGATCGAAGGTAGCGTAACTTGGCTCTTAATTCTGAATCTAAAGAAGAGTTTGAAGATATGGCTGAAGAAGAGAATAACTCCACTCTGATGGACCTTCATCGACCATTAGTTGGAGGATACGATCCAGCATTGTTTGCCCTGGAGTTCAGGCGAACACTTTTGAACTTAAACCATCCATTATTCAGATGATTTAAATGCAAGTCAAATTTAGAGGGACGCCTTCTGAGGATCCGAATGCTCATCTAGAGCAATTCTTGTCAATATGTGACACCTAAAAATTTAATGGAGTGACTTCTGATGCTGTTCGGTTGAGGCTATTTCCGTTTTCACCACAAGACAAAGCGATAGAGTGGCTTCGAGATTTGCCAGAAGGATCAATTACTACTTGGGATGGTTTGGTTGAAGTTTTCATGCACAAGTATTTTCCACCAACCAAAGTTACACAACTGCGGAATGCAATCATGTCTTTTAGGAAGAAAGATGGAGAATCACTGAATGCCACATGGAAGAAATTTAAAAAGATGTTGAGAGTATATCCTGTACACGATCTCTCCATGGGCCAAAAAGTAGAGACTTTCTACTACGGGGTTGATTCATTTGCTCGTTCCATGATTGATGCAGCTGCCAATGGCAGCCTCTATAGAAAAACTCCTGCAGCAGCATACGAAATCATTTCAAATATGGCTGAAATCAATGTTGGTTGGCAAGACAGCAGGAGAGAAAAGAAAGTCGGATTTCTGGAGATGGATGCTCTGACAGCAATTACAGCAAAACTTGATGGATTGACTCATCAAGTATCTCAACTTCAAGAAAATAAATCTGCACCATCAAAGCAAGTGAATCAAGTCCAGGGAAGCACTGAGGCAGTTGAAGGATCAGCGAGTGGCATTCCATTCATGCCAAATTCATTTTTTGATGGGCCGCCAGTTTTTGAAAGTGATTCAGTGAATTATGTGGGGAACCAAGGGCGATAGCAGTTTATTCCATACAGTTTCTCATATAATCCGGGTTGGAGAAGTCACCCAAATTTTGGGTGGAAACATGTTGAAAATTCTGTCGAGCCTCAGTATTTTAATCCACCCCAGCAGCCTGCACAGTAAAGGTCTCCTCAGCAAACAGTTAGACCTCACAAGGTGCTGGACAGTCTATGCCGCCTGGTTTCAAGACATCTGAGAATAAATCAAATCTGGAAGATATGCTTGCAAAATACATAGCGGGGAATGAGATGAGATGGCAGAATCATGATGCCATGATGCAAAGAGTGGAAACCCAGTTGGGTCAGTTGGCAAACCAGTTCGCTACACGGGCGCCAGGCTCACTTCCTAGTGACATAGAAAAAAATCCAAAGGGCGTCAATGCAGTCATAGTAGCTGAACAGGTGAAGAAGGAGGATGTTGCTGTTGAAAAAGCTAAAAAGGAGAAAGAATTAGACAAGCCGCAAGGCGAGAACTCGAGGGAGAAAGGTAAGTCTCTGAACTCAAATGCTAATATTGATATAAATTCTCTCCATTTTCCCCAAAGAGCAAAGCAACTGCAACTTGATACACAATTTACAAAAATTTTAGATATTTTTAAGTTCATATTAATATCCCTTTTGCAGAAGCTTTGGCTCAAATGCCTTCATATGCTATCAAACAAGAGAAAATTGGTGGACTTTGAAACTGTTAAGCTTTTTGAGGAATGTTCGGCAATTTTACAAAATAAATTACCTCTAAAGCTTAAGGATCCTGGTAGCTTCTCTATTCTTTGCACCATAGGAAATTCATTTTTTAGCAAAGATTTGTGTGATCTTGGTGCAAGCATTAATTTGATGTCATATTCTTGTTTTGAGAAGTTAGGAATTGGTGAGGTGAAACCAACGACAATTTCCCTACAGTTAGCAGATAGATCAATTAAATATCCTACGGGAATTGTAGAGGATGTCTTGGTGAAGGTCGATAAATTTATTTTCCCAGTGAACTTTGTTGTTTTGGATATGGAAGAGGATCGTGAGATTCTTCTTATTTTGGGTAGACCATTTTTGGCCACTGGGAAAGCTTTGATAGATGTCCAGAAGGGTGAGTTGGTGCTAAGGTTGAATGATGAGAGGGTAGTATTTAATGTGTTTCACTCTATGAAATATCCCTCCAATGTTTCAAATTGTTTTCGAATTGATGCTACTGATGAGTTTGTTGAGTGTGATGTGCAGGAATTTACTAGTGAAGATTCGTTGGAGATTTGCTTGACCCATTCATCTCCAGGAGAATTGGATAGTGAGGACATCGAAGAATATGTGCAGTACTTGGACGCCGGCAAAACACTCTCAAGGATGGTAAATTCAAGGATTGGGGAGCTTGGACATGTTCCAAGATCATTAAAGCCATCAGTTGAAGAAGCCCCGATCCTTTAGATGAAACCTCTCCCTTCGCATCTAAAATATTTATTTTTGCTTAATAATGATAAACTGCCTGTAATTGTTTCTTCTACTTTGACAGGGGATGAGGAACAAAAATTGACTCGCGTGTTGAGGGAGAATATCAAGGCCATTGGGTGGAGCATAGCGGATATAAAGGGGATCAGCTCTTACATGTGCATGCACAAAATTCTGATGGAAGCTGATCACAATACATCCACTCAACCTCAAAGGCGGCTTAATTCTGCTATGCAAGAAGTGGTAAAGAAGGAGGTAATCAAACTTCTTGATGCAGGTATTATCTATCCAATCTCTGATAGTAAGTGGGTTAGTCCTGTCCAGGTTGTTCCGAAAAAGGGTGGGATCACTGTTGTGAAGAATGAGAATAATGAGTTAATTCCCACTAGAACTGTTACGGGTTGGCGTGTTTGCATAGACTATAGAAAACTTAATGATTCAACCCGTAAAGATTATTTTTCCCTACCCTTCATTGATCAAATGTTGGAAAGATTAGCCGGACATCCTTTTTATTGTTTCTTGGATGGCTATTTGGGTTATATGCAAATTCCCATTGATCCTGAGGATCAAGAAAAAACCACTTTTACAAGAAAAATATTTTTTCATGTTTCGGCACACCTAGAGCGATCATCAGTGATGGGGGTACTCATTTTTGTAACCGTCAGTTTGACAGTCTATTAGCTAAGTATGAGGTTAGGCATAAGGTGGAAACACCTTACCATCCGCAGACCAGTGGCCAAGTCGGGGTGTCGAACAGAGAGATAAAACGCATTCTGGAGTAGACCGTTGGGGCTTCAAGGAAAGAATGGTCTATTAAACTCGACGACGCACTGTGGGCTTATCGCACAACGTTTAAGACCCCAATTGGAATGTCTCCATTTTGGCTAGTGTATGGAAAATCATGTCACTTGCCTATAGAACTTGAACATAAGGCTTATTGGGCTACTAAATATTTGAATTTTGATGTCAAAGCCACAGGTGAAGAGAAGTTGCTGCAGTTACAAGAATTGGAAGAGTTTCGGCTTGATGCTTGAGAATGCCAAGCTTTACAAAGAAAAGACCAAACGTTGGCATGATCAGAATATTGTGAATCAAGAATTCAAGGTGGGACAACAGGTATTACTATATAATTCTCGTTTGAAGTTGATGCTAGGTAAGTTGCGGTCGCGTTGGTCAGACCCCTACACGATTACTCAAGTCTTCCCATATGGCACCGTGAAAATCACTAGCAAAGCAACTGGAAAATTTCAAGTGAACGGCCATAGACTCAAGGTATATTGAGGTGGCGAGGTGGTCGATGAGCAGATCACCGTGAATCTGCAAGATCCAAATTAAAAGGGAAGAAAATTCGGGCTATAGACTATAAATTTAGCGCTTCCTGGTTGGCAACCCATTTTCTTTTCTTTTTTTTATTTTTTTCGTTTCATTGTGTTTTTGTTTACGTTTTTTTTAATTATTCTTTCATTAATCTCAGTGAATTTTTGTGGGTGCAGATCTTTTACTGAAGCTGATATATCATTGGTTGCGGAGGAGCGCACGTATATTGTTGGGAATCGTATCATTCAGGGGAGTCTCTGTACATTTATGCATCTTGCGTGCTTGAATGTTTTATCTGAAATTTTTAGATGCAAGCTAATTTGTGTGGTTTAAATTTGTGAGTTTTAGGGGTTATTTTACGTGCCTTATTTTGAGTTGAAAAGAGAGACACAGACGCTGAACGGATCCGGTGTAAGGGTCCGGATATTTAAAATGCTAGAATTTGTGAAAATCCGAAGCTACACGAACCACCGCACGGATCCTTATCCGGGGTCAGTGTAATTTGAACACCGTAATCGTCAAGGCACGGAGGTTGCACGGACCTGTTTCCAGGGTCCGTGCATATCTATTTTGGGTTTAAACTTCTCAGACTTGCGATCTTTATTTCTCAAACCTTTTCCAATCCATAAATTCCCAATTTCGTTCCTCTCTCGTTTCTCGCTCTCCAGACCCCATTCATACTCCTCCGACCATCCCTTCCGTGTCCTTCACCCGTACAGCCCTTCGTGCCGCCGAGAAACCACCTCCGCACCTCCTCTCTCTACCGGCGTTCCCTCTGAGCACCGCCTCTGATTCGCACGACGCCACCCATCTCTCATTTTCGGCTCCTGTTTCTGATCGGCCGCCCCTGCTCTTTCTTTTCTCACTATTAATCCGAGCATCTTGTTGGTTTTACTTTGGGTAAGCGTGGCTTTACTCCTCTGGTTGGATATTTAGTTGCCCTTGGTTAAATTGATGCCGTGTTCAATTTGCGGTTTTGTGATTCACAATTTGAGTGTTAAGTGTTGAAAATTAGTTATCATTGTTGATTATTGTTAGTGGCTATTGCGTCGTGACTGTTGAGTTGGCTATATTGTTAGAAGTTACATTGCATTCTTGTTGGTTGTGTTGTTGTGGTGATTGTTTGTTGCGTAGTTAGTTGACTTTGTGGTTGTATTGAAGTATTTGAAGGGGTGGTGTTGGAATTTTTGATTATTTTTCTATGGCGCCGAGAAAATCTGTTAGTAAGCGTGCGAGGGGAGGCGCTTTGTCTTCTCACAGCGGTGGGGGGGCTGCATTTGATGATACTAGGTTCACTAATTTGGAAAATTATCAGTGGTATGAGAAGATGAAGGGTAACTCTATGATTGTTGAGAAATCGATTCATCCCACAATTGATGCTCAGGTAACACTGAGGGCGAAGTTTGATAGGTTTGGCTGGGGGTCAATTTTAGACATTAGGGGTGATTACTTTCCTGAGTTGGTGTGGCAGTTTTATGACAATATTGAGGACAAGGACAAAAAAAGGATGCAAACAATTCAGATTTTTGTTAAGGGAGTTCGCATCAAGGTGACGAGTGAGTTTCTAGCCCAACTTCTGCACATTCCTAATGAGGGCCCTCCGATTGTTTACAACCAATATGATGCTATACTGTCTGACCCTACCTACAATTTCAACCTTGCTATGTCGCGCCTTACCTACCGTAGGGTCAGAACTGGTTCTCGTTACAGCATCCTCCCTACCACTCTCCCTTTGATTGATCGCCTCATCTGCTACTTCATCAGTGCAAACATCATCCCTCGGAAGTCTGGAAACAATTAGGTGTGCAACCTGGATATGTATTTGATTCATAAGATATTGTACGGGTTGGGAGATATCAGTGCGATTCCATTGGCGAGCAACTTGATCTCACATATGCGCATTATCGCTCATTTGGCTTGCGCTCCGAATGCTAAGCAGCACGCTCCTTTCGCCATTACAGTTTCGAGTATTTCGGCTACTTGCGGCGTCGATTTGACTGGCGAGGCATCTCTTGAACCAGCGCTGAAGCACGTGCTAACTGCTCATGCTATGACTGGTATGTATTTTATCTTTCAATAGGGTGGATGGTATAAGAACCGTGCAAGCCGCAACAATCACTATCATGCACGAGATCCCCCAGTTCCACCACCTACAGCTGTAGATGAAGCCAGGGAGGCTCGAGTTCAAGAAAAGTCCGCTCTAGATCAGGCTGCTGATCATCCCGCAGGTTCCCCTGTACATGCCAGAGCTCCGAGGGGCACACATCGCGTTTTCTCTGCCATATTTGACTGTTTGGATGATCTTCGCACCAGTATGGCTCGACTAAAGCATCATTCTACTTCCCAGTCCTATTCCACTGACATGCGTGCTCCCCCCTTTGATCGTTCGGCCCTGGATGAGTTTGCCGAGTTAGCTTCTTCTTCGGAGGAGGATTAGTTTAGAGTTATTTTCTACTGTGGTTCTTTTGGATATTTTGGGTATTTTGTTATGAGTTTTGAACTATGTGTGTTTTGGAGTTTATATGTTGTGTAGCATCTCTTTTGGCATGTTTTGCGGATACTCTAGCCTATTTTAGTTATGTCAAGTGAATACACTGTTGCTGCACTCTATCACTTTTATCAGTTGGCGTTGTTTTAATGGATATTGTGGTTATTCCTTCAGCTGTGCTTATTCATGTTGAATTTAGTTTGGAAGCTTAACTGTGTGCTTGTGTGCTTATTTTTTCTATTTTACGCGTTATGGTTGGTTTTGTTGGTTTCTATGCTCAGGCTGCCACCCTCTCATTGTGTTTGCATGTTTGTCGACATTTTTCAGGGAAGTGTTTTTGCTATTGCTATTTGTCTTGCTTTATTTTTCTATTAGCTTAACACTGAGGACAGTGTCGCGTTCTAAGTGTTGGGGGATAGGTTCATTGCACTCTGTTTCATATCACTTAGCAAAAATAATTTTTTTAAAAAAACAGAGCGATGAGTATCTTTTGAGGCACCGCACTTGTGGTTTACATGACATACCAATTAGTTTGCTAGATTTTTGATCGCGTGAGAAATTGTTTTGTGCCTAGAATTGAATGAGATTAGCTGTAGTTGCAAGGAGAGACTTTGATATAAACTATTTTTGCATTGACTTTATGAGACATCCTTCATGCACTTTTTTCAGATTTATGCAAGTTAATTGTGAATTGGTAAGAGGTGATCTCATGAAAAAAAAATGTAGAGTTTTTGAAGCAGTTATCCCTAAAACTTTTCTGATTAGTCCTCGAAGAGAAAATTTGAATGATTATGACTTAGGGATGATTTAGGCGATCTTTGGACCATTTGAGCCTTTTGAGCCTACCTGATGCATCACTTTTGTCCCTAGTAACCCCATTGAGCTTGATAAAAATCGAATGGTGTGTGCCAATGGCATGCAATTAGACCCCATTCGTCATTTCTTCTGTCCTGCATTGACCACCTGATTTTTTTTAAGCCTATATACTATTTTTCCTACCTACGTTTTGAGAGGAACAAATCCTTTGGCGCTTTTAAATATACAAAAACTCCAAGTATCCACAGAAAAACATTTGAAGGAGTTGGTGAATTATTTTTTTGAATTAAAGAAAGGGTTGAATTGAGAAAAAAAAATTCAAAGGGTATTGAAAAGAAAAGGAGGAAAAAGAAGAAGAAGGGGTTGTATTGATGAATGAAAAGATCGTGATACAAGGCACTAATAGATTGGAAATAGAGCTATTTAATTGCGCTAAATGACAACTTGTTTGTTGTCTCTCATTTTTGCTTTCATATCCTTTATTGTAGCCGTGAACCATGTCCTAACGTTATAAACTTAAAAGACCTATTGAGTGAGTCATAATTGTTCCACATTTAGTAGAGAGGGATATGAAAGACAAGCATATGGGGCGAGAAAAAGAAAAGAAATATGTTGATGAATAAACATGAGAGATTCTTGAACCGAATAACTTTTGAGGAGTATAAGTTCTGATACTCACACTACACACGTCTCATTCTGTTGATCTTTTCTGGGTAGTGTTCGAGTTTTGAATTGTGACGAAAGAGAGGCTTGTGGTTTTCGACGTATGAACTTTTGACTGGGTGTGACGAGATTTAGTTGATTGAAAGGTTTTGATTGTGCCACTCGGTGTTGTAAATCATTGATATTTCTCATTTCTAATTTTTTCTGACTTGTTCGAGGACGAACAAAAGCTAAGTGTGGGGGATTTGATAAGCACGAATTTTATAGCTTATTTGGCACTTTATTTTGTCGTATTCGTGCTTATTTGGCATTTTTATTCCTAGTATTGTGCATAAATCGTCATATTTTCTGTTTTTTGTAGGTTTGACTAAGAATTTGAGAAGCCTTGAACATTGAAGAAAAAGTCAAACAATGCGATGCCACGTTAGAACTTGGCCGGAGAACACGAAAAAATCTTGAGTCACCAAGAGAATTGAAGGAAGGAAAATGCACGGACCCTGTGCATGTTTTGGAAGAGGGTCCGTGCATCTTCAAAGCAATAGGGAGTTGAAGAAAAATAATGCACGGACCCCGTGTATCATCTGGGAAAGGGTCCGTGTACCCTCGACTTTGGAGTAGCCCATTCCAGGAAAATGCACGGACCACGTGTAGCATCTGGAAGAGGGTCCGTGCACCTTCGCAAAATGTTTGGGATGGAGTTTTTAATACACGGACCTAGACACGGACCATGTCCAGGGTTCGTGTATGCCGCAGATATGGAAAAATTAATTCGTGCAGAATTTGGGAATTTTGGAACTCTGATTATTTTGGGCAATATTTAACATTATTTTGGACGAAAAAAGAGGGCTTTTTGAGAGACATATAAATAGAGCCAAGCCCTAATTTGAGAGGACTTTTTACTCTTAGACGTTTGAGCCAGAGTTTTGGAATTTTCGGCACCATCGCTGAGATTTTCTATATTCTTTTTTTTCAGTTTTATTTTGTCATGAATTCAAACATGAAAACTTTGTTTGATTTTAATATTATGGAGTAGTCGCCTTTTGACCGGGGCCACGATAGGGCCAGACTATTGATTTTTGTTCATGGAATGGATTGATTGATTGATTGATTTTTGCTTTATGAAATATTTATTGATTAATGTTTGTGCATAATTATTGCTTTTAATCTGGCAAATTAATTGCATGTCTGTTGTTCGACCTGGACTTAAAAAAAGAAAAGATTGAAATTAGCTTCAAAAATTTTAATCAACACATGGTTAAACTGACTAGAAATAGTATTCGGTTTCAGTGTGCGATTTTAGGCGAAAGCTGAAGTTTCATAACTCGTGAATGCGTTTTTGTTTAATTAAATTCAATTAGAAATAATTGAACTATTAAATGAAAATAGGATTATTAATTTTAGAAATACATTAATAATTATTTTAGGAAATTTCGTCGTGAATATGAATGAGTCTTGTTTGATTAAATCCAATACGTGGCAATTATCGATGTCTAGTACCGTTGTGTGTTCCTGGTCATTTTCCTAAAATTTGAATCAGTCTTAAAGTTTTTCTGCTCATTTAATTTAATTTATACATCTGCTTTAGAATAATTTAGTTTATTTTCTTTAGTTTAATAATTCATAAAAATCCTTTATTTTAATTAGCCTAGATTAATTTGAATAATCTATATCTTAGTATTTAAACATTAGTCTCTGTGGGATCGACTTGGACTCTGTCCAACTATATTATAACTTGACCTAGTTCACTTGCTAGAATTTTCCCAACCGAAATCATCGGTCACACGTCTCGGACACGGGGCGTGACATTGAAGTGGTATCTGAGCCGTCAGGTTCATAATCCGGTTGGGAATTCCTTAGAAAAAATTTTACGTTTTCTCTAGTGGGCCAAAAAGCCAATGTAGTCCCCTCCGAAAACAATCTAACGAGCAATAATCATCGCGAAATTCCATTTCGCTATGAGGAAACTCTTATTTCGGCCGAATTCAATCGTTTAGGCCTCCGAAATCGCGTTTTTGCCGTTTTAGGAAAGTTTTTGGACGCTTAAAACTTCACTTATAAAATTCAAAATCCGATTCCACGAATTGTCCCTGAACATCCTCGACTTGTACTTTCTGCCCATAGAGAAATCTCAAAAATTTCCATTTTTGGAAAAATTTTCTCGAAAATGTAGTTCGACGTATTACTGCACTGAATTGATAATATAATTGTTATAGTGATCTAATTTGCAATTGTTCTTTATTTTCTGAAAAAATTTCCCTTCGATTGGTTCTAGGAAATGGCCCCCCGATCTCGAGCTGATATTCCTCTCCGCATGTCGCGACTAGCTTCGGAACGCCAGAAAGCGGTGATACGACACCTTAGGATGAAACTGGAATAAGAGAATTTGATGAAACTCGCGACGCAAAAAGGAAGGGAGTATCTGGAGAACAAAATGAAACTACAAGCTCAAGAGAAGGAGAAACTTGAGGAGCGCTATTCAGAGCTACTCAAAGATATCAGCACCAGCCGAATCAAGGAGCTGGATTTGCGTGAAGATATCAAGCGCTATGTTTCTTATCTCACTCGGGTAGACTTGCAAGACGAGGAGAATAAGGAAAAGGTTAGAGCTGATCAGCTTACCATCTCACAGCTTTCCGAAGTCAGCTCCAACCTCACAAATCAAGCTAAAAAGTTGGAGGAACAAAAATAGCAAGTTGTGAATGAATTTGCACAGTACCGTCAACAAGATAATGCTTGCATACAGAAACTAGAAGGCAACAATAATGCGTTGTACAAGCAGAAAGTTTCCCTACTTCAAGAGATTCAAGAGTTGCAGCAAGAAGAAGAACCTGAAGAAGAAGACCCTGTTGAAATAGAAATTGATGAGGGGCAAGGATTAGGAGAAGTCATAGACTAGGCTAGATTAGTCTAGAGTTTTGAGACATCGTTCTTTTCCATTCTTCTGTTTACATTTATCTTGTCTTGTTGGAACTTGTTATCGTGTTACTCAGTGTCTGTTTTTCTTACTTTTCGAGCCATCTATTTGCATGGACCATTTATATTCGGGATTTTATTATCAATAAAACAATATTTCTCTTACTCTTCGAATTTGACTTCCATTATTCAACTATTATCTCTCACTATTACCTTCTCGCAACTATAAATCTTTTCTTAGAAAACTCTTGTGCGTTTGTAGGAAATGGAAAGAGGAGCGAGACGAGGTCGCAACCCCCGTTACAATCGCAACCGTGAAGACAACAATAACAATGGGAATCCACCTCCACCTCCACCTCCACCACTGAGAGTCAATCTCAGCCAAGAAGATATGATGGCAATAGCTACAATAGTGGCTACCACCCTCCAAGGTTTGGGCAGGACTCATCCACCACCGCCGCCACCTCTTGCTCAACATGGGACTAAGTATCACTATGTGTCCCTTAGGAAGAACAAGGCACCGACCTTCGATGGGAGCTCTGATCCAGAAGTAGGTCAGAACTGGCTGAAAAACATGGAAACTCAGCTCCGGTTACTTGAAATTCCGGAAGGAGTTAAGGTCGATGTAGTGACACCATTCTTGGAGGACAAAGCGAGAAAGTGGTGGGAGGCTATTTCACCAGCAATGACGGCAGTAGGGCCGATTACGTGGCAGCAATTCCGGGATGCTTTTCTGAAGCAGTATTGATCGGCAAAAATCAAATTGCAAAAGTTGAACGAGTTTGAGAACTTTGTCCAAACCCCAGAGATGTCGGTGTTGGAGTACACATCCAAGTTCAACTCCCTTGGAACCTATGTACCGACCGTCATGGCTAATGACACTCTGAAAATGCACTGTTACAAGAAGGGACTTAACAGTCGGGTCCAGTCAGCCTTGGCAGTTTATCAAGCCACAACTTTTGTTGATCTAATGGGAGCAGCCATTAGAGCCAAGACTGATATCAAACGACGCGAGGACGAGCATAAAAATAAGAGACCTCTCTCAGTCTCAACCAACCAAAGTGTACAGAAATTCAAGAAGCCAAATCAATCTAGTGGCCCATCCAAGGGTTCGATTCCAACTGACGCAGCAATTAAGTTATGCCCCATATGCAACTTTCGCCACCCTGGTGAATGTCGTAGAACCTCCGGTGCCTGCTTTAACTGTGGAAAGATGGGACATCGCATTGCTGAATGCCCCAAACCTAAGAAGGTGGGAATGAGATCAAACGTTGGTGCCACCCCAGGCAAGACGAAAGAGAACAAACCCAATGCTCGGGTGTTTGCCATCACTCAAGAGGAAGCTGATAACACAAATGATGTCGTGGCAGGTACCATTCTGATAAATCAATTTCTTTCTTATGTACTGTTTGATTGCGGTGCCACGCATTCTTTTATATCCAAGAGATTCTCTAAGAAGTTAAGGCTTGAACCTGAAATGCTTTTCGAACCTTATAGAGTAGCGACTCCTAGTAGCAAAACTATTGAGACTCATAAGGTTCACGAAAACTTCAATATATGTATCAATAAGCATACTTTCGAAGCCAACTTGATTCAACTCAATATGGTTGAATTCGATGAAATTTTGGGTATGGATTGGTTAGCCAAGAACCATGCATTGGTCAATTGTAGAGAGAAGAACGTGAAGCTTCGGGTGCCGAACTAAAAAGAAGTCGTCTTTCAAGGCAAAGACAAGGGACACAAATCCCTCTTATCTGCTTCCCAAGCATGGAAATCCATGAAGAACGGTGAGAAAATTTACCTAGCTATGATTAGTTTAGTAAAAGAAAGAGCCGAACTTAAACTGGAAGATATTCCGGTAGTGCAAGAATTCCCAGACGTCTTTCCTGATGAATTACCTGGAATTGTTCCTGATAGGGAAGTAGAATTCGAAATTAATTTGGTACCAGATGCTGTACCAATCTCTAAAGAGCCATATCGAATGGCACCAGCTGAACTTAAGGAGTTAAAGGATCAACTCCAAGAGTTGTTGGATAAGAAACAAATCAGACCAAGTGCTTCTCCGTGGGGAGCTCCTGTCTTGTTTGTAAAGAAGAAAGACGGGAGTATGAGATTGTGTATTGACTACAGAGAGTTGAACAAGATCACAATCAAGAACAAATACCTCCTTCCAAGAATCGATGATCTTTTCGATCAACTCAAAGGAGCCACAATTTTATCCAAGCTTGACCTTCGATCAGGGTACCACCAGCTGAAGGTCAAAGCTGAAGACGTCTCAAAGACAGAGTTCAGAACAAGGTATGGACACTATGAGTTCACAGTAATGCCCTTCGGATTGACAAATTCTCTAGCGGCATTTATGGACCTCATGAATAGAATGTTCAAAACCTTTCTCTATAAATTTGTGGTGGTGTTTATCGATGACATCCTTGTGTATTCACCAAGTGAGGAAGACCACAAGGAACATCTTCGTCTCACCCTGCAGACACTTAGAGAAAGAGAGTTGTACGCAAAATTCAAGAAATGTGAATTATGGCTCAAAAGTGTCACGTTCTTGGGACATATCATCTCGGAGACCGGCGTGTCTGTGGATCCCAATAAAGTGGAAGCAATCTCTGACTAGCCCAGACCAAATATAGTGACCGAGATTCGGAGCTTTTTGGGTTTAGCAGGTTATTACCAAAATTTTGTTGAAGGATTCTCCTCTATAGCTATACCTCTCACCAAACTCACACAAAAGAATTCTAAGTTTAACTGGAATGATGATTGTGAGAAAAGCTTCGAGACTCTGAAAAAGAGACTTGCGTCTACCCTAGTGTTGATACTACCGGAAGAAGGCAAAGACTTCGCCATTTATAGTGACACATCTAAAGGAGGTTTAGGGTGTGTGCTCATGAAATATGGAAGAATAATTGCTTATGCTTCAAGTCAATTAAAACCATATGAGCAGAACTACCCAACTCATGACCTCGAATTGGCTGCCGTAGTGTTCGCACTAAAAATTTGGAGACACTACCTCTACAGTTCCAAGTGCGAGATTTTCACTGACCATAAAAACCTCAAGTATTTGTTCACTCAAAAAGAGTTAAACATGAGGCAGAGGAGATGGATAGAACTGTTGAAGGATTACGACTTGACCATTAGCTACCATCCGGGTAAGGCAAATAAAGTGGCTGAAGCTTTAAGTCGAAAGGATATGAGTAAAATGATCTTGGCATCAGTATCGATCCAACCATGTTTTAGAGAGACAATAAAATTCAACCAAGATCGAGATCCCTTATTGACAAAACTCAAAGAAGAAGTCAAGGAAGGGAAGTTGAAAGATCTGCAGTCAGATGAGAAAGGAGTCTTGTGGATGAAAAGACGATTGTGTGTACCAGACATTGATAATATTCGTCAAGAAGTGATGTCTGAAGCACATAAATCAAAATTTTCGATCCACCCTGGTAGTACAAAGATATATATAGATTTGAAGAAGCACTTCTGGTGGAACGGAATGAAAAGAGATGTGGCCGAATTTGTCTCTAGATGTCAAGTATGCCAAAAGGTCAAAGCAGAACACCAAAGACCTGGAGGATTACTTCAACCCTTGGAAATTCCCGAATGGAAATGGAGCACATTTCTATGGACTTTGTAGTAGGGCTACCAAAATCAAGTCAAAGCCATGACGGGATTTGGGTAATTGTCGATAGACTCACAAAGTCTGCTCACTTTCAACCAGTCCATATGAATTACAACTTGGATAAGTTGGCTATGTTATACATGGACAATATAGTCAGACTTCATGGAGTTCCAGCAAGCATCTTATCAGACAGAGACCCGAGGTTTGTGTCCCGTTTTTGGAAAAGCTTCCAAGAGGCTATGGAAACCAAGGTCACCCTCAGTACGGCCTACCACCCTCAAACGGACGGACAAACCGAGAGAACAATTCAAACTCTGGAGGATATGTTAAGGGCTTGTGCTCTAGACTTCAGCAATAATTGGAGAGAACACTTACCCTTAATTGAGTTCGCCTACAATAACAGCTATCACAGCAATATTGGAATGGCACCATATGAGGCAGTGTATGGGAGAAAATTTCGATCACCACTATATTGTGATGAAGTGGGAGAGAAGTCTATTACGGGACCAGAACATGTCCAAACAACAGTAGAGAAAGTGGTGGTTATCAAGGAAAAACTCAAAGCCGCACAAGATCAACAGAATAGTTGGGCTAACATGAAAAGGAGACCCCTGGAATTCCAAGTTGGTGAGAAAGCTTATGTGAAAGTATCACCAATGAAAGGAGTCGTCCGATTCATCAAAGCTGGAAAACTAAACCCTCGATACGTTGGACCTTTTGAGATTTTGGAGAAGGTGAGTATGCTTGCTTATAGACTAGCATTGCCACCAAGTATGTCAAGGATACATGATGTGTTCCATGTCTTGAAACTGAGGAAGTTTATTCCAGATCCGAACCATGTCCTTGAAGTTGAACAACTCTTGATTGATGGGAACTTGACTGACAAACTGAAGTATGAGGAAGTTCCTATCCGAATAGTGGATACCATGGACCAAGTCCTTAGGCGAAGGACCATTCCTTATGTCAAAGTGCAATGGTCAAATCACACTGAAAGAGAAGCTACATGGGAGTCGAAAGAGAAGATACAGCAGAAGTATCCTTATCTCTTCGAAGATCAAGTTAACTCAAGTTTCGAGGACGAAACTTCTTATAAGGAGGGAAAGATGTGAAGACACGAAACTTGGCGTCCAAGCCTACACCCATATGGAAATATTCCCCTACTTGGAAGCTGCAATCTTACCATACCAAGATAATGGCTGATACATGGAATTCAGATCAAAACTTTGGCAACAAATAAATCAAGGCTGAAGTTTAGCCTCTTATTAAGTGCAAGATTCAGACCCTTCATCCTCTTAATCACATTCTGCATCTACTCACTCAGAATACTCAGAATTCACAACAGAAATCCTCCCTCAAGGCTGCTGAATTTTTTAAGCTCTCTAGGCGTCGTGCTGCTGGTTTTGTTGCTCGTTTGAGTCACTTTGAATCAGTAAGTTTGCCTACTTCCCCTACCTATTTCCTTGAGAATTTAGTTATCTTATAGGCTCATGATTCTGCCATTGTTTCTCCCTTAATTTGAAGGATAGGGTCAAGGATTTGAGGAGTAAAATGCTTAAGGAATCTATCCTAGAAGGCTGCCTCGAATTCGAAAATTTAGTAGGCTGAATTTTCGAGTTTTGCTTCCCAAGCTTTGGCTGTTAGTTTGATTCAAGAACAACTCTGTAAGTGGGCTTGTTTTAAAACTATTATGTATGCTTTAAAGTTTCAATCGTCATAATATGTTTAAACTCATGCTATGAATTTTGATTTACATGTATGAAACTAAAACTATTTGAGACACTGCTAAGATTCACATTATGAGTGGAAAGGAAATTTCCGAACAATGTCTGTTATGGCCCTGATGCGGTGGGTAACAATAACCGTTCTATGACCTCACCCCTTAAAGGGATTACGTATAGGGGACTGATCAATTAACCACAAGTAATGAAAAGATTTTCAGTGTTATTAAATGATAATTATGTTATGAATGATTATATGCTACGTTATGAGATGATCTGAATCTGTTTAAATCATTTTATGAATATATATGTACATGATCGATCGGCCCCCACTTGCTGAGTGTTTCCCAAAACACTCATCCCCATTACTTTTCCTCCCCAGATGTCGAAGAAGATTTAGATGACAAAGAGCAGGACATGTTTTGGGGTTGGTAACAAGAAGACAATGATTTTTGATTTCGTTCGAATGTTCTGGATTTGTTGGATTTTAGTACTTTGAATTATTCTGTGTAATGGACGCTTCCACAAGTTTTACTAGTGTTTACTATTTACTTTTGACTAATCTCTGTTGGGATGTAAGACAAGTTATTTTGGCCTTTATTTATGAATAAAAGACTGGTTTTGCATATACTATATCTAGGAGGATTGTTGTTTTATAATTTTTTTTTATAAATTTTAAACAACTCCAGTGACACGTCTCGTACACGGGGCGTGACAATACCGAAAAAATGTCTGTATATCGAAAAAAATTTGGTACGGTATGCCAAAATTCCGGTATTTCGGTACGGTATTCCAGCCCTACTTGTGTTCAAGATTTAAGAAGGAAGTTGTTAGATATGGACGATGAAAATAAAAAAGTGGCAGAGCAAAACAAAAGACAGGGGAGTCTTCTTGTGCTGTCATGGCTTTTGGCTTTGTGTTGTTTTAGCTTGGTTTATGATTTGTTTAGTTGTATAAAAGAGTAAAATCGATGATTTTCTTGTCCTTTCGGAACAAGAATCGTACTAATCATGCAGAGCATCTGAGAATCATAGTACAGATTTGCGGGCCGACCAGTTGCATGCTATTCTATCGACGTCTGAATTCTGATTGGATCGAGTTGTTCCTCGATCATATTATCTGGAGGTGGAGTTTTCGTTGATAACCTCAAGACCGGAGCCGATATGAATTGATTTAGATCGACGTCCTTATCTGAGATTTGAAGATTTATGAGTTCTATCCGTGATTTGTCGAGGGATTCTTATCGTTTGTGAATCCGATTACTCAGCAGATTATTTTCTTCTGTCTGGGCTTCATCTTATGAGACTAGTTCTTATTGATTTGAACAAGAGATTGATCAGCGCTTCAGGATTTCTTATTTCTTCTGTATTGATTACCTTACGCTGCTTTGCATTTCTTCTTATTGAGATTTGAGGCATATTCTTGTTTAGAAGAACCACTTATTAGCTTGAGCACCAAGACAGCTGAAGATGCACGAGACTCAATGTGTGATTATGGATTTTGAGCTCGCACCGATCTTATTGATTGGAAGATCTGGCAACATTTTCTTATGACGAGATTTTTGAAAACTTTTCTGAGCTGAAAGGTTGTAGTATTTGTCTTCACAAACTAAACTGATTTAGAGATAGAGAAGAAGATTAGATTGTGAGGGAGTTCTGACTAGGAATCTATTCTATCCGAAGGATTTGGATGCAACATCTGATGTTTTTGAGCCGAAATATCTGCTCTTATTCTATCTACTATCGACAATTTTTTTTGATCGATGATTGCTGCACTCTTGATTTGAGTCTTGAACAGATAGGAAGTCTATCGGAATTTCTTCGTACGAGCCAAACCAGAGTTGTTTGAGAAGTTTGAGAACGCTTAGAAATCTGATTCGATTTTTCAGAATTCGATGAAGAAGAATCAGATCTGGATACAGTCTGAGTTTCAGGTTAGTGTCGATGCCTTATTTGGGAATACTCGTATAGTTGTGCCAGATGTTTTGATTTGAGATAGCGTATCTTGAGATTGGCACTTTGGAGTCTATTCAGTGTTCTTCCAGATGACAAGAAGATGTTTGATGATTGGAGGAATCAAATCGGATAGAGGACGATGAAGAATGAGATTCGAAGTATGGCTTCCAATGTTTTGAATTTTCCGCAGTTGATAGATGAGAGAGAGAATGGCCCGACTGTCTGTGGTACATTTATCTGTTCAAAATGGAAAGGAGTTTACCTTTTCAATGGATGTTGTTCCGAAGATTTCGATCATTCTGAGATTGAGATGTCATTTGAGTATGATTGACTGATTGAGGAGATCTGCCACTGTATTCCGTACAGTATGAAATTTAGACACGACCAGATAATTGAGAGTTTGTGGGAGAGATTGTTAGATAGTATGCTCGTCGAAGTCTGTCATATCAGAGTGAGATTTCTAATTTATTTCTCACCTTGGGCTCAATATTTTAGAGACTTGATGTTCAATTTCATCTGAGCTCAGCTTTAATCCTCAGAACGACGGACAGCCAGAGCGGGCGATTCAGACTTTAGAGGATATGCCATGAGTGTAGTGCTTGACTTAGCACTAGTTGGCAGAATTCATGATTTTTGTGGAGATTTCGTACAATGATAGCTATCAGATGATGATCTTGTTGGCATCTTTGAAATTGTTGTTCGAGAAGATATGAAAATCTCATTGTACTGAGATGATTTTCTTTGTCACCTGAGTTGGGACCATATTGGATTCAAGGTTTTTGATGGATAGATGAAGATTTTCAGACAAGAATGAAGATAACACGGAACAGATAGACGTAGTATTCGAATTTCAGATGCAGATCTATGTGTTTTGATCAGGGAGACCGAGTAATTCAGAAGAATTTTCCTTTCAGAGGTTTTTGTCCGATTCGAGAATAGAGAATTCGTCTCCAAGATTGACCGACTCTTAGGAGATTCTGGAAAGATAGGCGATCTTGCCTTTAGATGTGCTTTTGTTCGATCTCTTTCTGGTATTCCCGAAGTTTTTCACGTCTTTTGTTACCGAAATTTCCAAATTTATTTTGATGATGAGACCGAATTTGATGAGATACCGACTTTTGTGAGACGACAGTTTCAGAGTTTAGATCGGAATTGAATCAACTCCAAAACAACCCAATTCAGTTGTAACAGTGCAGTTGAGCCGTTACAGATTTGAAGAAGATATTTTCGAGACAGAGTTTGATTTGGAGCAGAAATTATTTTCTGGACTTATTTTTAAAGGTGAATTCTTATTGCAGTTTTGATTTTATCACTTATCTTTGAGATTGAACCGTATTCGATTTCGAGGACGAAATCAGTTCTTAGAGGGGGAGAATTGTAAAGCCCCAAAATTAGCCTAATTGAGATTTTAGGATATTAAGATTGATAATGGGAGATTAGGAAATTGGAGGATTTTATTGATATTTGTTCAGGGTTTGATTTGCAAATTTTGGAAATTTTAGGGACTAAAAGGCAAATCTTGACTTTAATATATATATTTATAGCTCCTTTGAATTCTTCTTCCTTCTCTCCTCCTTCTCCAAAACGTTTCCCTCCATTGAAGACGAGAAAGTGCCTCATTCAAGATTTCAGATTTCGGTTTCTGCTCGATCCGTCCGATAGAAATTCAATCTGAAGACAGATTCGCGATCATGGCTGAGAGAGCTCCGTTCTACCGTAAGTTTTTCTTCGATCCAGTATACTTCGATTTTGGGATGTTGTCAAAAATTGTTTAAATTCGGATATGTTGTTCTTGAGCTAAGATAGATCGTATTTTTGAAGTCGGATCAGAAAAAGAATGTCGTTCGGATTTGTTATGAATTTTTAGGCTTAAATTCAAAAGTTTGGGTTTTTAGATTTGTTGGTTTTGTGTTGATTTGGTTGAATTATTGTTGTTATGAGTTGTTGGGATCGATATACTACTTTCTGTGGTTTTTGGTTGATCAGAATATAGCCGTTATGCCGTCGGTTTGAGATTTTTAGATTTTAGGGAGTTTGATTGAGTTTTGGGATTTATTTGAATTGGATTGATTGATAATGGATTGTAATTATGTCCGTACAGATTTGAATGAAGATCGTGGAGTTCAGAATTGACAGAATTCAAATCGTCGAAGAATTGATCGAGGTTTGGTATCGAGTTTATCTTATTCTTGAAATTGAGTTTTATGACTTTTGAATGAAATTCTTGTTATTGTAGCTTGATCGAGATTGAAAGCTACTTTGAATCGAGAAAAAGGTATAAGATGACTTAGACTTGAATGGGACGAGTTACTCAAATCCGACTTGATTAGAGTGTTCCGAAAAATCACATACTTGCATGTTTAAATGAATTTCTTGAATTATATGATTGAATGTATTATGATTTCACATGCATTCATATTGAGCCAATTGATTCGTTTTCATTGAGAATTAGACGTTCCGGTGATTATAGTCAAGTGGCATTAGTAGGCGGTTTACTACAATGGCCGATCAACTCTCTATAGTCGATTCGGAGTCTAGAGGATTGAGATATGCATCGTCCACCCCGAGGGGAGAGTCAGTGTGATTGATGTGATATTTTACCTCGGGATCCCAACACAAGAATAGAAGAAACCAGATTCCTTGATTATATGAGCCTGATAATCCCTATTTTAAAGACATGCATTGCATTTTATGGCATTTAGAATGGAGTTATTGTTATTCACGCTGTTGATATACTTCGTGAAATTGCATGTTTGGATGTTGGTATATCATGTTAAATATATTATTTGATACTGTCTGTATTGTCTCTTTTACTGGGAATTGTATTCTCACCGGATTTATCTGACTGTTGTCTTGTCTTTGTATGTGTGCTTGGTAACAGGTGGGACAGGTTCGAGTCAGAGGCGGCATGACTAGATCGGGAGTTTGACGATAGAAGTGAGGGCTTGGTTTAGAAGTCGAACTTTGTATTCGAACTTCTTTGGATTATATTTTGAATTGAAGAACTTAGAATTGATGCATGTTCTACTAGATCGAGTATCGTACAACTTAGAACTATCATGTACTGTTTTATGCATGTTGAATATGTATTTTGGAGTTGGTATGGAGTTGCATGAACTGTTGTCTGTGTTTTATTTTTCAAAAAAATCACAGGGCACGGACTCCGTGCCTAGTCCGGGTGAGGGTCCGTGTACCTTCGCTT
Source organism: Henckelia pumila (assembly GCF_033568475.1). NCBI lineage: Eukaryota > Viridiplantae > Streptophyta > Magnoliopsida > Lamiales > Gesneriaceae > Henckelia > Henckelia pumila. The sequence goes on along the minus strand of NC_133123.1, from coordinate 124,203,587 downwards.
TTTGAAATGTTCCGGATTTGTTCATGCAAAGACCTCGTGCCTAGGTTCGTGCATGGGTCCGTGTGGTTTCGTGCAAAGACAGAAACTTGTTGTTTTTTATATGTTGGGCACGGACCCGGGCACGGAGGGTTCACGGAGTCCGTGTATTTTTTATTCAAAAGTTTGTTTTGTGCAGATTAATGCACGGACCCGAGCATGGAAGATGCACGGGGTCCGTGCATGCCCTTTTAAAATAAATTTCTTACCTTTTGTCTGGACTCTCCGAGGATTATTTTAAATGTTATGCTTTGATAGATGATTAGATTCCGGGTCCTCACAGCTATACTTGGCATTGTTGCACTTGATAGATGATTAGATTACGGGTCCTCACAGCTATACTTGGAATTATGGGTGCAACTCTGTAGCAATAGCGTAGGATTTTCTTTCTTTTTTTTTTTTTTTAATATTTTTCCTTTTTTAATTGTATACGTTTGTTTTCTTTATCTTTTTTCTTTTTTTTAATTTTCGTATTTTTAAATTTAATATATTTGTTGTAATTGTTAATTTTAGGAATTTTTATTTAAAATTTCAATAATCAGATTATATTTTCAATAAAAATATAATTTTTTTAAAAAAAATGTTATAGATAATTACATCACTTAATTATTTTTTTAAAATACTATATTAATTAATTAAATAATAATAAATATATAAATTATCATGTTTATAAATATTTTATGGAATAAATTATTTAAATACTTTATTTATGTAATGATTAACTAAATTTATGTTTTGAATTATTAAAAAAATTAATATTTTGATATAAATATTAATTAAAATCTGACATAAAATTATTATGATACATTTAAAAAGAACGGGATTTTTTTTAAAACGACTAAAATTATAATATTAAAATAAATAAAATTAAAATTTTAAAATAATTCTTAAAATATATTTAGTTAAAATTTTTAATTCATTAATATTTCTAATAAATATTTATATAGAAATTATTATTTTAGATATTAATGATATTTAATTATTTTTTAAAAAAATATTTGGTGGAATAAATTAGTTGTTGTGAAAAAAATAATAGAGAATATTTCGAGAATATTATTTTTAGCGTAGAGTTTAGAGTGAATGGGTTGGATATGAGTTTTCTATTTGGTGTAGAAATTACAGTATTATCTTGAAGTTAGTGTTATACTAAGATAACGTAATGGGTTGGAGATGACCTTAGATAAGTCGAGTGTTCCTATTAGGCTGATGTACGATGAGTCGACGACTGTTCTAAGTTCGAAAAAAATCGTTGCAACTTCCCAAAGTATTTACTGATGCGGTGATTTTTCCTTTTATCCCTAAAAATTTCTTTGAACTAAATGATCTCTTGAGCTGCTGGCCAGGTCTAATTCTAAGTTATACTGGGTGAGAATTTTTAAGAATATTGACTTTATTGCTTACAATTAAAATTTTATTTCTTTCTATCGATGTCAATATTGAGGAAAAAGAGCGACTGATGGATTTCACAAGGAGTTGTTATATAGAACATTAAGCATAAAAACCATATGTTGGTCGAAGATGAACTCAAATTAAATTTGCTGAGCCTACACCACACACGGAAATAAGCTACACCAATCAGGCTTACATTAGTTACATAGTAAATATGTATTTTTATCATTACAAAGAGAATTATAAGCTCCTTCAAAAAAAATAAAAAAAAGTGAGAATTATAAGCAATACTTACTAACTAATTTCGAAAGTGATTCCTAAAACGGGCTTTGCACAGCTCCATTCTCACGTATGCAAAATCTCCAATAGTGTTCAACCATTTGAAATATGAAAATCTTGCCGAATTGCTGAGTAGTATAGTCCCCAAGATCCCCCAAAATCCAATGACAAAACCAAATACCATGCACATGTAAAATCCTTCAGAAATCAACAATTGTCATCTTCATGTTCCCAATTGTTCATTGCATCGTTATCGTTATTGAAATTTGAATCTTGATTATCGATTTCATCATCTCCCGGGCAAGATTTATTGAGTATAGGATGTCCACAAAGCCAGGGATTACCCGTCTAGGCAGATTCATCGAAGAATTGATCGAGGTTTGGTATGGAGTTGATCTTATTCTTGAAATTGAGTTGTATGATTTTTGATTGAAATTCTTGTTATTGTAGCTTGATCGAGATTGAAAGCTACTTTGAATCGAGAAAAAGGTATAAGACAACTTAGACTTGAATGAGACGAGTTACTCGAATCCGACTTGATTCGAGTGTTCCGAAAAATCACATACTTGCATGTTTAAATGAATTTCTAGAATTGTAGTAGCCCAGTTCCAATTTACAAGATTAATTGGTTAATTATATTTTATTAACAAGAGCACAAGTTAAGATCAAGAACACATGACATGAGTAGCTCGGGTCGGTCATGAGTAGCTCGGGTCGGTCATGGTTGTTCAACAATAGCTCGGGCATTGAGCAAGATCTCGGGCATTGAGCTAGAGCTCGGGCTTGGAGCTAGGGCTCGGGAATGTGTTTGTGCTTGGCTCGGGTTGGGGCTTAGGGTGCTCAAGAAAGTGATGTGCAAGGCCAGGGTAGTGTTCGGTCATGGGAAGAACACATGGTATTCAGGTCGGGAATGGACACGTGGCTGGAGCTAAAACACGATTAGTGTCCTGCTAGGTGTCATGCACTCGATTGACACCTGTCCCGGCTCATCCTCTATAAATAGGAGTCAAGGGTTCGGTCATTTTACACCATTTTATCTCACTTCTTAGTTCTACTCGGACCAAGGAGTAGCTCGGGAGCTCGGGAAAGAGTAGCTCGGGAGTTTGGGAAGGAGTAGCTCGGGGCTTGACCAGGAGCAGTTCAGGTCGGGCTTGAAGGGAGAGGTCAGGTCGGGTCAGTCTTGAGACCAGGTCGGGTCGGGACTTGGACCTAAGGCAGCTAGGGGTTGTCTTCTTCCAGCTTAGTTCAGACTTCGGTGTTAGGTACGATAGTACTGTTCGAGATATCCTGACTGAGTATGCATGTATTATGTGACTGCATGATTTATATGTCATTGATTTATGCTGCATTCATCTGCATATTGAGCTATCTCCTTCGAGATGTATATTAGTAGGGTTGTACCCTATCCTGTTAGTGGATGGACTTCCATCGATTTGGGTTCGGCATATCCACTGGTATATTGGTATGGGAGCCACCTCCTGCAGCGACGGCACAACGTGCTACATACCAGGGTCCGGTCTGTCTCTGTTATCTGATCTTTGACCTCGAGTTATAGGGAGTTCACTTTGCATGCATGTATACTCATACTCTCGTACTGAGCGTTTTATGCTCACGTCTCGTACTTTGTGCTTCTGGGCACCCTATTCCATGGGGCAGGTTTGCGATTGGACGAGGCGGGTGGTTCCAGGAGGGGCTAGGCAGCAGTTGGTCAGCTGGAGCTTCGTTTAGGTTTCTATTTCTGTTGTTATCAGATTGATACAGCTTTTTGATATGGTTGTATAATCTAATTGGATTTTTTTTCAGATTCCTTGTCTTGGGATTGTAGTATTTGTAATGTTTCCGCAGTTTATTCTGATATCTGTTTAATTAAGTTAATTGCATGCCTAAGTTTTGTTTAATAGGTGATCCGGGTAAGGGTCACTACATTTATGGTATCAGAGCATGCAATAAGATTCTTTGGGACATAGTATTGATTTTGGGTTATCCTTTGTAGGATTACAAGTTGGATTCAATAACGATAGAAGTATCAGGAATTGGAATAGCAGGATGTCTAGACTTTTCCAAGATCGTCATTGCCAAGGTTGGCAGCAGAAGTTCGTATTATGTGGATCCCAGCAGGATGGAGCTGGTAGAGAAGATCCAGTTTTCAACGCCAGGTGCTTCTCAAGGTTGAAAGGAATGTGTGACATGTAGTCATCCATTCTGAGTCGACCAAGGAAGCCACCCCGGAAAACTCTCCTCTAGTAGTTGGAGAGATTGACGGGAAAATCTTGTCTCATCTACCAGATAAGGAACCCAACAATATTGGAAGGATCCGGTAGATTAGCAAGATTTTATTCTTTGAGATCTTGTGAGGTAGAAGTTCTGCTGACATGAGTAGCAGACGGGAAACTTCACGTTCAAGATCAGTAGACGGAATGAAAGACTTCCGCACGAATTTAAATACTGTATTTGGTTGCAAACAGTATTTCAGTTGTAATCAGATGTATTAAAGATTTCAGTATTTGATGTACTCAGTTATTGTTGTATTGTACATCTTTCAGTGTAGTCTTTTGATTAAGTTATGTATTACATGGGATTGTAATAAAGATTATATTAGAACCTGGATTTGTGGTTCAAGTGTTGTAATCTTTGAGATTAACTTGGTTATTTTGAATAAAAGACTGATCATTGTTTTAAATGAGTACTTGGGAATTTTGCATGTTTTCAATGAATAGTTCTAGATGTTTTACCAAGAATATTCTATTAAGCCAAGTGTTTGCCAGGGATGATGTGACTCATCAAGACGCATGAATGTTTGTTCTAGACGTATTTTCTTAGAACAGTTGGCTGCTTTGATCCTTTTAGGTTGTTACCTAGTGATGATGGATTTTCATCAGGATGACAGATTAACTAATACCAAGAGTTATGGATTGTGACCAGTACTAGACATGAGGGGGCGCCACCCTTAGTCGGTTATTCCTCTAGAATTTTATATACTTCGGAGATTGTTTGGAGGCCTTGGTGCTCCAGGGACTATATAGGGAAGGCTACTCAGTTTAGAAATTTGGCAACAGTCACAACAGGGTATGACTTTGGATAGGACAGATACCAGGTGTGGTATTAAGGTTTAGTTATCATTTATTTGAGATAAAGATGTTCCGTTGTCAGAACAGTCTTGGAATGGATTTTTCCTTGACAAGTAATTGTTCTGAGTAGATAAGTTTTTGATCTTGATTTGTGATATCGGGATTTAATCCAGGAGATTAGTTGAATTGATATTCAACAGGATTTAATTATCAGATGCTTGCAGACTCGGGATTTGAGTTGTGCCTCTACAGAGAATTTTCCTTGAACAATGATTTTGGTCCAGAAAGGAATGATTGCATAATATCAGAGACTCAGGGATGAGTTATGCCAGGGTGCTCTTGACTGTCGGGTTCCGAGATGGTATAGTAAGTGCGACCTTATGCCGGTGTACTCTGGAAGGATTCTTTTGTTCCAGTTTGGCATTATAGGAAGACTTACCTCAGTCTCGTTGTTTGTATAGTCATAACAATAGGTATAATTATCAGGAGAATATTCAGGATTTATTTGAGTCTTCTGGAGTTATACTTGGTACTGGATTAGTTCCAAGGGATTTGAGTTATCGTCTGACTTCATCAAAGATACAGACTTTCATTTCCGTGGACAGAATAGTCTTGGAAAGGATTCTTTGACAAGTGAATATTTTGGACGGGTAGTTCTCGCACGTGATACTGGGGGAGAACCAGGAGGTTTTACCAGTATTGTCTGATTCTATCAGAGGTATTTTAGTGATCAGGATCTTGATTACGAGATGAACAGGAAATTCTAAGTTATGAGTTTACTTAGGTAAATTTTCCTGTAAGAATTGGAATTCAATCGATGGATTGTCAAGCAAAGAAGAATTTTATCAGGGCACTGTGATGACTTATACTAGGAGACGTGAACTGTGATCAACGATAGACATGGGAGAGTATATTTCCACTGATATTCTGGAAGTCTTTTTTACTTCAGGAAAGGATGGAAAATTTACTCAGTCTAGAGATCATTGCAACAGTTACGTTAAAAATATAGTTTGGTGTTAGTTTGATAACCTTGAAAAGATACTCGATTCTATTGACAGATGTCATGAGCCTGCTAAATTACAGCATGGATTCATCAGTATGAGAATTCACTTGGTTAGTGAAAGCTGGGCACTTAGGTGTTCATGTATGTTTTGAAATGGTCAGTTAAACTGGTGCAAGTTTGGTGCCCAGTGACTATTTGCAATTTTATCTGAGCCAGCTTTGTATTCGCGAATTCAAGATGCTCAGATGTCTGATTCGAAGACCCAACGTTTGGCTCGCCTAGCCAACGAGGGTAGTACGTCTGGATTTCACTATCAGTCAAATGGTTTTCTGTGTTTGTCTGGTATGCTTGTGATTCCGGAGGATGAAGATTTGCGAGATGATATTTTGTCTCAGGCGCATCGCACTAAGTTGAGTATTCATCTAGGGAGCAACAAGATGTACAAGGATCTACGTACTCATTTTTGGTGGAAAGGAATGAAACGCAGTGTGTATCAGTATGTTTCGAGATGCTTGGTTTGTCAGCAGGTCAAGGAAGAACACCGACGACCTGGAGGTTTGCTTCACAGTCTGCCTATTCCTAAGTGGAAATGGGAGCTGATCACGATGGATTTTGTGACCCATTTGCCAATGACCTTGAGGAACTGTGATGCTATCTGGGTGGTGGTAGACCGACTCACCAAGTCAGCACATTTCATTGCCTATAGCCGAGAGTATTCTGTGGATCGTATGGCGCGGTTGTACATTCAGGAGATCGTTCGAATTCATGGAGTGCCTGTGAGCATTGTCAGTGATCGAGACCCCAGGTTTACTTCTAGGTTCTGGGGGAGTGTTCAGAGTGCGATGGGTACTACTCTCAATTTGAGTACTGTTTATCACCCGGAGACAGATGGTCAGTCAGAGCGCACTATCCGTACTTTGGAGGATTTGCTTCGAGCGTGCACTATGGACTTTGGTTCAGCCTGGCAAGATCATTTGCCTTTGATTGAGTTCGCGTACAACAACAGCTATCATACTAGTATTGAGATGGCACCTTTTGAGGCGTTGTACGGGCGACGTTGTCGTACTCCACTCTTCTGGGAAGAAGTGGGAGAGAGACAGGCTCAGGGACCGGAGTTTATCCAGCAGACGGTAGACATTGTTGATCAGATCAAGAAACGGATTAAGACTGCACAGGATCATCAGGCCAGCTATGCTAACACCAAGCGTAGGCCTTTGCAGTTTGATGTCGGGGAGAAAGTGTTTCTGAGAGTGTCACCTTTTTGCAAAATTCTCAAATTTGGCCTTAAGGGCAAGTTGTCTCCCAGGTTTATCGGTCCGTTTGAAATCTTGGACAGCATTGGAGATTTGGCTTATCGACTAGCTTTGCCACCGCATCTTTCCAGTATTCACGACGTGTTCCATGTATCTCTGTTGCGACGGTATGTGGCGAATGAGTCTCATATTATGCAGCGGTCTGAGGTTCAGGTGAGCAAGGATTTGACCTATGTTGATAAACCTATTCGTATCCTGGATCATAAGGATAAGGTTTTGCGGAACAAAGTCATTCCTCTTGTTTTAGTTCAGTGGCAGCGTCGAGGTACTGAGGAAGCTACTTGGGAACTCGAAGACTGGATGCGCACAGAATATCCTGAGTTGTTTTGATTTCATTTTCGAGTTGTATTCAGTTGTAAACGTTTGATTAGAATAAAGAATGTTTTTGATTTCTGTATTACATTCAGTACTTAAGATCTTATTTCGAGGACGAAATATCTTAAGTGGGGGAGAATGTAGTAGCCCAGTTCCAATTTACAAGATTAATTGGTTAATTATATTTTATTAACAAGAGCACAAGTTAAGATCAAGAACACATGACATGAGTAGCTCGGGTCGGTCATGATTGTTCAACAATAGCTCGGGCATTGAGCAAGAGCTCGGGCATTGAGCTAGAGCTCGGGCTTGGAGCTAGGGCTCGGGAATGTGTTTGTGCTTGGCTCGGGTCGGGGCTTAGGGTGCTCAAGAAAGTAATGTGCAAGGCCAGGGTAGTGTTCGGTCATGGGAATAACACATGGTATTCAGGTCGGGAATGGACACGTGGATGGAGCTAAAACACGATTAGTGTCCTGCTAGGTGTCATGCACTCGATTGACACCTGTCCCGGCTCATCCTCTATAAATAGGAGTCGAGGGTTCGGTCATTTTACACCATTTTATCTCACTTCTTAGTTCTACTCAGACCAAGGAGTAGCTCGGGAGCTCGGGAAAGAGTAGCTCGGGACTTCGGGAAGGAGTAGCTCGGGGCTTGACCAGGAGCAGTTCAGGTTGGGCTTGACCAGGAGCAGTTCAGGTCAGGCTTGAAGGGAGAGGTCAGGTCGGGTCAGTCTTGAGACCAGGTTGGGTCGGGACTTGGACCTAAGGCAGCTAGGGGTTGTCTTCTTCCAGCTTAGTTCAGACTTAGGTGTTAGGTACGATAGTACTGTTCGATATATCCTGACTGAGTATGCATGTATTATGTGACTGCATGATTTATATGTCATTGATTTATGCTGCATTCATCTGCATATTGAGCTATCTCCTTCCAGATGTATATTAGTAGGGTTGTATCCTATCCTATTAGTGGATGGACTTCCATCGATTTGGGTCCGGCATATCCACTAGTATATTGGTATGGGAGCCACCTCCTGTAGCGACGGCACAACGTGCTACATACCAGGCCCGGTCTGTCTCTGTTATCTGATCTTTGACCTCGAGTTATAGGGAGTTCACTTTGCATGCATGTATACTCATACTCTCGTACTGAGCGTTTTATGCTCACGTCTCGTACTTTGTGTTTCTGGACACCCTATTCCATGGGGCATGTTTGCGATTGGACAAGGCGGGTGGTTCCAGGAGGGGCTAGGCAGCAGTTGGTCAGCTGTAGCTTCGTTTAGGTTTCTATTTCTGTTGTTATCAGATTGATACAGCTTTTCGATATGGTTGTATAATCTAATTGGATTTTTTTCAGATTCCTTGTCTTGGGATTGTTGTATTTGTAATGTTTTTGCAGTTTATTATGATATCTGTTTAATTAAGTTAATTGCATGCCTAAGTTCTGTTTAGTAGGTGATCCGGGTAAGGGTCACTACAGGAATTATATGATTGAATGTATTATGATTTCACATGCATTCATATTGAGCCAATTGATTCGTTTTCATTGAGAATTAGACGTTTCGGTGATTATAGTCAAGTGGCATTAGTAGGCGATTTGCTACAATGGCCGATCAACTCTCTATAGTCGATTCGGAGTCTAGATGATTGAGATATACATTGTCCACCCGAGGGGAGAGTCAGTGTGATTGATGTGATATTTTACCTCGGGATCCCAACAGAAGAATAGAAGAAACCAGATTCCTTGATTATCTGAGCCTGATAATCCCTATTTTAAAGACATGCATTGCATTTTATGGCATTTAGAATGGAGTTATTGTTATTCACGATGTTGATATACTTCGTGAAATTGCATGTTTGGATGTTGGTATATCATGTTGGATATATTATTTGATACTGTTTGTATTGTCTCTTTTACTGGGAATTGTATTCTCACCGGATTTATCTGACTGTTGTCTTGTCTTTGTATGTGTTCTTGGCAACAAGTGGAACATATTCGAGTTAGAGGCGGCATGACTAGATCGGGATTTTGACGATAGAAGTGAGGGCTTGGTTTAGAAATCGAACTTTGTATTTGAACTTCTTTGGATTATATTTTGAATTGTAGAACTTAGAATTGATGCATGTTCTACTAGATCGAGTATCGTACAACTTAGAACTATCTTGTATTGTTTTTATGCAAGTTGTATGGGTTTATGCATGTTGAATATGTATTTTGTAGTTGGTATGGAGTTGCATGAACTGCTGTCTGTGTTTTATTTTTCAAAAAAATCACAGGGCACGGACTCCGTGCCTAGTTCCGGGTGAGGGTCCATGTACCTTTGCTTTTTGAAATGTTCCGGATTTGTTCATGCATAGACCCCGTGCCTAGGTTCGTGCATGGGTCCGTGTGGTTTCGTGCAAAGACAGAAACTTGTTGTTTTTGATATGTTGGGCATGGACTCGGGCACGGAGGGTGCACGGAGTCCGTGCATTTTTTATTCAAAAGTTGGTTTTAGTTGAAATGGAGGAACCCAATGTGGGCTACAATTTACTGTTAACAATAAGTTAGAAGACAAGTCACGTTTTTGCAGACGAGATAGATTGAACAAATGTGACTCTGTAACTATGCCTTCTAAGTTATTTGAACCTAAAACTAAATCCTTGAGGAATGGATAAGTTGTAAGATCTGGTAGTTTACCAGTGAAATTATTTGATGACAAATCTAGATGATGAATCAGACGTGGGATATTGAGAAAGGCCTTTTCAATGGAACCAATGAGTTTATTATCGCCAAGTCCGAGATGGTTCAAGAATGAAAACCTTGAAAAATCAAGTAATGAACCACTTATCATATTACCACTTAAATCTAGGTGTTGCAGTTTCTTCACCAGAGGACCGGACAAGTTCATCATTAATTCCGAAAGTTGAGCAGTTAAATGGTTCCCTCGCAAACCCAAGTGTATCAAATTACTCATATTTCCCAACTATTTAGGAATCCCACCTTCGAGTACATTTCCAGAGAGATCGAGATGTTCAAGGAAGATCTGGTTATCAAAACTAACAGAAAGGAGATCTGTTCTATCGTTATAAGAGAAATCAATGAAAGTTAGGCTTTTGCTAAAGTTTAAGAACCATTGAAACATGGAAGACGAGATAGGATAGTTAGCTGATAGGTCGAGGATAGCAAGAGGTACAGAAGAAATGAAGAAAGGAAGAGAAGAAGGGTGGATGCCTGCTTGAAGTTCACATGATGACAAGTGTAATTATTTAATGGAGGTTAATTTTCTTATTTCTTGTAACCAATTGGATGCTTTTCCGAGTTTAACATCACTGAGGTCAAGAAATTTGAGTGAACCAAGACGAGAAAGCCAATCAAGATCATCACTATGGAGACCAAAATTCAAACTAAAATCAAAATATATCAACTTGGAAAGGTTTCCAACACCTGGCGGAACTGATTTACCAAAATTAGCGAAGGAATGATTGAGATACTGTAGTTTATCAAATGAGTCAATGAACTCGTGGAAATTACGGCCAAAATCATTGTAACTGAGGTCTAGGTAAGTCAAGTGCTTCAATTCAAGCAATGAAGAGCTTAACTTACCTTTCAGAGAAGCAATTCTCATAGAAACCGGTTCTCGATGAGCCCTTAGATTCAATTGTGTTACATGATTAGTTCGGTTATGGCAGTGAACACCTCTCCATTTGCAGCAATCTATTTTGTCATTTTCGACTCCCCAAGAAGAGAGTCGACCATATTCATCCACAAGCTTGTCATTGAACTCAAGACACCTGATGTTACTCCAATAATGCTGCCCAAAACCACCTCCTGAGCTCACTATAAGAATAGTTGAGAAAAGATGAAGAACATGGAAAATTTTGTTCAGAGTGGCCATTATGTTTTTCAATATAGTTGGTAAGTGCAAACTGCAATATATCCCTCAAATGTGATGATATGATTTATATCTTAGCCCAATTAATTACTACCAATTATATGTATAGAATAGTGTTGAAATATGCCTCTATCAGATTGAATAAGAATAGAGAAGAGATCAGATCAAATAGTGCAGATCAGATGAGTTCAGTGATCTGATGAATTCATGGTGCAGATCGAATACTGGGATCAGATCGAAGTTGATGGTCAGATGAGTCTTCGGATGAGTACATGCAAATTGATTGCTCGAGTATTGTAACTTGTTTATAAGTCAGATGAAGTGTCCGAGAAGCTATACGCTTGAAGGCAGATCGAAGTACGAGAGCAGATCAGACTGATGAATGAAGGCTTATCGGGTTAGATCATGTTGACTTTATAATTGGGCCGTAAGTTACTGTTGACCTAAAGCCCAAGAAGAAAGTCGGTGTAATTCTCTATAAATACAGATGAAATCTGGCCGCAATGAACATAACAGAAAATAAAAATTCTTCAGAATATATTGAGAGAGAAGAAGGAGAGATTTCGGAGGAGAAAACTAAGCGAAGATTGTGACGGTTGTGTCTGTATCTAGCTTGAGAGTTTATCTTAGTCCATCTTTGTAATAAGATCTGTTGATTGAGCTTGGATTGTTCTGTTGGTGATTAATAAAAGTGGTTGTGTTGCTCTCCCGTGGACGTAGGCAAATTCATTGCCGAACCACGTAAATACTTGTGTCATTTATTTGCTTCCACGTGAGTGGTGTGTTTGATCTGTGTTTGTTTGGGTTCATCTACTTTCTGGGATTATTGTTCTTGTTTGCTGTGTGATCGTTTGCGTGGTAAATTCTCGAATATTAAATTTCTGGATTGATTCCTAACAAGTGGCGCCGTCTGTGGGAAACTAAGAAAAGATGGTGGGATCAATGAAGTTTGATATTAAGAAGTTTACGGACAAGAACGATTTCTCACTCTGGAGAATTAAGATGCGGGCAATCCTTATACAACAAGGATTGGTGAAAGATCTTAAAAAGAAGGAGGAGATGTCTGATGATATAAAGAACAAGGATTAATTGCTTGAGAAAGCACACGGAGCAATTATTCTCTGTCTGGGAGACAGGCCTCTTCGGAAGGTGGTCAGAGAAGAATCTACAGCGGCTGTGTGGCTTAAACTTGAGAATCTATACATGGCAAAATCCCTGTCTAACCGTCTGTATATGAAACAGAGGTTGTACTCCTTTGTGATCAAGGATAAGAAGAACCTTGAAGACAAGATCGAGGAATTCACCAAATTATTGGATGACTTGGAGAATATTGAAGTAAAGCTTGAGGACGAAGATCGGGTTTTGATACTTCTGAATGCTCTTCCAAAAGCATATGAAAATTTCAAAGATGCTTTGCTATATGGAAGAGAACAGAAGATAACATTGGAAGAAAGTTATGTCTGCTATTCAATCCAAGGAACTTCAGAGAAAGTCAAACACAAATACTGAATCGCATGGAGAAGGTCTTATGGCGAGAGGCAGAAGTGATAAGAGGACATCCAGTGGGAAATACAGGCCAAAATATAGATCAAAGAGTCAAGGAAGATACCAAAACAGAAACATGGGTAATATGAAGTGATATGCTTGTCAGAAGGTTGGACATCTGCGAAGAGATTGTCCGGAAAGGAAAGGGAAGCAATAGGAAAAACCCAAGGATGATGGTACTCTGGCCGTAGCTACAGATGGATATGACTCAGCAGAAGTATTGGTGGTTTCTAAAGGTGATCAAAACCATGAGTGGATACTGGATTCAGGATGCTCATTTCACATGTGTCCTATAAGATCTTGGTTTAAAAAGCTGGAAGAAGCTGATCAGGGCATGGTACTGTTAGGGAATAATCCGTCATGCAAAATAAAGGGCTCTGGAAATATCAGAATAAGGATGCATGATGGGATTGACAGAGTACTCATCAAGGTGAGTTATGTGCCCGAGTTGAAAAGAAATTTGATATCACTGGGAACCCTTGATTCTTAAGGATACTCATTCAAATCAGGAGTCATTCAAATCAGGAGCAGGTAATATCTCAGTGTCTAAAGGATCTCTGGTACGTTGTTATGAAGGCTGTCAAGAGGAACCTCTTGTATGTACTAAAAGGTAACACGATTATTGGAAGTACAACAAGTATTCAGGAACAGCAAGACAGAACCAAGTTATGGCATCTGAGGCTTGGACATGTAAGTGAGAAGGGATTACATGAGCTGTCTAAATAGGGTTTGTTAGGTGGAGATAAGATCAAATCACTGGAGTTGTGTGATAGCTGTGCTCTTGGGAAATCAAAAAGAGTATCGTTTGGTCAAGGAAGTCACACAACTGAGCAACCATTGGCCTACATTCATTCAGATCTATGGGGTCTTTCTCGGACAGAAACTCATGGAGGAGGCAGATACTTCATATCTTTGATAGATGATTAATCAAGGATAGTATGGATATTCATCTTAAAGACTAATAATGAAGCTTATGACAAGTTCAGAGAATGGCTGCTGGCAGTTGAGAACAAGAGTGATCGAAGAGTTAAACACCTGAGAATAGATAATGGGCTGGAACACTTATCATATAAGTTTGTCAAGCTATGTAAGGAGAAAGGCATTACCAGACACCGAATAGTGGCAGGAACACCATAGGAGAATGGCCTGGCAAAGAGAATGAACAGAACTCTTCTAGAAAGGGTCAGATGTATGTTGATAAATGCTTCTCTACCTAAGTACTTCTGGGGAGAAGCATTATCTACTGCGTGCTATTTGGTCAATAGGTGTCCATCCAGCGCGATTGGTTTCAAGACACCAATGGAAAAGTGGAGTGGAACACCTGCAGACTATTCAAACTTGAGGGTAATCGGATGTCTGGCATATGCTCATCTGAAACAGGACAAGTTGGAAGCAAGGACAGTCAGATGTATATTCATTGGCTATCCGGATGGTGTGAAAGGTTATAAGGTTTGGAACATGGATTCAAGAGGTCCAAAGTGCTTCAACACCAGGGATTGAAGTTTGATGAATCCAAATTGGGATATAAAATGAATACAGATGGAAAGGACAGTAAGATCAGTGAGAATGTTAAACTACCGTTTGAGGTGGAGTCTTCTGTGCCAGATGAAGGGTCAAAAGAAAGTCAAGATGAGAATGTGACAGCAATTGATCAAACAGAGGATTTGAGTACTTATAATCTTGCAAGGGACAGAACCAGAAGGGTATTCAGAGCTCCTAAGAGGTTTGGTGAAGCTGATCTGGCTTGGTATGCACTTACAGTAGCTGAGGAGGTGGAGTATTCAGAGCCGAATACATATGATGAAGCTATGACGAGTAAACATAAAAACAAGTGGATTGAAGCTATGAATGAAGAGATGAACTCACTTGAGAAGAATCAAACCTGGACATTAATAGACAGACTGAAGCATCAGAAGACATTGGGATGCAAGTGGATCTATAAACAGAAGGAAGAAACTCCTGGTACAGATCAGATCAAGTATAAAGCAAGATTGGTTGCAAAGGGTTTTGGTCAAGTAGAAGGGACATATTTTAATGAGGTCTATTCTCCAGTGGTCAAACATTGTTCCATCCGGATTATGTTAGCACTGGTGAACCAGCTCAACTTGGAGCTTGAGCAGATGGATGTGAAAACTGCGTTTCTACATGGTGACCTGGAAGAAAACATTTATATGGAACAACCAAAGGGCTTCATACATTAGAAAACCCAGAGCAAGGTCTTCTTACTGAGAATATCATTTTATGGGCTAAAGCAGAGTCCGAGGCAGTGGAACAAGGGGTTTGATGAGTTCATGACTGGTATTGATTTTGTGAGAAGCCAATATGACAGATGTGTCTATCTGAAGAAGGATGATGGGCAGGTTATCTTGTACCTACTGATTTACGTTGATGATATTTTGATCGCAAATAAAAGTAGGAAAGAGATATCATCCTTGAAACAACAGCTCAACACAGAGTTTGAGATGAAAGATCTGGGTGAAGCGAAGAAAATTCTGGGCATGGACATAGTGAGAAACAGGAAAAGACGGGAGATTCATCTGAGTCAAAAGAACTATTTGTGGTTCAAGTGTTGTAATCTTTGAGATTAACTTGGTTATTTTGAATAAAAGACCTGGAAGAAAACATTTATATGGAACAACCAAAGGGCTTCATACATTAGAAAACCCAGAGCAAGGTCTTCTTACTGAGAATATCATTTTATGGGCTAAAGCAGAGTCCGAGGCAGTGGAACAAGGGGTTTGATGAGTTCATGACTGGTATTGATTTTGTGAGAAGCCAATATGACAGATGTGTCTATCTGAAGAAGGATGATGGGCAGGTTATCTTGTACCTACTGATTTACGTTGATGATATTTTGATCGCAAATAAAAGTAGGAAAGAGATATCATCCTTGAAACAACAGCTCAACACAGAGTTTGAGATGAAAGATCTGGGTGAAGCGAAGAAAATTCTGGGCATGGACATAGTGAGAAACAGGAAAAGACGGGAGATTCATCTGAGTCAAAAGAACTATTTGAAGAAGGTTGTTATGCGATATAACATGAATCAAGCAAAATCTGTCTTGACCCCTCTGAGACAGCATTTGAAGTTATCTGCGAGTCAGTCACCTGAAAGTGAGGAAGACAAGACGAAGATGGCTGGTATTCCATATGCTAGTGGAGTGGGGAATCTCATATATGGAATGGTGTGTAGTAGTCCTGATCTGGCATACGCAATCAGTGTTGTGTCGAGATTTATGGCTAATCCGGGAACATATCATTGGTAAGCTCTGAAGTGGATTCTCCGATATCTCATAAATACTACTGGGCTGGGGTTGAAGTTTGAAAAACATCAAGATGGGATTGATCCAGTAGTTGGATATGTGGATTCAGATTTTGCTGGGAACTTAGACACGAGAAAGTCGTTGATTGGATATGTGTTCACCTTTTATGGCACAACGATCACCTGGAAGTCAAATCTACAGTCAGTGGTTTCCTTTTCTACCACTGAGGAAGAATTCATAGCTGTTACTGAGGCCATAAAAGAAGGATTGTAGTTAAATGGAATGATAGCGGAGTTGGGTGTAAAACAAGATCATGTTGTAGTACACTGTGACAACCAAAGTGCAATACACTTGACGAAAAACCAAGTCTATCATGAACGATCGAAATACATAGATGTGAAGATGCATTTCGTCAGAGATATGATTGAAAAAGGAGATGTGATCCTTGTGAAGATAGCATCAGAAAAAAAAACCCTGCAGATGCTATGACAAAGTCACTGCCGTATGCTAAGTTCAAGAAATGTTTGGACTTAGTTAATGCGCTGATTGGAAATTAGCCAAGGAGGCTAGGATGGAGAGAAGCATTCAACCTAAAAGAATCATGGTGGAGATTGTTGAAATATGCTTATATCAGATTGAATAAGAATAGAGAAGAGATCAGATCAAATAGTGCAGATCAGATGAGTTCAGTGATCAGATGAATTCATCGTGCAAATCGAATACTGAGATCAGATCGAAGTTGATGGTCAGATGATCAGTCTTCGGATGAGTACATGCAGATCGATTGCTCGAGTATTGTAACTTTTTTAGAAGTCAGATGAAGTGTCCGAGAAGCTATACGATTGAAGGCGGATCGAAGTACGAGAGCAAATCAGACTGATGAATGAAGGCTTATCGGGTTGGATCATGTTGACTTTATAATTGGGTCGTAAGTTACTGTTGACCTAAAGCCCAAGAAGAAAGTCGGTGTAATTCTCTATAAATACAGATGAAAGCTGGCCGCAACGAACATAACAGAAAATCAAAATTCTTCAGAATATATTGAGAGAGAAGAATGAGAGATTTCGGAGGAGAAAACTAAGCGAAAATTGTGAAGGTTGTATCTGTATCTAGCTTGAGAGTTTATCTTAGTCCATCTCTGTAATAAGCTCTGTTGATTGAGCTTGGATTGTTCTGTTGGTGATTAATAAAAGTGGTTGTATTGCTCTCCCGTGGACGTAGGCAAATTCATTGTCGAACCACGTAAATACTTGCGTCGTTTATTTGCTTTCGCGTGAGTGGTGTGTTTGATCTGTGTGCGTTTGGGTTCATATGCTTTCTGGGATTATTGTTCTTATTGTTCTTATTTGCTGTGTGATCGTTTGCGTGGTAAATTCTCGAATATTAAATTTTTGGATTGATCCCAACACATAGCTCCCAAATAATTCAAACTCATGATCCCATTCGCACTACATATTGAAAAACTTTGAAATAGTTGTTTTTAACTTTTACATAATTTAATATGAAACCACATTTTTAATTTTTATTTTAAATTTCATTATAAGAAATTCAGTTTTTTTTAAAAAAAAATTAATAAACTTTTCTCAATGATATGAACCAAAAAATTATTTTTTTATATTATTATGTATATATATTTTTTAAATTTTTTAATAATCAATAATTGCATATACTAAGTTCGCCCCCCTCACATAAAAATTCTAGCTCTGTCCGTGGCTCCGAAAATGAAAAAGTTGCAGCTATGTATGTATAATTGAGTCGAACATGTTTTTAATTTGCATTTTGTGAAATTTTCGTATAACGTACAATTGTTAAGCCCACGTGTCTGGCTCATATTTACAAATAAATGAATTGTATTTTTCAAAATATTTCTTTACAATCAAATTATTTAAAAATATACTTAATTTCAATTAGATATAAATTTCTATAGAATTTAAAACTTATTTTCTTTAAAAATAAAAATTTTATTTATAGTAAATTTAGATTCTATATCATTTTCAATTTCAAAGAAAATTCTGCATGAGTTTTCATTCAAATTATTATTAGGTTAAATCCTAAGTGTGCAGTACACAAAACTAAAGTGCATTGCAGACATCACCATTGAAACTTCTCTTATGGACAACTATGTACAAAGAAGGTTACACACATTTATATGTTACCTAAATTACAAAACTTCATTAAATGCACTTTTAAAATAATTATTTCAATTAAATTGCATTTGAGACGTCTTTGTAATTTCAAAGTGTAACCACGTATATAATTTTTCAATTAAAGTGCATTTTAGACGTCTTTGTAATTTCAAAGTGTAACCGCGTATATAACTTTCACTGTATATATAACATAACTATTTATTTATTGTTTATTTTTTAGTGTTCGTTAAATGGTTCACATGAAATTAGATTGTTAGAAGACAATATGATATTTAATAGTTTATTCATATTTGTTTACAAATATACTGCATTAATTTAATAAAGTTTGGTTAAAAAGTAATTTAATTAATATTAAAAATTATGATGAAGGTTTGAGATGCTCACTCTAATTATAATAATTAACATATTAAATAAATTTTTTTCCTATTCTAATTTTTATCATCTTCCCATCAAAATACATGGCCAAATATTGCGTGTAAATTTTTAAATTATATAATATTATTGTTTGGCACGTGATATAAAATAATCAAAAGATAAGAATAGATAATATGAGTGATAAAAATAATATATTAGACATAAGGTTATTTCTGTAACGTAATTAATTATATGAAGTTTGGTGTATAAGTTAAGTGTGAGTTATGCAATTAATGATTATTTTATTTTATTTTTAATGAAATGAAAACTCACGGCCACTATCCTTCGGTGCACATTTGGTAAACCCCTGAACTAACTCAATATCTTGAAAACCACATTAACAAGGTAACCCACACTAGGTGAGATCTGGCATTTGTACACAGTGGCGGAACCACATATATTGCCACCCGGGCTGGCACAAATTTTTTTTGAAAATTTTAATATATTAATTTTCAATAATTTTGGATTCATTTGATATTAGCTCGGGTAGCTTGATTCAAAAAATTAAAGTATTGGAGTGCTTAAAATTCTAGCCTGATAGATTGATATTTCTGGCTCCGCCATTGTTTGTACAATAAGCTCGTCCGAGAAAGTGTCGATAGAAAGAATCAATAATTATTTTATTATCCTCACCAAGAGGTATTATATTGATAATTAATTTTGAGGTAATAATTGATATAAACTGAATTAAATCCACCTCTATTACTATTAGTCATGATCCAATAAATCACATCATCCTAAGGTTTAACTAAATTTTTTAATCTATTTTTTGTCCTTATTTTCTTTTAACTCATTTCCCAAATTTGTCACAATTTGAATGCAAAGTTATAAATTCAGAATGAAAAAATTTGCTCATCATATATATATATATATATATATATATATATATATATATATATATATATATATAAATTTATATATATATATTTGTGTGTGTGTGTGTGTGTGTGTGCATAACATTTTATTTATTAAAGTGATCATCTAAATGCATGATATCTCATTTTTTATATTACAATGTATCTTTCGTAAAGAAATATTAACAATTATTGGTTTATAAGCTTCACAATAATAAATTTAGATGACCATTTTTTTATTTTAAATAATGTAATCATTTTTTAAACAATCAAACTAATAAAATAATCATGAAAAAATAATATAAGTATAGAATCTATTATCAAACGCATAGAACTTTGAAATAAATCATCATAATAAATAATTGAAATAAATATTGAAATTTTTAATAATTGTCCAGTTACTTAAAATATTTTGAAAATATTATATAATTTTTACTATAATAGTTTATTTACGTTTCAAAAAAATTTATTAATATACAATTTGAATTTTCCTCATGATAATTTATTTGTATATACTATTACAATATAAGTTCAATGAAGGAATAAATTATTTTCAAATACTTTATTTGTTATTAAAAATACATTGTGTCAACTGTCAATTCGCAGGCCTCTTATTTAATTATAAAAATTCACCTTCAATGAATTGGTTTATAAGCTACACAATAATAAATTTAGAATGCAGGATATTTTATTTTTATATTAGAATGTATCTTTTGTATAGAGATATTAACAATTATTGGTTTATAAGCTACACAATAATAAATTTACATGACCAATATTTTTCTTAGAAATAATGTAACCATTTTTTAAACAATCAAATTAATACCATAATCGTGAAAAAATAATATAAGTATAGAACATATTATCAAAGGCATAGAACTTTGAAATAAATCATCATAATAAATAATTGAAATAAATATTGAAATTTTGATTAATTGTATAGTTACTTAAAATATTTTGAAAATTTTTTAAAATACTATATATTTTTTACGATAATCATTTATTTATGTTGCAAAACTTTTTATTATACTATTTGAATTGTCCCCATGTAATTTATTTTTATATTAGAGTGTATCTTTCGTAAAAAAATATGTAATTATTGGTTTATAAGCTACACAATAATAAATTGACATGACCAATATTTTTCTTTGAAATAATTTAAATATTTTTTAAACAACGTCCAAACTAATGCCATAAGTATAAAAAAAATAATATAAGTATAGAATTATTAAACACAATCATAATATTGAATATTTGTCTAGTTACTTAAAATATTTTGAAAATTTTTGCAACATAAATAAATAATTATAGTGAAAATACTATATAAGTTTTACTATCATTTTCAATAATTTATTCAATCTTCGATTGAATATTAATAAATTAATATTACAAAAATTTATATTAGAATCTTGCAAATACATGAATGAAATGAAAAAAAATTCATATAATAACCTATAAAATTTGTATATGATAATTTTTTAGACTATTTGACACAATTAAAAAAATGAATGTTATAAAATTAAATAACATCTTTTAGTATGGAAGTTAAATGTGAGAAATTACTACATCCAATCAATTATTACATCCAATCAATTGTCTTGTGTATTTTCTCATTTTTGTCCATATCTTTCTTATAATTTTACTTATATAATCATCATTAACATCTCATTCATATGGAACAAAAGAGTAAACATGTATATACACAATGCAAAAATTTTGCCTCTACATTCATACTTTTATAGTAGGTAAAGGTTTATTCAATCTTCGATTGAATATTAATAAAATAGTATTACAGAAATTTATATTAGAATCTTGCAAATACATGGATGCATAAATGAAAAAAATTCATATAATAACATATAAAATTTATGTATGATAATTTTTTAGACAATTTGACACAATCAATAGTAAAAAATGGAAGTTATAGAATTAAATAACTTTTATTAAGATGGAAGTTAAATGTGAGAAATTACTACACCCAATCAATTATTACACTCAATCAATTGTCTTGTGTATTTTCTCATTTTTGTCCCTATCTTTCTTATAATTTTACTTATATAACCCTCATTAACATCTCATTCATATGGAACAAAAGTGTAAACATGTATATACACAATGCAAAAATTTTGCCTCTACATTCATACTTTTAGAGTAGGTAAATGTTTATTCAATCTTTGATTGAATATTAATAAAATATTATTACAAAAATTTATATTAGAATCTTGCAAATACATGGATGAAATGAAAAAAAATCATATAATAACATATAAAATTTATGTATGATTGCCTCTACATTCATATTTTTATAGTAGGTAAAGGTTTATTCAATCTTCGACTGAATATTAATAAAATAGTATTACCACAATTTATATTAGAATCTTGCAAATACATGGATGAAATGAAAAAAAAAAATCATATAATAACATATAAAATTTATGTATGATAATTTTTTAGACAATTTGACACGATCAATAGTAAAAAATGAAAGCTATAGAATTAAATAACTTTTATTAAGATGAAAGTTAAATGTGAGAAATTATTACACCCAATCAATTGTCATGTGTATTTTTTCATTTTTGTCCATATCTTTCTTGTAATTTTACTTATGTAACCCTCATTAACATATCATTCATATGGAACAAAAGCATAAACATGTATATAATGCAAAAACTTTGCCCCTACATTCATACTTTTATAATAGGTAAATAAATAAATAAATAATAGGTAAATAAATAAACATAAAGATTTATAATAGGTAAATAAACATAAAGATAAAAATAAAAATAGATAAAATAGAAATAGATAATCAAGTTCTAATTGATTTGAAACATATCAGCGGAGACGGGGCCTTCCTTATCTCTACTTTGACGTACAAACAATAACGTTCAATATCTGATTGATTTGTTGAGTAATATTGTTCCAAAGATTACTCCCCAAAATCCAAAGACGAAACCAAGCCCCATAGACATATAAAATCCGGGAGTAATGAACTGATCATCGTCTTTCGGATATTTCATTGTGTTGTTATCAGCAGTGAGTTTTGGATCTTGACGATCCCAGGTGCATGATCTTTCCAGTGGCAATGGGCGCCCACATAGACCGGGATTTCCTGTGTAGGACAATTCGTCGAAAGTCAGCATGTGAGAGCTCCGTGGAATTTCACCCCATAAGTTGTTGTATGACAAGTTCAAAACTCTTAGGCGACTCAATTCAGACAGACTTGTGGGAATTTTACCCCAAAGTTTGTTTCTTGAAACATCGAGAAAATTCAAGGACTTCATCTTGCCAATGTCTCGAGGAATGGATCCGATCAGATTGTTTCTTGAAAGGTTCAGTCCAATCAAGCCGACTAGCTCGACGATTTCTGAAGGAATATATCCGAGTAATTCATTATTCGAGATATCAATAAGATTGACAAGTCCCACATTGTTTACATAGTTAACCTCAAGTCCCTTCCACATGAAATATGCACCATCCAAGACACTAAATTGTGCAAGAAAGTTTCCATTCGGAATCGCCAATCCCCTCAACTGATTAAACTGGCTATAACCAGGTGTCTCGATCATGGCAGAAAGACCACGCACACATTTCGGTATCGCCCCTGAAATTTTGTTTGAAGAGAGGTCTAAGATTTGCATATTTTCTAGTTTACACATGCTTGAGGGTATGGTACCATAGAATTCATTGGACCGTAGGCTTAAGACAACCAATCTTGAAAAGTTATATCCAATCCAGTCCGGTAACTTGCCAGTTAGCTTATTTTCTCACATATCAATCATCACCAACTTTGTGCAGTTTCTCAAAGAAACAGGGATCCCTCCGGAAAAATTATTGTTTCGCAAATGCAACCAAGATAGGCCACACGACGAGCCAAACGAAAACGGGACTTCCCCAACGAAACGATTGTTGGCTAAATTAAGATACTGTAAATCACTGAAGTTGGCAAAACAATCTGGAAGTGTTGGAAAAAACTGGCGGTCAGATCAATCACGATTGATACCCGGTGCAGCGGAAGTTTAAAATTTTTATCATGGAACAATTCCATGGTGTGGGTATCAACCATTCAACGATTAAATTATTGTGTGTGTAAAATTCAAATAACAATTAATTAAATTTTACCTTCAATCTCGAAGCGAGATTAATGGACACCAACAGAATTAATCTGCTCTTGTTGTCTCTCCCAGGAACCGATGAACTCCTTCAATCAGGTCCACGAATAGGGTTTAAATCCCTCTGATAGATTGCACTAGAAAATCTATCAGAAGTTTTCTGCGAAGAGATTAAACGAATCTTATTCGTTATTCCTGACTGCGATTGAAAATCACAGACCGAAATTTCTCGGGCAGAGTATGGGAGGTCGGCCGATTATTTCTTTGAGAGGCTAGGGTTTTCGATTTTTGCTTCTCAAAAATAATGAGCTGTTGTGTTTAATTTCTGTACTGAAATAACTTATTTATAATGCAGGCCACTAACACCTTAGGGCCCATTAGTCATAAGTTGAGGCCCGACAAGCAAAGCCCGCTCGTTCAGAAATTAATATAAAATTCATCGTGACTCCAATTGATAAACCGATTTTACCAATGTGCACAGAAACCATTTCTGCACATTTTAAAGTCAAAATAAATTTTCCTGAATCCGAATTCAGTGGTTTCCTAAAATGTCCATCCCTATGTCATTTTAGGAAATCCTACTCCCTTACTCTTATTTAAGAAGTCCAACTCCTTAGTTCATTAAATTTAACTCTTTAAATTTAACTATCTCAACGGGGATTAAAACTCCATTACACTGTGTGACCCTCAATGGTTCAGGGATACAGCTAGCCGTGGGCTCACAACTCCTTGTGACTCGGAACAACACTTTCCGACTTGCCCAACGAATCATGGTAAAGCGCCTAGCAACATCGCCCCATGATTCCCTAGGTATCACTGATAGTGCCTACAAGAACCAGTAGATTTTGGTTAGCGTACAGTACGGTCCCTTCATCCATATATCCCGATCGAATCAACAACCAATGGTGTATCGGAGCGTCGTAATCGAACTTTGTTGGACATGGTTCGATCTATGATGAGCTTCACTGAGCTTCCACCTTCGTTTTGGGGCTATGCGCTTGAAACGGCGGTATTGTTGTTGAACAACGTCCACACTAAAGCAGTGGACAAAACACCATACGAGTTATGGAATGGCAAAGCTCCTAAGTATTCGTACTTGAGGATTTGGGGATGTCCTGCTTACGTGAAGCGGACAGTGGGAGATAAGTTGGATAGTCGATCCAGCTTATGTTATTTTGTAGGGTATCCGAAGAATTCAATCGGATATTATTTCTATTATCCTGCTGAAACAAAGGTGTTTGTTTCTAGGAATGCCACCTTCTTGGAGAAGGAGTTCTTATTGGATAAGAAAGGCGAGATGATGGAACTCGAAGAAGTTCGAGAAGAACCCGAAATACAAAATAACGATCCTACACCTCAGGAACCATTGCTGGACACGCCTGCACCTAGAAGATCCGAAAGGACTTCTAGACCTCCAGTTCGATATGGTCTTCTTCTTGAAGGGGATCAAGATGAACCCGACATTGGATGTGATCCAAGAAACTTCAAGGAAGCAATTTCTGATGCGGATTCAAATTTATGGCTTGAAGCTATGCAGTCAGAATTGGATTCGATGCATACAAACCAAGTTTGGTCTTTAGTAGATCCTCCCGATGGAATTGTTCCAATAGGGTGTAAATGGATCTACAAAAGAAAGCTTGGGCCTGATGGTAAGGTATTGACCTACAAGGCGCGATTGGTGGCGAAAGGTTATACTCAAAGGCAAGGAGTTGACTATGATGAAACCTTTTCACCAGTTGCTATGTTCAAGTCCATAAGAATCCTTATTGCCATAGCTGCATGGTATGACTATGAGATATGGCAAATGGATGTGAAGACTGCTTTTCTTAATGGAGACATTAAGGAAGAAATCTATATGAAGCAGCCTGAGGGGTACACATCCATGGGAAGCGAGCATAAGGTATGCAAGCTTCAGAGATCAATTTATGGTCTAAAACAAGCATCAAGAAGTTGGAACCAGAAATTTGATGAAACAATTAAAGATTTTGGTTTCATCAAGAACCCGGAGGAACCTTGCGTGTACAAGAAAGTAGTTAAGGATGCGGTGACATTCTTAGTACTTTATGTTGATGACATCCTACTCATTGGGAATGATGTAGGGATGTTGCAGTCAACAAAGATATGGTTATCAGGTAGATTTTCGATGAAGGATTTGGGAGAGGCATCCTACATTCTTGGGATACAGATCTATAGAGATAGGTCTAAGAGAATGATAGGACTCACTCAATCAACCTACATCGATACCATATTGAAACGGTTTTCAATGGATGGGTCCAAAAGAGGACATCTACCCATGTGTCATGGAGTTTCTCTATCCAAGTCTATGTGTCCCAAGACTGATGAAGAGATAGAGAATATGACACATGTACCATATGCGTCAGCTATAGGTAGTATCATGTATGGGATGATATCTACCAGACCGGATGTAGCATTTGCTCTGAGTGTCACGAGCAGATATCAGTCTAATCCTGGTCAAATGCATTGGAAAGCCGTGAAGGACATTCTTAAGTACTTGCGAAGGACTAAGAATATGTTCATGGTTTATGGAGGACGAGAACTCAAATTGGAAGGCTATACCGACTCTAGCTTCCAAAGTGATGTGGATGACTTGAAGTCAACCTCTGGATTTGTGTTCATGCTCAATGGTGGTGCTGTCTCTTGGAAGAGTTCCAAGCCGGACACCACAGCGGATTCCACCACTGAGGCTGAATACATTGCAGCATCAGCTGCTGCTAAAGAGGCCGTTTGGATGAGGAAGTTCGTCCAAGAGTTGGGCGTCATTCCTGAATTTGTTGGTCCAGTCCCGGTGTACTGTGACAACACGGGTGCCGTTGCTCAAGCAAAGGAACCAAGGTCTCATCAAAGATCCAAACACGTACTGAGGAAATACCACATAATCCGGGAGATTGTGGAAAGAGGAGACATCATTGTCGAACGAGTGGCCTCTGCAGACAATATCGCTGATCCGCTTACTAAGCCCTTGCCAGGACCATTGTTTGACAAACATCGCGAAGCAATGGGTCTACGTAGTATGACTAGTTGGCTATAGGGCAAGTGGGAGATTGTAAGAGTGGGTGCCCAGTGAGCCAACTGTGTGGCTATGGGCTTTGATGACTCTTTGTATAAACAATCTTTTGTTTAATATTATTTACACTTTTATGGCAATGACTTTATATTACTTCATATTGTTATATTGTGATATACTATTGTTGTTTTGATAAAGACCTTGAATATACTATAGTGTATGTAAGATGTGGTAGAACATGGAGATGTCTATCATGAAATACATCTTATAGTCACTGTATATTCTAAAAACCGTTCCTAGTCGATTGAGCCGTCCGATAATAAGGATAAGGATCGCTCGAGTTTGAGACTAGCATTTGCGATGCGGAGTACCACGTTTCATTGGTAGGGAACATGGAGATGTTCGAAGCATGCAAATGGATATTCATAGGATGAATAATCGAACTACCCTATCCGGACTTTCCAAGTGGTTATCACTTATCGAGTGGATAAAGTCCGCGGTTTTGGTTGTACACCATTAGTCCTTACGACTTGAAACATCATGGAGACTCTATATGCTAGTGCTGTGCTTTGACTCGTTTACCGACTCTATGGGGGTCATCAGGTGTCGAGATTGGGTACAGTTACGACACATATAGGAGTCAATGCATTGTTGTCAAGGATTCACCACATACTTGCGAGTGTGGATATCCTATGCGATCTGAGGAGATATTAGTGTGACAAATCTCTGGCCAGAGTACTTGATGTGATTTAAGAAATGGTTTCTTAGTAGCACATGCGATGTCACTAATTTGATCTTCAAGATGCATTGCATAGTTATCGAATCTTGAGCGACTCTCGATATACCAATGGTTGTTGATTCGATCGGGATATATGGATGAAGGGACCGTACTGTACGCTAACCAAAATCTACTGGTTCTTGTAGGCACTATCAGTGATACCTAGGGAATCATGGGGCGATGTTGCTAGGCGCTTTACCATGATTCGTTGGGCAAGTCGGAAAGTGTTGTTCCGAGTCACAAGGAGTTGTGAGCCCACGGCTAGCTGTATCCCTGAACCATTGAGGGTCACACAGTGTAATGGAGTTTTAATCCCCGTTGAGATAGTTAAATTTAAAGAGTTAAATTTAATGAACTAAAGAGTTGGACTTCTTAAATAAGAGTAAGGGAGTAGGATTTCCTAAAATGACATAGGGATGGACATTTTAGGAAACCACTGAATTCGGATTCAGGAAAATTTATTTTGACTTTAAAATGTGCAGAAATGGTTTCTGTGCACATTGGTAAAATCGGTTTATCAATTGGAGTCACGATGAATTTTATATTAATTTCTGAACGAGCGGGCTTTGCTTGTCGGGCCTCAACTTATGACTAATGGGCCCTAAGGTGTTAGTGGCCTGCATTATAAATAAGTTATTTCAGTACAGAAATTAAACACAACAGCTCATTATTTTTGAGAAGCAAAAATCGAAAACCCTAGCCTCTCAAAGAAATAATCGGCCGACCTCCCATACTCTGCCCGAGAAATTTCGGTCTGTGATTTTGAATCGCAGTCAGGAATAACGAATCAGATTCGTTTAATCTCTTCGCAGAAAACTTCTGATAGATTTTCTAGTGCAATCTATCAGAGGGATTTAAACCCTATTCGTGGACCTGATTGAAGGAGTTCATCGGTTCCTGGGAGAGACAACAAGAGCAGATTAATTCTGTTGGTGTCCATTAATCTCGCTTCGAGATTGAAGGTAAAATTTAATTAATTGTTATTTGAATTTTACACACACAATAATTTAATCGTTGAATGGTTGATACCCACACCATGGAATTGTTCCATGATAAAAATTTTAAACT
This sequence comes from Henckelia pumila, assembly GCF_033568475.1. Classification (NCBI taxonomy): domain Eukaryota; kingdom Viridiplantae; phylum Streptophyta; class Magnoliopsida; order Lamiales; family Gesneriaceae; genus Henckelia; species Henckelia pumila. Next base: position 124,175,111 of record NC_133123.1, on the reverse strand, counting down.
TCCGCTGCACCGGGTATCAGGAAGCTGGTTGGAGAACAAGTTATTTGAAAGATCAAGTAATCTCCAATCCGTGTTGTCGCACAAAAAAGTCAAGGGACCTCGAATTTGGTTTCCTGATAAATCGAATTTTCTCAAGAGCATGTTTTGATTGAAAGGTGACTTGATCTTAATACCGAGCTTCAAATCAAAAGTAGGAATATGAGGAAACAGACCATGTAATTGGTTACTCGATGCGTTCAAATACGATAGTTTAGAAGCTAGATTTCCAAACCAGGATGGAATGGTGTCTACGATTTGAGTAAAGGATATATCAAGAAAAACTAATTGTGTCTGGACTTGAAGCCAGTTTGGGAAATATGGTCCTATTTTACATTGGGAGAGACTCATGGCTATTAGTTGAAATGGAGGAACCCAATGAATGCTCAAATTTAAGGTCAGCATTAGATTAGCTGACAGATCAAATATCTGTAATCGGGAGAGATTCAACAAATGGGACTCTGTGACTATGCCTTGTAATTGGTTCGAACCAAGTCGTAGAACCTCCAACTCGGATAAGCCTCCGATGCTTTCACTTAGATGTCCATTGAACATATTGTCATTAAGATATATTTTTTCAATGAAAGAAGAACTTACAAAATCAGGAACACCACTTGTGATATTGTTTGAGGACAGGTCTAAATGAGTCAAATATGGTATATTTAAGTATCCTTCTGCAATGGAACCATTTAAGACATTCCCACCAAGTGCTAGTCTGTTCAAGAACCAGAAACTCGAAAAATCAGGTATCGAACCACTTAACATATTTCGACTCAAGTCCAGATACCGCAGTTTCTTCTCCAGCGGCCCCGACAAGTTCTTCATGACTGTTATTATAACATATTTTAAATTGCTCGAATATGTTAAAGTATATATCAATTTATTGATAAAACATAATAAAATAGTATATACACAGAATTGGTAAAACAGAAGAGAAAAATATATATATATGAAGAAAATAATGGTTATATCTAAACTTTTTAGATTGATGATGTATGAAAAAGATGACTAAAGCAGTAAAGTGATCAAATTTAAAATAATGTGACATATAACATATATTTTTTTCATGTAAGTACATATTTTTTGTAATTAATTTTAATACTATCATTTCAAAAATTACAAAAGATCAATAAATTATATCTAACATACCAGAAGAAATACATAAAAAAAAATGAAATTGGATAATGAAGTTATTAGATAACATATCATTTTTTAATATATTATTAGAAATAGAATCACGAGGTTATAGAATAAATAAAGTAGTTTTTTTTTTGGACAAAATAAAGAGGGAAATTTTGTGATAAATCCCCAACAGCAAACACATATACTTCCTCAGTCTCTGTTTAAGAAAATGTTTGTTCTCAATCCCTGAAAAAAGCCTGATTTTTGTTTCAACTCTCTATTTTGGCCAATTTACCAAAATGCCTTGATATTGTTTACGAAAAACAAAAAACAAAAACGGGATGCTCCTAAGAAATTGTTACTTTTCCTCGGTCCTTGTTCTTGATTCTCCTTTCCCGAACCTTTATCTTTCAATCTTAAACGTTTAATCCATCAACAAAAATGTCGCAGATCTGTGTTTACTCCGTCAATTTTGAAGATCTGCATTGACGTGGGTTGAAGGGAATTTCCCATCTTTGTGCTAAAACCGAAATTTTTACAGATTTGCAGGTTAGATTTTAGATTTGAAATCTTTTAAATTTTGGGTGAATAAATTATTGTCACATCTTGATGTATGTCTTACAAATTTAAAATGATGAATTGATGAAATTGTTTGAGATTTTTTATGATTATAGAGGTGGTGTTGAGTTTTCGTGCATTGCGTTAGTTTTACAGATTAGCTTACTAATATCAATTTTTACGTCTGTTGCTAGGAATGCAGTTCATTTGATGAGCATTTGTGATAGATTAGCTGCTATTTCGTATTGTTCTCGATTATAATGTTTTAATTCTTAATTTGGAGGTTTTTGTATTGTACTATTACATTTATACTATGATTGAAATTATCAGAATTAAAATCTAGTATTCTGAAAATTTGTTATTTTGTACTGTTTGTGTGTAATATATTATGAAAAAATGTATTATGCTTCGATTTACTGTATTGAAGAGCATTAATTCATCTTTTGTAGTTTGAGAATGGAATCTGGAAGTGGTCATTGCAATCTTTCGTTTTTGGGTTACTGTAAATTCAAGAAGCAGTTGTTTGTCATCTCAATCCTCAGTAGTTGTATCTTGATGGATTTTTTTGCGAGTATGAGCAAAAAATGTGCAGAAATATCTTCGGAATCCATTATTTTTCAATACGTAGCTCTATTGCATAGTATGCTTGTGTCTTTGAATGATGATGATGATGATGATGAAGTCCTTAATATGATTCATCTTCATGTGTTTAAGGCTTACGATGATTGAATTGAGGGCAGAGAAAAGAAATGAACAATTCAACAACTTGAATGATGGGAGGTAAAATACATTTACATATTATTAGACGTATTTTCATTCTCCTATTTTGATATGTTTAGTAACATATTTAATAAAAAAATTAAAGGTAAAATATTGTAGATTGCTTTTTATAAATTATCAATTAACTGTTTGAAACCAAGATTAATTTTTAAAAATTTAAATTTTGTTTTTGTGGTTATTTTTCTTTTTTATCTTATTAATTGTATATTAAACTGGTAAGGGTTGATGACGTAGACACGCAGTCGAAGAGTGATAACGTGGTTGAACAGGCCTCTTGCTCCAATACTATAGATGTCTGGATTAATTGCATTCATAGTGTAGGACAAACATTCAAGGGTGTTGGTGAATTTAGGAAATGTTTGAAAAAAATTTTGTTGCCACAAGATATTCACTTGTGTATGTAAAAAATGACAACGAGAAGGTTATTGTGATTTGTAGTGAAAAGTGTTATAATTGGAGAATTTATGATTCGAAACATAAAACAGACAATCTTTTTGCCATTAAAAAATGTAAATTGTGACATAGTTGTGGTGAGAACAATCTACGTAGCAGAGGAAATCCTAGAGCCGATGCATATTAGATAGCTAAAACCTCCATCTTTGACAAGCACCCAAGTCCCAAAACTCTCTCTCAAAGGTCCACTGAACATATTATTGTAAAGATACAATTTTTGTAGGAACAATGAAAAGGTAAGATCTGTAGGAACATAATTTTTTATTTTTTTTTACCCCATATTCATTTAATAATGTCTCTTATTTGCAACTCATACAGAAAACAAGAAAAGAACAAGCATAATTTAAAAATCATATATATCGCAAGTTGAACTTGAATTTGCAACGAGTACGTTTATTTGTCTCCAATGTGCCACAATTGCAGGGACGGATGGTTGAAGTGCTTGCATTGTTAATGTTAATCACTCTCTCATTATCCAATTCTCCGTAAATTATTAATATTAATTAATCTACTCCTGCTATAAATTTTGTGGAGAAAGATGAGAAAATAAAAGACAAGAGAAAATATAATAGAGAAAGATGAGTGTACAATATATGAACTAAACACCTCTATTTATAGGGTAGAGGGATTAGTGTAGAAAAAAAAAATTACAATCAAATCAATCAACTATAAATCATCTATATATAACACTCCCCCTTAGATGATTGATGGAGAGTCCAATCTTGCCTTGCTAAAACCTTGTCAGTAAAACCCAGTGAAAAAAACCTGAACGAAGGATAAAAAAAAAAAAAAAAGGTACAACAATTGATACTCCCCCTAATTTCAATCACCGAATATCTTTTAATTGATGCATCCCTATCTTTTGCACCAATTTCTTGAATGTTAATGTCGGTAATGCCTTTGTGAATAAATCAGCTACATTGTCACTTGAACGGATTTGTTGGACATCAATATCACATTTCTGTTGAAGTTCGTGCGTGTAGAAAAACTTTGATGAAATGTGTTTCGTTTGATCTCCTTTGATATACTCTCCTTTTAGTTGTGCAATGTAAGCAGCATTATCTTTAAAAATAGTCATCGGGCTATCTTTCGTTGTTGGTAGTCCGCATGATTCTTCAATATGTTGAGTTATAGATCTCAACCATATACATTCTCGACTTGCTTCATGCATTGCAATGATCTCAGAGTGATTTGATGATGTCGTTGTCAAAGTTTTCTTTGTCGACTTCCATGAAATAGCGGTGTCCCCTCATGTAAACACATAACCCGTTTGGGATTTGGTTTTATGCGGGTCTGTAAGATAGCCTGCACCTGCATATCCTATTAAAGAAAAATTTGATTTTTTCGAATAAAATAATCTCATGTCAGTTGTACCACGAAGGTAACGAAATATATGTTTTACACCATTCCAATGTATTCGGGTTGGAGAAGAACTATATCTTGCTAGAAGGTTGACAGAAAATGCTATATCTGGTCGAGTACAATTTGCAAGGTATGACAATGCACCAATTGCACTAAGATATGATACTTCAGGACCAATGATATTTTCTCCTTCTTCAAGTGGACGAAAAGGATCTTTATTAGTGTCAAGTAATCATACAACCATTGGTAATGCTAATGAATGTGATTTGTTCATGTAAAAGCGTTTTAATATTTTCTCTGTGTATGAGGATTGATGAACAAATATTTTTTTTTATAAATGTTCGATTTGCAATCCGAGACAAAACTTTGTTTTCCCCAAATCTTTCATCTCAAATTCATTTTTTAAATAATTGACAGTTTTAGTGAGTTCTTTGGGAGTTCCTATAAGATTTAGATCATCGACATATATTGCCACGATTGCAAAACCCTCATCCGTCTTTTTTGTAAAAACGCATGGGCAAATAACATTATTTGTGTAATCTTCTTGTAGTAAATATTTGCTAAGGCGATTGTACCACATTCGCCCAAATTGTTTTAATCCATATAACGATTTTTGCAATTTAATTGAGAACATGGTCTTGGAATTTGTATCACTTGATTATGATGGTTTGAATCCTTCAGGGATTTTCATGTATAAGTTTCTATCAAGTGAACTATATAAATATGCAATGACCACATCCATAAGTCGCATATCCAAATTTTCTGATATAGCCAAACTAATCAAGAATCGAAAAGTGGTGGTATCCATCACATGTGAATATGTTTCCTCGTAATCGATTCCAGGTCTTTTAGAAAAATCTTGGGCTACAAGTCTGGCTTTGTATCTTACAATTTCGCCATTTTCATTTTTTTTTCGTACAAACACACATTTGTATCCTACGGGGATTATATTTTTGGGTGTTTGAACTACGGGTCCAAACACTTTACGTTTTTCTAGAGAATCTAATTCAGCTTGTATAGCTTCCTTCCATTTTGGCCAATCATTTCTTTGTTGACAATCTTTAAAAGATTGTGGTTCAGGATCATCAATACCTTGCATAATATCAAGAGCCACGTTAACTATGAAAACATTATCGATGTTTGTATTTATGTGATCCCATATTTTACGAGATATCAAATAATTTGTTGAAGTCTCAATATTTTCATGTGGTTGTGATTCTTCATGGATCACATTATCCACACCTGTTTCATTTTGATGTAAGGTTTCTTCTTCTAGAGTTTTCATACCTTGTTTTTCTTGTACCTTTCTTTTTCTGAGTACTGTATCCTTTGAACCAATCGGTCGGCCATGCTTCTGCGTATTTTAGATTCATTTGCGGGTAAATTATTATATGGTCCTGCAGGGACATCGATCTTCACTGGGGTATTTTCTACTTGTATGTGTGACTTTGTTACATTTTTTGTATTAACAAAAGCATCAGGTAATTGATTTGCAATTCTTTGCAAGTGAATGATTCTTTCAACTTCTTGCTCACATTGATTGTTTCTGGGATCGTAATGAGATAATATTTTCTCATTCCAAAATATTTTTCGTTGTTCTTCAGGATACAATTTTGCTCCACCCAATGTTAGAAAATTTGTTTCATTAAAATGGCAATCTGCAAATCTTGCAGTAAACAAGTCTCCTGTTAAGGGTTCAAAATATCTAATGATAGACGGTGACTCATATCCCATATAAATTCCAAGTATACGTTGGGGACCCATTTTGGTTCGTTGTGTGGGTGGGATAGGTACTTGTACCGCCCAACCAAATGCTCTAATGTGAAAAACTTCATGTTCTTGACCATATTCAAGTTGCAATGGTGAATATTGGTGGTAATTAGTTGGTTTTACACGAATCAACGATGCAGCGTGTATGATAGCATGACCCCAGGCTGAAGATGACAGTTTTGTATTCATGAGTAGCGGTCTTGCAATTAATTGCAGTCGTTTAATAAAGGATTCTGCAAGACCATTTTGTGTATGGACATGGGCTACTGAATGCTCGACTGAAGTCCCTATTGACATAAAAAAAAGTCATCAAATGCTTGTGATTTAAATTCAGCAGCATTATCAAGGCGAATTGCCTTAATTGAGTGGTCAGAGAATTGAGCACATAGTATAATTATTTGCCCAAGTAGCTTTGCAAAAGCTATATTTTGAGTTGCAAGCAAACTAACATATGACCACCTATTTGATGCATCAATCAATCTCATAAAGTATCGAAATTGACCACATTATGGGTGTATAGGCCCACAAATATCCCCATGTATTCTTTCCAAAAATGTTGGAATTTCAACATCAATCTTCGTTGGGGAATGTCTTATAATTAGTTTACCTTGTGAACAAGCCACACATGAAAAGTCACCATTTAGGAGAACCTTTTGATTATTTAAGGGATGTCCACACGAATTATCTATTATTATTCGCATCATTGAACTCCCAATTAGGTGACCAAGTCGGTCGTGCCATAATATGAAAGTTTTCTTGTCAACAAACTTCTTGTTTTTGACTGTATTTGCCTCAATTGCCTTTATTATTGTGCAATACATCCCTGTTAGAACCTAATGGGATTTAGGTTCTATTGGAAACTTTAGCAATTTAAAGCGATTATGCTAGTACGCAAGCGGAAGAATTAAAGCAAAATATAAGCGTAGTAAATAAATGCGTAATGTAAATAAAGCAGTAAAAGGGATAAGAGATGTTTATGAAAGTTCGACGATAAATCGTCTACGTCTCCCCTTCTTGGTTAAGATCGATTAACCAAGGATCCACTAGCACTTCAACGTCTTGGCCTTGATGGCTCCAAGGATAGCCATACAACTCAACACGATCACAAAGCCGATACAAATCGAACACTTGGCCTTAAGGGCTCCAAGGATAGCCACAACACTCGTATAATACACTTGGCTTCACACACAAGTGTTTACAACAACCGAGCGACCAGCTCACGAATGAACTTATACAAACAACCCTCGATTTTGAATATAACACACAAATATTTCTTGAACTTTTGAAGGAGAGGATCTTGCTTGCAAAGAGAGATGAGAGTGAATTGGTGAGTTGAGAAGGCTTCAAATGACATGTATTTATAGGTGCCAATCCGAACGGGTTCGGGTCATCCGAACGGGTATTCGGGTCGTCCGAACATTGTCTGATTCAATTTCAAATTTCTACGGCTGATGAACTGTTCGAGTGGTCCGAAGTCCTCTTCGGGTCTTCCGAACGGCTGCATTAAATTCATTCCGGCAATTTTTCTTCCGACAAAATCTTCATGGCCGTAAAGGAGTTCGGGTGGTCCGAACCTGTCTTCGGGTCGTCCGAAGTATTCATTTCGTGGCCTCCGAGAGTGCCTTCGAGCAATTTTAAAATCATGGAAAATCTTCGGGTCGTCCGAACTGTCTTCGGATCGTCCGAATTAGTCTTCGAAGCCTCCGAGCCTGTCCTCCGATCTTTATTTAATTTTGGAAAAATCTTCGGACCGTCCGAAGTGGGCTTCGGGTCGTCCGAACCTGGGCAGATTCAAACCCTTGAATTTTTTATTCCCAATTTTTGATTATCGGTTCTTGCTTCCAATATCGTCTATCCTCAAAAGTATTATAATCTGCAAATTTCTCACTTGAAACTGTTAGTAACGATTTAACCGAGTTTTGTAATCATCAAAACAATTTAATTATGAGAATTGTTAATGCATTAAAAACATTAATCTCATTACACGAGATTTGTATGCGCTTAAGGCGTAACAATCTTCCCTTTTTTTATGATCACAAAAATTGGTTAAATAGGAGAGAAAAAAATATAAGCAATAAAGAAATATTTAAACAATTAACCAAATAATGTTTCAAATATTAAAACTCCCCCTCAATTTAATATTTATTTAACCAAATTAATTCTCCCCCTTTTGCGATAATCAAAAAGCAGTTAATAAAAGACGAGAAAATACACAATAATTTCATTTTAAACTAATATTGAACTTTACATAAAAAAGCTAAACAAAGTACAACTTAAACTACAAAATAAATCTAAGAGTCATCATCGTGCTACGGTGGAGGATAGCAGGAAAGAAAGTCGTCAAAGCGAGTCTCCAACGATGCAACTCTCATAGTCAAGGCATCCATAGAGGCAGTAGAAGATGCAAAGTGGCTGGCTAGATTCCCTTCAATGCGCTGAAGAGTCTCGAAAAGACGATCAGACTGATGTGACTGATGAGCAGGGGTAGCAGGAATCTCGGGAATCTCAAATGGAAGCTCGCTAAGATTGGCTGGAAAAGACTGAAAGCCAGAAGAAGAAGGTCCTTCTTCTTCTACAGGTGGTCCATTGGGAAAACCCTTAGCCTGAGAGGAGGGTGAAAGACTCGAATAAGAAAGTGAAAAATGTTTATCCGGAAGATATTTCTTGAAGGCATTAGTTGGGTCATTAACCCAATAAGAAAGGACAAGATTCCAAGACAGTTCCATCTTGGTAATCATAGCATGGTTGAAGGTATGGTAATCAGAGATGGATAGAGGATTTGGGTAATCAAAAGAAATATCAAAGTGAGTCAAAATACGGTTGATGACCCGAGCAAAAGGTAGAGAAACTTTCCTCGTGGCTTTAGCCGCATTATGCATAGCCTGCATAATGAATCGAGGAAGGTTGAAAGGACGGGAGGAAACGATGTGATAGAGAACATAGAGATCAAGATATTTGCAAGTGGAGAAGTCTCCACTGCGCGGAATGATGGAAGTGGTGATTAATTTTTGAATGATTTGGTAGTCGGGACGAAGTTGTTTCAAAACAAGACGATCGCCAGCAGCAGTGGCTGGACGACCAAGAATGGTAGAAAGAACCTCATTTCGATCAAAAGTGGGATCGTCAGTGGGCCATCCCTGACCGAAATAGTTGCTGGGCCCCTGCGTAGGAAGATCGAACCACTCGGCAAAGTTGGAGACAGAAAAGCGAACATGCCGACCCTAGACAATCGTGGCGATATGAAGCTCCTCGCCAAGTTCGAGTTCCAGGTTGGCATAGAACTCAAAAAGTAACTCTGGAAAAATGGCATCCGGAAGGGAAGGCAGGAAAAAGGATTCCCAATGCTGGGCAGCAATGAGAGGCAGCAACTGTAGATGAGATGATGCAAGATAGGTAGTATCGAAAATAAGACCGGGTAAAATTGGTCGAGTGGGGTAATCGTCGGGGATAGGACGAGAAATAGCAGGTAAATTTGGATCATGTATAGGAATTGTGCGACTAGAGCTAGGTTGATCACGACGGCATTTGGCAGGCATTTTGTAGGCTAGATTTCGGACTAGGTAGAAGAAAGAAATGATTTTAGGGGTGAATAATTCGGATGGCCCGAGGGGGTACTTATAGCCGCGACTTCGGACGATCGGAACAAGGTTCGGATGACCCAAAGGTGATTACCGAGGAGATAAGATTGACAGTCTGTAATTAAGGTTCGGAGGGCCCGAAGTATGTTCGGACGGTCCGAACAGTTCATTTTTAAGTTCGTGACGTTCGAAGAACTTCAGAGGGCCCGATGATAAGGCGTTCAAAATTCAAGTTTTTACCGTGTGAATTTCGGACGGCCCGAAGTGTATTTCGGATGGTCCGAACTAGCCAAAACGGAGGGAATTTTGAAAGTTTTAAACTGAAAGGGCGCGAGGCAGTTCGGGTCCTCCGAACTAAGGTTCGGGTGGTCCAAACTTGCCGAAGTCAGAATTTTCGAAAATGACTCTTTAAATGATATTTTGCAATTCAAGTAATAAATCAAATAATTCACATAAAATGTGAGCTTTTTAATTTTGAATAAATACAATTGATTTATATTTATCCAAAATTAATTTGCTTGAGTTTAATATTAAGCTTCCCCTTAATATGACATTAAATTTATTTTATATTTACAAGAGATTACAACTCAATCATGTCAAGTTCACCATGCAAACGAATAAAAGTATTTTCATCTTGTGGTTTTGTAAAAATATCGGCAATTTGATTTGACGTGTCAACATATTGAAGTTCAACTTCATTTTCGTTCGATGTGGTCACGAATAAAATGATGACGAATATCAATATGTTTGGTGCGTGAATGTTGAATCGGATTCTTTGTAAGACATATGGCGCTAGTGTTATCACAAAAAATAGGGATTTTTGAAAAATATACACCATAGTCGAGCAATTGATGCTTCATCCAAAGAATTTGCGCACAACAACTACCGGCAGCCATATATTCGGCTTCGGTCGTTGATAACGCAACATAATTTTGTTTCTTTGAAAAACCAAGAAACTAAACAGTTTCCTAAAAAAAAAACAAGTTCCACTAGTGCTTTTCGTGTCCACCTTATATCCACCAAAGTCGGCATCGCAATAAGCTTTTAAGTCAAAGAAAGAATTTTTCGAATACCACAAGCCAAGATTTGGAGTATTTGAAAGATATTTGAAAATGCGTTTTAAGGCGAACAAATGTGATTCCTTTGGACATGATTGAAATCGTGCACATAAGCAAACACTAAACATAATGTCCGGCCTACTAGCAGTAGCATATAATAAGGAGCCAATCATACTACGAAAGGAAGATTGATCTACAGATTTACCATTTTCATTCTTGTCGAGTCTGATTATTATTGTGCTCATTGGTGTGGATGATGATTTTTTATTCTCCATCCCAAAACTCTTTAGAATCTCCTTGATGTATTTGCTTTGGTTCACAAAGAACCCATCCTTGCACTGTTTGATTTGCATTCTGAGGAAATAGTTAAGTTCCCCCATCATGCTCATCTCAAAGTGCTCCTGCATAAGTTTGGAGAAATCTTGACAGAGAGTTTCGTTAGTAGAACCAAAAATTATGTCATCAACATAAATTTGCACAATCAGTATATCATCTTTGACATTTTTGGTAAATAAAGTAATGTCAATCTTTCCTCTCGAAAAATCATTTGAAAGAAGGAAAGTTGATAATTTTTCATACCAAGCTCGAGGAGCTTGTTTCAAACCATACAATTTTTTGTTTAATCTATACACATGATCAGGCAATAATGCATCAACAAAACCATCAGGTTGTTCAATGTAAACTTCCTCTTTCAATTCACCATCAAGAAATGCACTTTTAACATCCATTTGAAATAACTTCAAATTTCTAGAGCAAGAAAAAGCATGTAGCATGCGAATAGATTCTAGTCTAGCAACAGGCGCATAAGTTTCATCATAATCTATGCCTTCTTCTTGACTATATCCTTTAGCTACAAGCCTAGATTTATTTCTAGTGATAGTACCATGCTCGTCAAGTTTATTTCTAAAGACCCATTTAGTTCCAATAATAGATCTATCATGCGGCCTAGGAACAAGATACCAAACATCATTGCGCTTGAATTCATTCAATTCATCGTGCATAGCAATAATCCAGGAATCATCTAATAAAGCATCATCAATGCACTTAGGTTCAACATGCGAAACAAAAGCAAGATGATTGCAGATATTATTAAGTGAAGAGCGAGTGGTTACTCCCTTTGAAGGACTTCCAATGATAAGATTATAGGATGATCTTTGTGAAGCGTCCAATCCTTCAGAAGTGGTGTTTCCTCAACAGAAACATCTATTTCATTTAATCTTGAGGAGGCCATTTCTTCTTCGAGTAATTCTACATCATTATTAGTATTACGAGAAACTATAGACATAGATTCATCAAATACAACATGCATTGATTCTTCAACAAGTAAAGTGTGTTTATTAAATACTCTAAAAGCCTTACTCGTAGTAGAATACCCAAGAAAAATACCTTTGTCGGATTTGTCATCAAATTTGCCAAGGTTGTCCTTACAATTATTATGAATGAAGCATTTTGATCCAAAGGCCCGAAAGTATGAAATGTTAGGTTTTCTCCCTCTCCATAATTCATATGGAGTTTTCTTGAGAATTGGCTTTATTGATACACGATTGATAATGTAACAGGCAGTGTTCATTGCTTCAGCCCAAAAATATTTTGGTAGAGAATGCACACATATCATGGTCCTCGCAATCTCCACAAGTGTCCTACTTTTCCTCTCAACGACCCCGTTTTGTTGAGGAGTCCTAGGACAAGAAAAATTGTGACCGATGCCTTTCTCTTCACAAAAATTTGTAAAACTCTCATTTTGAAATTCAGTTCTGTGGTCACTACGGATCTGTTTTATAGAAAGATTTTTCTCATTCTCAACACGTTTGACAAAAGTTTTAAAATAATCAAAAGCATCATTTTTGTGGGCTAAAAACAATGTCCATGTGTAACGTGAAAAATCATCTACAATGACAAATGCATAAAGCTTCCCTCCTAGGCTAGCGTTCCTCAATGGACCACATAGATCTAGGTGAAGAAGTTCAAGGGGCATAGAAGTTGATACAAAATTTTTGCTTTTAAAAGATTCCCTTGTGTGTTTGCCAAGTTGACACGCATCACAAACAGAATCTAATTTTAAATTGAGTTTTGGCATACCAACAACTAAGTCAAGTTTAAAAAGTTTTTCTATGGTACTAGGACCAACATGACCTAGTCGTCTATGCCAAAGAATGTTATCATCAACATTCAAGGATACAAGGCTTTTGATATTTGATAAAGATAAATTATTTAAAGAAATCTTGTATACATTTTCACTTCTATATCCTTTGAAATTTATGGATTTGTCAGATGTGAGTGATATAGTGCAGTGTTGGGGAGTGAATTTGACTTCATAACCTCTATCGCAAAATTGACTTATGCTTAGTAGATTATGCTTAAGTCCTTTCACTAGGAGTACATCATCAATCAAGCATGATTTAGAAATACCTATTGAGCCGATTCCTTCGATAACTCCTTTGTTGTTGTCTCCAAAGGTGACAGATCCCTTCTCTTTTGGTTTGATCGATTGGAGTAGCTCCTTGTTCCCCGTCATATGTCTAGAACAACCACTGTCTAAATACCATATGCTAGGGAGAACATTTTTCCTATTTCCCTACAAGAATTTGATATTGGTACTCTTTAGTTCTTTTGGATCCACAGTGTTAGAAAAGAGAGATACAAAATAGACTTCTAAGAGTTCAGTATCTCATAGCAACATCATTGCCACTTTCTAAGAGTGCTCCCAGTAGTAGGTAGGGTTATGGACTCTTTAAAAACCTATTTCCTTGTACAGAGCAGCGTTCATCAGAAAGACCAGTCGCAATTCAAGGCAGTTTAAACCGGTCTATGATGAAATCCCTTAGATCATGGTCTCATAATGCCAATTGATGAGTTGTTAAGTACTCTTAGGCCTCCATTTCATATAGCTCTTTTGATCATATTGAAATCTTAAAGATCTACATTTATGTCTAGCATGACCTATTTTACAACAATAAGAGCATGTAGGGGGTGATCTCATTTTTGCTTTAGCAATGAGGCTAGTAAAGTCTATTGATTTCTTACCGTACCCTATTCCACCCTTATCAAAACTACATTTCTGCATGCTAAGTAGATTATTCAATTTATTGCTACTAACATTGAACTTATTAAAAGATTTTTCTAAGTGAGCTATGTCATCCTTTAATTTTAGGTTTTCATGCTCCTTAGTTTCTAATTCAAGTTTGAGGTTTCTATTTTCCTTTCTAAGTGATTTAGCCATATCAAACATATGTTTATATGCATGCAATAGTTCATCATAGGAAGGTACCTCGTCATCGTCGTCAGAGACGATGTCATCATTCCTAGCCATGAGTCAGATGTTGGCTTCCTCCTCGTCATCATCGCTATCGCTTCAAGTGGCTATGAGTGCTTTCTTCTTTTCCTTGTCAACCTTCTCTTGAGAGGACACTCATTTGCATAGTGGCCTTGTTGTTGACAGTTGTAGCATGTTACTTTCTTTTCCGTCTTCTTTTTGAAGTTGTTTCCTCGCATAAATCTTTTGAATTTTCTTGCGAAGAGTGTCATATCATCATCTTCATCTTCTTCTTTGGATTGGCTAGATAGAGCAATCCCCTTTGCCTTGGTATCTTCTTTCTTTATTTCCTTCCTTGTAGACAATTCCAACTCATGGGTTTTTAGAGTCCCATGGAGTTGATCAAGGTCATAGGAAGTGGTGTCGCCTTTGTTGGATTCTATGATGGCCGTCCTCTTTGCATCTGTAGTGACCCTTACCCGGATTACCTACTAAACAGAACTTAGGCATGCAATTAACTTAATTAAACAGATATCAGAATAAAACTGCGGAAACATTACAAATACTACAATCCCAAGACAAGGAATCTGTAATTTATCCAATAATATACAACCAAATCGAATAGCTGTATAAACCCAAACAACAGTAATAAAACCTAAGCGAAGCTTCAGCTAGCCAACCACTGACTAGCCCCTCCTGGATCCACCCTCCTCGTCCAATCGCAAACCTGCCCCATGGAATAGGGTGTCCAGAAAATACAGAGTACGAGACGTGAGCATAAAACGCTCAGTGCGAGAGTATGAGTATACATGCATGCAAAGTGAACTCCCTATAGACTCGAGGTCAAGGATCAGATAACAGAGACAGACCGGGCCCTGGTATGTAGCACGTTGTGCCGTCGCTTCAGGAGGTGGCTCCCATACCGAGATAACCGTGGATACGCCGGACCCAAATCGATGGAAGTCCATCCACAACAGGATAGGGTACAACCCTACTAACAGACATCTCGAAAGAGATACAGCAAGATGCAAATGAATGCAGCATAATATCATGACATATAATTCATGCATCACATAATACATGCATACTCAGTCAGGATATCTCGAACAGTACTTCTGTACCTCAAAACAGTGCAAGCTCTACCAACTCTAGGTCCATGCCTATAGTCTGCTCTACACTGCCAAATGATACTACTATCATTAAAGTGCTCTAAAAGCCTTAACTAAGCTATTGCATACTCCCAAATATTAATAGGAAGCAAAAGCTATACCTTCGTCCGTCGTTAGCCCTTTGATGTCGATGCCTCCAGAACTTGGGCACAACTCCGCTACAACTACCGAACGCCTTGCTGTCCTCCGGACCAAGCCTAAGAAGACTAGAACAGCTCCAAAAGGACTAGAATGGAAAGGAGAACTCGGAATTGGCAAATGAAAGTGAAGCCTTGGCCTTCTTGTTGGAGTGCGCGGCTTTCAGATCAAACAAGATTGATACCCGGTGCAGCGGAAGTTAAAATATTTATTATATGGAACGATTCCATATTGGGTATCAAATCTTTACGATTAAATTGTGTGTGTAAAAATTTAAATAACTATTATAAAATTTTTACCTTTAATCTCGAATCGAGATTTTGGACACCAACAGATTTCTCTGCTCTTGTTGTATCTCCCTGGAACCGATGGACGAACAGTTCTTCAACCAGGTCCACGAATAGAGATTTAATCCCTCTGATAGATTGCACTAGAAAATCTATCAGAAGTTTTCTACGAAGAGATTAACGAATTTGATTCGTTAAACCAGACTGTAATTCAAAATCACAGGCTGGATTTTTCTGACCGAGAGAGGGAAGGGGGGCGGCCACACACGTTAGAAAATTACTTAGGTTTTCAAAAATTGTGACCTATTGTGTGTAATTTCTGTACTGCAATAACTTATTTATAATGTAGGCCACTAACAGCTTAGGGCCCATTAGTCATAAGTTCAGGCCCGACAAGCAAAGCCCGCATGTTCAGAAATTAATATAAAATTCATCGTGACTCCGATTGATAAACCGATTTTACCAATGTGCACAGAAACCATTTCTGCACCTTTTAAAGTCAAGATAAATTTTTCTGAATCCGAATTCAGTGATTTCCAAAAATGGCCATCCCTATGTCATTTTAGGAAATCTTACTCCTCTACTCTCAAATAATAAGTCCAACTTCTTCGTTCATTAAATTTAACTCTTTAAATTTAACTATCTCAACGGGGATTAAAAATCTATTACACTGTGTGACCCTCAATGGTTCAGGGATACAGCTAGCCGTGGGCTCACAACTCCTTGTGACTCGGAACAACAATTTCCGACTTGCCCATCGAATCATGGTATGAGCGCCTAGCAACATCGCCCCATGATTCCCTAGGTATCACTGATAGTGCCTACAAGAACCAGTAGATTTTGGTTAGCGTACAGTACGGTCCCTTCATCCATATATCCCGATCGAATCAACAACCATTGGTATATCGAGAGTCGCTCGAGATTCGATAACTATGCAATGCATCTTGAAGATCAAATAGTGACATCGCATGTGCTACTAAGAAACCATTTCTTAAATCACATCATGTACTCTGACCAGAGATTCGTCACACTAATATCTCCTCAGATCGCATAGGATATCCACACTCGCAAGTATGTGGTGAATCCTTGACAACAAAGCATCGACTCCTACATGTGTTGTAACTGTACCCAATCCCGACACCTGATGATCCCAATAGAGTCGGTAAACGAGTCAAAGCACAGTACTAGTATATAGAGTCTCAATGATGTCTCAAGTAGTAAGGACTAATGGTGTACAACCAAAACCGCGGACTTTATCCACTCGATAAGTGATAACCACTTGGAAAGTCCGGATAGGGTAGTTCGATCATTCATCATATGAATATCCATTTGCATGCTTTGAACATCTCTATGTTCCTTACCAATGAAATGTGGTACTCCGCATCGCAAATTCTAGTCTCAAACTCGAGCGATCCTTATCCTTATTATCGGACGGCTCAATCGACTAGGAACAGTTTAGAACATACAGTGACTATAAGATGTGTTTCATGATAGACATCTCCATGTTCTACCACATCTTACATACACTATAGTATATTCAAGGTCTTTATCAAAACAACAATAGTATATCACAATATAACAATATGAAGAAAGATAAAGTCATTGCCATTAATAAAAGTGTAAATTATATTAAACAAAAGATTGTTTATACAAAGAGTCATCAAAGCCCTTAGCCACAAGTTGGCTCACCGGGCACCCACTCTTTCAATCTCCCACTTGCCCTATAGCCAACTAGTCATACTACGTAGACCCATTGCTTCGCGATGTTTGTCAAATAATGGTCCTGGCAAGGGCTTAGTAAGTGGAT
This sequence comes from Henckelia pumila, assembly GCF_033568475.1. Lineage (NCBI taxonomy): Eukaryota > Viridiplantae > Streptophyta > Magnoliopsida > Lamiales > Gesneriaceae > Henckelia > Henckelia pumila. The sequence goes on along the minus strand of NC_133123.1, from coordinate 124,157,740 downwards.
CAGCGATATTGTCTGCAGAGGCCACTCTTTCGACAGTAATGTCTCCTCTTTCCACAATCTCCCGGATGATGTGGTATTTCCTCAGTACGTGTTTGGATCTTTGATGAGACCTTGGTTCCTTTGCCTGAGCAACGGCACCCATGTTGTCACAGTACACCGGGACTGGACCAACAACTTCAGGAATGACGCCCAACTCTTGGACGAAATTCCTCATCCAAACGGCCTCTTTAGCAGCAGCTGATGCTGCAATGTATTCAGCTTCAGTGGTGGAATCCGCTGTGGTGTCCTGCTTGGAACTCTTCCAAGAGACAGCACCGCCATTGAGCATGAACACAAATCCAGAGGTTGACTTCGAGTCATCCACGTCACTTTGGAAGCTAGAGTCGGTATAGCCTTCCAATTTTAGTTCTCTTCCTCCATATACCATGAACATATTCTTAGTCCTTCGTAAGTACTTAAGAATGTCCTTCACGGCTTTCCAATGCATTTGACCGGGATTAGCTTGATATCTGCTCGTGACACTCAGAGCAAATGCTACATCCGGTCTGGTAGATATCATCCCATACATGATACTACCTATGGCTGACGCATATGGTACATGTGTCATTTTCTCTATCTCTTCATCAGTCTTGGGACACATAGACTTGGATAGAGAAACTCCATGACACATGGGTAGATGTCCTCTCTTGGACCCATCCATTGAAAACCGTTTCAATATGGTGTCGATGTAGGTTGATTGAGTGAGTCCTATCATTCTCTTAGATCTATCTCTATAGATCTGTATCCCAAGAATATAGGATGCCTCACCCAAATGCTTCATCGAGAATCTACCTGATAACCATATCTTTGTTGACTGCAACATCCCTACATCATTCCCAATGAGTAGGATGTCATCAACATAAAGTACTAAGAATGTCACAGCATCCTTAACTACTTTCTTGTACACGCATGGTTCCTCCGGATTCTTGATGAAACCAAAATCTTTTATTGTTTCATCAAATTTTTGGTTCCAACTTCTTGATGCTTGTTTTAGACCATAAATTGATCTCTGAAGCTTGCATACCTTATGCTCGCTTCCCATGGATGTGAACCCCTCAGGCTGCTTCATATAGATTTCTTCCTTAATGTCTCCATTAAGAAAAGCAGTCTTCACATCCATTTGCCATATCTCATAGTCATACCATGCAGCTATGGCAATAAGGATTCTTATGGACTTGAACATTGCAACTGGTGAAAAGGTTTCATCATAGTCAACTCCTTGTCTTTGAGTATAACCTTTCGCCACCAATCGCGCCTTGTAGGTCAATACCTTACCATCAGGCCCAATCTTTCTCTTGTAGATCCATTTACACCCTATTGGAACAATTCCATCGGGAGGATCTACTAAAGACCAAACTTGGTTTGTATGCATCGAATCTATTTCCGACTGCATAGCTTCAAGCCATAAATTTGAATCCGCATCAGAAATTGCTTCCTTGAAGTTTCTTGGATCACATCCAACATCGGGTTCACCTTGATCCCCTTCAAGAAGAAGACCATATCGAATAGGAGGTCTAGAAGTCCTCTCGGATCTTCTAGGTATAGGCGTGTCCAGCAATGGTTCCTGAGGTGTAGGATCGTTATTTTGTATTTCGGGTTCTTCTCGAATTTCTTCGAGTTCCATCATCTCGCCTTTCTTATCCAATAAGAACTCCTTCTCCAAGAAGGTGGCATTCCTTGAAACAAACACCTTTGTTTCAGCAGGATAATAGAAATAATATCCGATTGAATTCTTCGGATACCCTACAAAATAACATAAGCTGGATCGACTATCCAACTTATCTCCTACTGTCCGCTTCACGTAAGCAGGACATCCCCAAATCCTCAAGTACGAATACTTAGGAGCTTTGCCATTCCATAACTCGTATGGTGTTTTGTCCACTGCTTTAGTGTGGACGTTGTTCAACAACAATACCGCCGTTTCAAGTGCATAGCCCCAAAACGAAGGTGGAAGCTCAGTGAAGCTCATCATGGATCGAACCATGTCCAACAAAGTTCGATTACGACGCTCCGATACACCATTCAGCTGTGGTGTCATAGGAGGAGTCCACTGAGAGAGAATCTCATTCTCTTTCAGATAGTCCAAAAACTCGGTACTCAAGTATTCTCCACCTCGATCCGATCGAAGTGCTTTAATACTTTTACCTAGCTTGTTTTCTACTTCAGCCTTGAATTCTTTGAACTTTTCAAATGCTTCAGACTTATATTTCATTAAATATAAATACCCATACCTTGAATAATCATCAGTAAAGGTAATGAAGTAGGTGTGGCCATATTGAGTCCCAACTCTAAATGGACCACAAACATCTGTATGGATCAAATCCAACAGATTTTGACTACGCTCAGGTTTCCCCTTAAAAGGAGATTTAGTCATTTTTCCTTTTAGGCAGGATTCACAAGTAGGTAGAGAGTTAATATCAGACATATCAAACATGCCCTCTCCCACTAGCTTGTTCATCCTCCTTGAGGAAATATGACCTAGCCTAGCGTGCCAAAGGTTTGCCGGGTTTTGGCTATCGATTTTCCTTTTGTTTGTTGTTGCCGGTTTATCAACATAATTTATTGGAACGTCTTTTAGTTTTAAGTTGTATAGATCGTTTTCAAGTTGTCCATTTCCAATTAAACATTCATTCTTGTAAATATTGCAAATCCCATTCACAAAATTGCAAGAATAACCATCTCTATCAAGCATAGAAACAGAAATAATGTTTTTAATTAAATCTGGAACAAATAAAACATCTCTTAAAAGTAACTTAAAACCGTTCTGCAAAATTAAATAAACATCTCCCACGGCTTTTGCTTCAACTCTGGAACCATTTCCGAGCCTCAGCTGGGTCTCACCCATCCTAAGCCTGCGACTTCTTGTCATCACCTGCAAATCATTGCAAATGTGAGATCCACATCCGGTATCCAATACCCAAGAAGTAGTATTAAGTGAAACATTTATTTCAATATAGAACATACCCTTTGCAGTTCGCAACTGCTCTAGATATTCCTTGCAGTTACGCTTCCAATGACCGGGCTTCTTGCAGTAATGGCAAACATCCTTGGATTTTTCCATGTTTGAAGCCTTTGTCTTGTACTTCTTCTCGGGTTCGACTTTCTTGGGTGGGGCAGAACGTTTCTTACCCTTCGTACTTGGCCCCTTCTTAGCAGAAGAAGAGGAGCCCACCAAAAAAGCCGGTTTATCCTTCTTTAATGTGGATTCATATGTCACAAGAATATTGACCATCTCTTCAAGGGAGGCCTCTATCTTGTTCATATTGAAATTTACCACAAATCCGTCAAACGAAGAAGGAAGAGACAGAAGTAGTAAGTCCACGTTGAGTTCATGCTCCAACACCAAATCAAGGGTTACCAACTTCTGTATGAGCCAAATCACTCGTACCCCATGATCACGGACCGAAGTCCCTTCACGCATGCGACACGTCATTAGCTCCTTTACAGTAGCGAACCTTTCAGCCCTCGATTGAGCCCCAAAAAGTTCCTTGAGTTGAACGTGAATGTCAGCAGCATTCACGGTGTCCTCAAATCGCCTCTGGAGTTCATCAGACATCGAGGCTTGCATATAGCATTTGGTCTTGATATCATGGTCCCACCATGTATCAAGTTTGGCTAACTCCTCCGGACTTACGTCAGCTGGTGCTTCCTTCGGAGGAGATTTCTCTAACACGTAGAGCATCTTCTCCGAAGTCAAGACAATCTTCAACTTACAGAACCATTCCGTATAGTTTGCGCCAGTCAACTTATTTTGTTCGAGGATCGAGAAAAGTGGATTACGCGAATTCATTGTATGAAATACTGAAAAGAAACAGACAAATATCAATGATTGTTTAAGCAATTTACTAAGACATAAAATAGGCGAAATTTATTTTATGAATCTCACTCCCACTATTTTAACGATTTCACTACCCTCTAGTGAAAACGGGAAACTGTTTTCCTTAGTGAGAACATGGAGTCCAATTGACAAACTTATAGTCCCGAATAATATCAGCCAACCATAATTTTCAAAAGGTAGAGCCCAATTGCTTCCAAAGCAACCTCCACGTTTTTACCTCATGTCCAATAAGGGCCCAATAATATGACGCCGATTATTGTGACATGTCAAGATGACCCATCAATATTAAGTTGTGATGGACGGTCACCATGTGGATCCCCCAATAATATGAGCCGATCCCATGGGAGTTCCACCCAACTTACAACATGTGTCGATCCAATGTACAGCTTTCCGACGAACGGGCCCCCCCAATAATATGAGCCAGACCGTATCCGCGGGTAGCATCTCATACATTGATCGTTGATGGAAGGTAGGAACATTTAAACAAATTTAAATTTCCTTTATTTATCTTGATATCAATTTTAAATCATATTTAAAATGAGGGATTTTTAATTATAAAAATTTGTCTCATCATTTTTAAAATTTTGTATGCTTGTCGGATTCACACAATTTTGTCTAAAACATGCATACAACTATAATATCACATATTATATAGGATGATCGATTCCATTTCTAATCGACCCGTGGTTGCCAATCACGAGTCTTAGTCCAATCCTAGGTAATATGCAGTATGAAATGCAATCCTATTACATTTGCTTCCAATTTACATTTTTTCTGTCTTTATTGTCTGCTGGGCCCACCTCCATCTTCAAATCTTGATCTCCCACTAAATCTAATGTATTTACAATAAATAACAATGACAAGTAGGGGATACATTTTAAGGGGTGGGAACGGGCCATAAACCAAGCCCACTTTTATTACATATGACATTCATATTGGGCCATAAACCAGGCCCATTAATAAAACCAACAACAATAAAACAAATGTAAATTCCTAACATACACCTACAAAATTGGTCATGGCAATCGATCATCCTTATCCAATAACATTTAATTCAAAATTAATTTATTGGATAACATGCAATGGCATTTTAAATTTAAAAAGATAAAATCATATCTCATACATAAAATCTTATTTTACATATAAAATCATATTTTATCTTTTTATCAAATAAAATCATATTTTATCTATAAAATCCAATTTTATACATAAAATCATATTTTACTCAATATATCCATAAGATCATATCTTATCATCAATTGTACCAAAAATTAATTAATTTCAAAATTCAATTAAAGGATAAAATATTAAAATTTTCCAAAAATTCTAATTTATCCAAAAATCAATTTTAAAATTTTCGGACTCGAACAATTCGATCCGACGCCTCGTGGACCAATCAAAACAATTTTTGATCGGACCAAAAATAGAATTTTAACATATTAAAATTTAATTTAAAAATTAAAAAATAATTTTTCCCGCGGGCCGCCCGGGACGTTCCCGGGCCGGGCAGCGCCGAGCGCTGCCCTGCGCAGCACCCAGCGCTGCGCCGCCCTGTGCAGCGACCAGTGCTGAGCAGGGCAGCGCCGTGCGCTGCCCGGGGCAGCGACCATCGCTGCCCCTCCCGGGCAGCGATCCAATCGCTGCCCGGGTTTTTGCCCGAAAAAAAATATTTTTATTTTAAAATATTTATTTTGTTTCAAAAACCGAGGCCTAAAAAATTTTGTACAATCGATTTATTTAATCTCTTGATCTGAGCAACCTGGCTCTGATACCACTGTTGGAGTGCGCGGCTTTCAGATCAAACAAGATTGATACCCGGTGCAGCGGAAGTTAAAATATTTATTATATGGAACGATTTCATATTGGGTATCAAATCTTTACGATTAAATTGTGTGTGTAAAAATTTAAATAACTATTATAAAATTTTTACCTTTAATCTCGAATCGAGATTTTGGACACCAACAGATTTCTCTGCTCTTGTTGTATCTCCCTGGAACCGATGGACGAACAGTTCTTCAATCAGGTCCACGAATAGAGATTTAATCCCTCTGATAGATTGCACTAGAAAATCTATCAGAAGTTTTCTACGAAGAGATTAACGAATTTGATTCGTTAAACCAGACTGTAATTCAAAATCACAGGCTGGATTTTTCTGACCGAGAGAGGGAAGGGGGGCGGCCACACACGTTAGAAAATTACTTAGGTTTTCGAAAATTGTGACCTATTGTGTGTAATTTCTGTACTGCAATAACTTATTTATAATGTAGGCCACTAACAGCTTAGGGCCCATTAGTCATAAGTTCAGGCCCGACAAGCAAAGCCCGCATGTTCAGAAATTAATATAAAATTCATCGTGACTCCGATTGATAAACCGATTTTACCAATGTGCACAGAAACCATTTCTGCACCTTTTAAAGTCAAGATAAATTTTTCTGAATCCGAATTCAGTGATTTCCAAAAATGGCCATCCCTATGTCATTTTAGGAAATCTTACTCCTCTACTCTCAAATAAGAAGTCCAACTTCTTCGTTCATTAAATTTAACTCTTTAAATTTAACTATCTCAACGGGGATTAAAAATCTATTACACTGTGTGACCCTCAATGGTTCAGGGATACATCTAGCCGTGGGCTCACAACTCCTTGTGACTCGGAACAACAATTTCCGACTTGCCCATCGAATCATGGTATGAGCGCCTAGCAACATCGCCCCATGATTCCCTAGGTATCACTGATAGTGCCTACAAGAACCAGTAGATTTTGGTTAGCGTACAGTACGGTCCCTTCATCCATATATCTCGATCGAATCAACAACCATTGGTATATCGAGAGTCGCTCGAGATTCGATAACTATGCAATGCATCTTGAAGATCAAATAGTGACATCGCATGTGCTACTAAGAAACCATTTCTTAAATCACATCATGTACTCTGGCCAGAGATTCGTCACACTAATATCTCCTCAGATCGCATAGGATATCCACACTCGCAAGTATGTGGTGAATCCTTGACAACAAAGCATCGACTCCTACATGTGTTGTAACTGTACCCAATCCCGACACCTGATGACCCCAATAGAGTCGGTAAACGAGTCAAAGCACAGTACTAGCATATAGAGTCTCAATGATGTCTCAAGTAGTAAGGACTAATGGTGTACAACCAAAACCGCGGACTTTATCCACTCGATAAGTGATAACCACTTGGAAAGTCCGGATAGGGTAGTTCGATCATTCATCATATGAATATCCATTTGCATGCTTTGAACATCTCTATGTTCCTTACCAATGAAACGTGGTACTCCGCATCGCAAATGCTAGTCTCAAACTCGAGCGATCCTTATCCTTATTATCGGACGGCTCAATCGACTAGGAACAGTTGTAACACCCGGTATTTTTAATTATATAAATCCGCCTGCATAATTAGGATATTTAATTAATTAAATTTATGATTTATGGGTTAAATAATTATGTGAATTAATTATGCATGATTTAACTTATTTCTAAGCATTTAACCCATAATTAGTGATTTTTATGATTTTTAGTATTTTTATTATTTAATAGCGTAGACGGGACCGTGGACGGACGAGATGACAACTTTCTAGCCAAATTATTTTATGAACCTTTTTAGAGCCCTAAAATATTATTTTGAGTTTTATTATCTCAAAATTTTAAGTATTTAATTTTATATAATTTTAGGAGTCCATTTTTATCCAAATTAAGCCGTTTTAATGACTTTTTATTATCTTTAAAATTCCCTTAAGTTTAATTTCGAAATTTTTATAACTCATCAGATTATTTACTTTATTAGAAAAGTTTAAAATTGTATATTTTATATTTATAAAACCTTTTACTAATCTATATTCTAATTAAACCAAAAATCTAACCTAATCTACCCAACACTCATCTCCCACCCTACCGAACACACACCTAGCCGCCACCTCTATTGCTCATCATCCCCTCCAACGTTCCAGCAGCCTCCATCTATACCATAGTCGAGTTTTTGAAGGTTCCAAGCAAGCCAAAGTCGTCCCGTCGTCCCGAACTCCGTCCTACGCGTGTTAAATCCATATCTACGGTGTTAAGGCATGATTTTCTTCTCTTTTCAACCCTATATCAGTGTATGTATGTGTGTGGGTGTGTAGCATCGAGTATATCAGATTTTTGACAGCAAAGTTTTCAAATTTCCTTCCTTATGCGCTCGGTTGATGTTTTTGTGTTCATGCTCACGTTTTTCATGTCCATGGCTAGGTGGGCTGCTGGTCCATGGTTAGAAGGGTTCCTTGGGGTCCCTAGGGTCGAGTAGTAGGGTCCAACATGGACGGGAATGGGCTAGGAAGGATCTGGTTCGAGCTGAGCCATGGCTGCCAGTTTCTGCACAGTTTAGGGTTTGGAGGAAGGCTGCGATGTGCTCTGTGTTTAGGGAGCATGGGGTTCGAACCATGGGCTGGTTCGAACCGGCAGGACCCTAGGAAGGTCCTGCCGGCGGGGCTCCGACCACGGTGGTCGGAGCTGGGCTGCAGCAAGCCGTGAGGGCCTGCTGCTCACGGCTGCGGCCGAGAGGGGATAAGGGGGTGACGGGTTAGGGCTCCAGTTTGTTTCCGGGTCGGGTCTTGGGTCCGGGTCGGGTCAGTTAAGTCGTGGGTCAAGTGTGTTGGGTCCGGGTCCGGGTTAAGTTAGTTGGGCTCGGGTATTTTTATTTTAGAGTTTTAAGTTTAATTAAAGGTTTAATGGGCCTAATTAAATCTTAAAATTTTATTGGGCCCAATTTAATTATTTTGGGCCCATTGGGCCAGGGACAGTGTTATTGGGCCTAAGTTAGTCTTAATGGGCTTTGGTTGATTTATTGGGCCTAGAAAAGTTGTTAATGGGCTTAAGTACACTAATGGGCCAAGTCTTAAGTTAAATGGGCTTGTATGTCTAGGGCCAGCAGTTGAATCAAAACCATGAGAAATTGCATGTGTCCTGAGTTTATATTTAATTATTTTATGCATGAAAAGTTATTTGAATATTTATAAGATATTAGAAAATAAATTAAATATAAAGGAAGGACACACAATTTATTTAAGTACATGCATTCATGAAATCAATTTTTATGCTATGATTGAAATTCTATGGTTGAGCAAATAAAATATTTTAGGTGGAAATTGAAGTAGTGTGGCCATTTATGGGCAGTTTTCTGCCATTTATGTATGGGCAGTTTCTGCCATTTATGTATGGGTGGTTCGCCACCAGCCTCGTACGATGGTTTCTTAGACTGATCAGTCGCACTATAAGTATGGGTCACACTTACGGATAGGACCATTCGATGTTAAGAAAATAAATGCTCAACAACTCAAGTATGTATGTTATGTATTATGTATTTATGTTTATTTAAGTAAGTTATGTTATGTAATTTTTAAGCATGCTCATTCATGTATATGTATGTATTAGTATTAAATTGATTTAAATTATTTTAAACCCTTGTTAGTATGCATGTTGGGCCTCTAGGCTCACTACACTGATATGGTGCAGGTGAGTACGTAGAGGAGCAGGTTACTCCTACCGGTGGTGAGGATGTATGAGCAGCGCTGCAGTAGCCCCGTGACCGTGACAGCTTCTGAGTCACCGTGCATGATGTCATGTGAAACATTGTATTATTTTTAAGGGTTGAGGTGTTTGGAATATTTTATTAAATATTTTAGTGCATGCACACTTTTTATTTATTTTAATTATGCAGTACATTTTTAATTTATAGGGTTGACTCAGATATTTATTTAATTCATAGAATGCATTTTATTTAAGTATTTAAATTGTTTATTTATTTAGTCATGAATTTATTTTAAGATTTTATTCTGTGCATATATGTATGGGCATATATGTACATATTTTATTTAGTAGTATAAAAAAAAAAATTTCCGCATATTTATTTATTATAGAGTTAGGGTCGTTTCAACAGTTTAGAACATACAGTGACTATAAGATGTGTTTCATGATAGACATCTCCATGTTCTACCACATCTTACATACACTATAGTATATTCAAGGTCTTTATCAAAACAACAATAGTATATCACAATATAACAATATGAAGAAAGATAAAGTCATTGCCATTAATAAAAGTGTAAATTATATTAAACAAAAGATTGTTTATACAAAGAGTCATCAAAGCCCTTAGCCACAAGTTGGCTCACCGGGCACCCACTCTTTCACTTCTATTTATAGACAACGATCGGAACTTCCGATCCTTGATCGGAACGTCCGAACCTCGATCAGAACGTTCGATCCTGCCATCGGAGCTTCCGAAGATCCTGATCTGCCACGTGTCAAAATACCACTTGTTGACTCCGGATAGGGGTGATCGGAGCTTCCGGTCCTGATCGGAGCTTCCGATCGTGCCACACGTCATGCCTGACGTAATAACATCGGTGCCTCCGATCGCTCATCGGAGCTTCCGATCCTGTTCGGAACTTCCGATCGTGCCTTCGGAGCTTCCGATCCGTCCGATACCCAATTCAATTAATCAACATTAATCCTTCAATTACTCAATTAGGGTACGGGCTACTACAGCATCCCACTCCTTGGGTAAGGCGCGTAGAGCTCTCCTCCACACTTGCTTGGTTGGATATTATTCTCCAAGTTGGGCTAGCTCATTGATGATTTGAGAGAGCCTTCGGAACATGGTATCAACATCCTCACTATCCTCCATCTCAAATGTCTCATATTTGAGTTGAAGTAGATCGATCTTTGTCTCCTTGACTTGATTGGTTCCTTCGTGGCATATCTCCAATTTGTCCCAAATCTCTTTTGCGGATGAGCACATTGAGATCCGGTTGTACTCGTTCATATCTAAGGAACAATGAAGAATATTCATAGCTTTAACATTTTGGGATATCAATTCCATATCCTCCTTTGAAAAGTCGTCCATTCCCTTAGGAATTTTGACTCCCTCAACCTCTTTCATAGGTATGTAGGGACCTTTCAGAGTTACTTTCCAAATGTCATAATCTATGGATTGGATATATAGGGACATTCGATTTTTCCAATATCCATAGTTTATGTCGTTGAAAAGAGGAGGACGATTGGTTGATTGCCCTTGAACATAATCGCTAGCTACATTTGCCATAGAGCCTTTTTGAAAATATTTTGTAAAAAGGTGGCTCTGATACCACTTGTTAGAACCTAATGGGAGGGGGGATTTAGGTTCTATTGGCAACTTTAGCAATTTAAAGCGATTATGCTAGTACGCAAGCGAAAGACTTAAAGCAATCAAATATAAGCGCAGTAAATAAATGCGTAATGTAAATAAAGCAGTAAAAGGGATAAGAGATGTTTATGGAAGTTCGACGATAAATCGTCTACGTCTCCCCTTCTTGGTTAAGATCGATTAACCAAGGATCCACTAGCACTTCAACGTCTTGGCCTTGATGGCTCCAAGGATAGCCGTACAACTCAACATGATCACCGCGCCGATACAACTCGAAAACTTGGCCTTAAGGGCTCCAAGGATAGCCACAACACCCGTATAATACACTTGGCTTCACACACAAGTGTTTACAACAACCGAGCAACCAACTCACGAATGAACTTATACAAACAACCCTCGATTTTGAATATAACACACAAATATTTCTTGAAATTTTGAAGGAGAGGATCTTGCTTGCAAAGAGAGATGAGAGTGAATTGGTGAGTTGAGAAAGCTTCAAATGACATGTATTTATAGGTGCCAATCTGAACAGGTTCGGGTCGTCCAAACGGGTCTTCGGGTCATCCGAACGTTGTCTGATTCAATTTCAAATTTCTACGACTGATGAACTGTTCGGGTGGTCCGAAGTCATCTTCGGGCCGTCCGAACGGCTGCATTAAATTCATTCCGACAATTTTTATTCCGACAAAATCTTCATGGCCGTAAAGGAGTTCGGGTGGTCCGAACCTGTCTTCGGGTCATCAGAAGTATTCATTTCGTGGCCTTCGAGAGTGCCTCCGAGCAATTTTAAAATCATGGAAAATCTTCGGGTCGTCCGAACTGTCTTCGGATCGTCCGAAGTAGTCTTCGAAGCCTCCGAGCCTGTCCTCCGATCTTTATTTAATTTTGGAAAAATCTTCGGACCGTCCGAAGTGGGCTTCGAGTCATCCGAACCTGGGCAAATTCGAACCCTTGAATTTTTTATTCCCAATTTTTGATTATCGGTTCTTGCTTCCAATATCGTCTATACTCAAAAGTATTATAATCTGCAAATTTCTCACTTGAAACTGTTAGTAACGATTTAACCGAGTTTTGTAATCATCAAAACAATTTAATTATGAGAATTGTTAATGCATTAAAAACATTAATCTCATTACACGAGATTTGTATGCGTTTAAGGCGTAACAATCCCAGAAGAGAGTGCACGTAATTTTTATTTTATATGTTTTTGACCACATGTCATAGATGTAATACAAAGGTATTCAACCTTGTTTACATTCAATGTTTCAATATGATATCCATTTCTGCGGATATCTTTAAAGCTAAGCAAATTTCTACTGGATTTGCTAGCATAGAGTACATTTTCAATACATAGACTTGTCTAATTTGGCAGAATGATTTTTGCCTTTCCATGACCTTCAATAATTTTTGATGCAGCACATATTGTTATAACATTATAGTCAGCTAATGTTAATTCCAAAAATATCTTTTACTTTGAAGGATGGTGTGTGTTGTACCACTATCGGCTAGAAATATGTCTTGGTATTCTTCCATTAATCTAAAAGAAATTCATAATAGATTAAGTTACAACTTCAATATTCATAAGAAGAAAATTATATTAAATAAAGTTTTCAAATCATTAACCACTATTACAACTAAAAATAAAATTGTACTAAATAAAATCAAAATCAAAAAGTCAAATCTGAATATTATAGAAAAACAACATATATAACCAAAAGCACTAATCTTAGGGACATGAAAGCATTAAAGACAGAACTTGATCACTCTATTTTTTCTAGCACACCACCCCCAATCAAATGATCAATATTCTTGTCTGGTTGTGCAAAGAAATCAGAGACATCCAAGTGAGTTATATCAACAGGGCCATCATCATCAGCAAAATTTGTCTATATTTTTTCCTTTTCTTTGATCGAATTTTGGTAGAGATCCACAAGATTCTTTGGAGTACGGCAAGTAAGGGACCAATGCCCTTTCGTTCGCATTTCAAACACTTATCTTCATACTTTTTCATGGTTCTCCCTTTTTCTTCTTCATTATTCGGTTTCCACTGCTGGTGGTTTGTTTTCTGTCTCTTTCCATCATGTTGTTGGTAATTTTTGTTTTGACCATGACCACGCCCACGTCCTCTTCTAATATTGGGATTTTGAGTTGAGTTGGCATTCACTTCAGGGAATGATATTTAATTTGCTTCAGGAAATGGTGTAGAGCCAGTTGGGCGTAATTGATGATTTTTCAATTTTAGTTCATTGTTCTGTTCAGCAACTAGTAGATAGGAAATAAGCTCAGAGTACTTTTTAAATCCACGCTCATGATATTGCTGCTGCAGAAGCACATTTGAAGCATGGAAGGTGGAGAAAGTTTTTTTTCAAGTAGATCTTGATCAGAAATATTTTCTCCACAAAGTTTGTGCTTTGAACAAATCTTGAATAATGCGGAGTTATAATCTCTTACAGATTTGAAATCTTGTAGGCGAAGATGGATCCACTCATAACGGGATCTTGGGAGAACTACACTCCTATGATGGTCAAACCTTTCTTTAAGATTTTTCCAAAGTTTTTGTGGGTTCTTCACAGTGAGGTACTCTGCTTTCAATCTATCATCGAGATGGTGGCGAAGGAAAATAAGTTATTTTTCAAGATCCTGCGGGGATTCATTATTTTCTTCTTTTTATTGTGTTTCTAAAATCTTTAGAAACAAGATGAACCTCAGCATCCAAAATCCATGACAAATATTTTTTTTCCACTATGTCAAGAGCTTCAAATTCAAGTTTTGTAATGTTTGTCATTGCGACTGTTAAAAAAAACAAACGAATTTAAGGATAATAATAAATTTTTATATATATATATATATATATACAATTTTGCTATCATGCCCACTCACCGTGCCCACCTAATGTGCCCACCATGAGGTGACACTCAACTATTGAATGTGATGAATTGTACGTCCAATAGTTGAGTGCCACCTCATGGTGGGCACATTATGTGGGCACGGTGGGTGGACAGGATATCAAAACTCTATATATATATATGAAACAAGTTGAATATATATGTGCAGAAAAATGTACAAAATAATTAATTATGTTATTTACTTATTTATTAAACAATTTTATAAAATTAGTTAACAAATAATTATATATACGTGCAATATAGATATATAATTATGTTAACAAGTAAATTAAGCATCTAATCACACTTATGGAATCATATTTATTAACTTTCCTAAGAAGGATAAATCTTCACATAAACAAATATCAATTAATGTTGAGTAAAAATAAATGCATAAAAAAATATAATATCCCAATATAAGACACAAGCATAAAAGTATATAAAAGTTAATATTCTTCGGGAATATTTATAAACTTAAGATCTTGGATAATATTCTTCAGGAATATTGAAAATCTTATATAATTATATTGTATCCATAGATCTATCGAGATTGCCAATAATAATATGTTGTGTTATTTCAAGAACATCAACATAAAATTAAAATTAATGCTTCTTCAGGCGAATAATATGAACATAAAACATGAGATACTTTGAGAACATCAATATTAAATTTTAATATTGTGCTATTAGCGGATCTTTGAAACTATTGGCAATAATAATAATAATGATGATAATAATAATAATAATAATAATAATAATAATAATAATAATAATAATAATAATATTTGTGCTATTTCGAAAGCATCAATATGAAAGTTACATATTGTGCTTCATCGAGAGCATCCACACAAAGATTACAAATGAAAATTATTTATGAGTTCTACCTTGAAGCTAGAGCACTCGTGCTGATAGCGTGTTATAAATTTAGTGGAGAAAGATGAGAGAATAAAAGGCAAGAGAAAATATAATAGAGAAAGATGAGTGCACAATATATGAACTAAATACCTCCATTTATAATATAGAGGAATTAGTGTAGAAAAGAAAAATTACAATCAAATCAATCATCTATATATATACATCATCAGGGGCGGACCCACCATAGGGCAAAGGTGGGCCACGACCCCCCAAAAAATTTTGAAAAGTTTTCTAGTATATATGTATATATTTTATGAAAAGGTATTATATATTTACTTAGTCCCTAAATCCAGCGAAAGGCCATTTGGCTTAATGGTAGCCTACCGTGTTTTAAGCTTAAAGTGCTCATTTTCGAATCTCTGCTGCGCCAAATTTTTTTTCATTTTTTCCTTTATTTTTTTTATAACCTTTATTTTTTTATTAAAATATATAAATTATTGTTTTCAATATATATAAAATAAAAATTTTCAAACTAATACAAATAAAAATAAATGGTATATTCATTCAAATTAATAAAAATAAAAAGTGAAAACCCATATTCTTCTAATCTCTTCTTCTAATTTTCCTCTAAAATATATAAAATAAGAAATTTCAAACTAATAAAAATAAAAATAAAATGAAAATTCATCGTGAAAAGTGAAAATACATATGCTTTCATCTAAATTTATATATATAAAATAAAAAAATTCAAACTAATAAAAATAAAAATAAAAAAGGGTTGTTCATTTTGAAAAGTGAAAAGTCATACTCTTCTAATTTTTTTTTTTTTAATCAAGAGGTTTGGAATGCATGCGTATTTGAATTATTGCATGTTTTAGCATGTTATTTAGTAGTATAATATATATATACTCCACAAATCATATATATTATAAAATTTATGCATTATAATACTTTATGCATGCTTATTTGAATTAATGTTATAGCATGTTATTTTTAAGATCGAATCATATTTTAAATACGTTATTATTTTGAGATTGTATATTTTATAATTTTGAGTTGCATATAAGAAGTATTTCAGGCGTTCCTGTATATATTAGTATCATTTTGTTCAACGGGATTTTAAATAAGTTTTGAATCATATGATTTTTGACTCGTTGAATGAACTTAATTTTATGTGTGATATTTTATACCTGCGAACACAACGCATCATTTAGAAAATCAAAAAATTATTTCGCATCCCATATTTTCATAATCATCAATCAAATATATGAGACATTACGATATTTATTTTTTTATTTATTGTAATCTTATTATTGAAAGTTATATATAAACATATAATAATTATTTTTATCATTTTGTATATTGACATGGCCCCTCCTAATATAACATTCTAGATCCGCCCCTGTACATCATTATTAATTAATTAACCCGATGGTTGAAGTGCTTGCATTGTTTTCCGTAATTGCTTTGTGTCGGTTGAATTGCTTCAAGAGTATTCCTTCCTATTCATTTTGGTTTCTATCCCTCGGCACTTGATCTCTTTTGTCTTCGAATTTGGCCACCGAAGACCTGTTTGGGTTCTTGTCCAAATGTTCTTCTATTGTTTAATTAATTGTTTCATTGGTAATAATTTTCGTAGAGTTTGGTATTTCTTGGGGGATTTAGATAATTGTTTTGTTTGTTCCTTTCTAGTATTTTGTTGGTACTATATTGTTTTTCGCTTGTTCCTTGCTTTATTCTGTTTTGACAGCAATTTGTTAGGCTTTGCATATCTCTTCACCAATTTTCTGAAGATACACCGTATACATGCTTCAAATAATTAGTCGCTCCTTATTTTTGTAGGTTATTTCTCTTCACCAATTGTCTTGCTAGTCGTTAATGGAAAATGTGTACTACTCCATTTTCTCGTTTGCTTAATTCATATTGATTTATGTTAAAATAAACTATTGCAATTATTTCTTAAAGTATATACTATTAGGTAATTAGATTAAATAATGAAATATAAACGAATTGATACATTAGATTGATCAGATTTGTATTGATCAGATTACAAATCTGAACAGTCATATCATATTTATGTAGATCCGTTGTATAATATACATTATTTACATTTAGTAATTTAAGAGGCATCGTGTATGGAAATGTGATTTGTTCAAATAAATGAATATATAATAAATTATATTATAATTAATATCTTTGGAAGTGGAATAATCTGACAACTTTTTTTACCTATAAAAATGAGTTCTTTGGAGTTTAGCCTACAATATGACTACATTTTTTTTTCCTCAAGGCACTGTGGTTGTCAACGTACAATTCTATATGCACATTGTTATATTTTGTAGATCTAAAGATTTTTATCGATTTTGCTGCAATATCTTTCAATGCATCGATAAATTCAATTGTTGACACAAACGAGACTACATCAACAAATTGTCAATGTGTTGTCGCTATCGCTATTCAACTTACTTAGTCTACAAGGAGTAATGTATAGTGAATTTTGCTTCGTGATGAGATGAGAGTGGTTTGTTGCTATCAAATATGAATAAAATTAATAAAAAATAATGTCTCCTATCTTTTTTTTTTTATTCCATTCAAGTTTTTAATCTTATCATTTTCATTATAGTGCTTTCAAAATTAATAGATGATCATCAAAGTATAGCTCAAAACATTCGTTCATAATATATGATATACATATATAATTTCAAAATAACAAATAATTACTACATTTATGGCAAAAACATGCATATCAAAATATTAATTATTAATATTAATGTATTGATACGGTATAATAAATTTATACTAAAAAAATAGTAATATAATATTCCTCGATCGATATAACAACGATGAACCGAAATTCACCAAATGGATCCACATTAATCACACGTTAGTCATGTTAGAAAACTTCTTGTTTCATAAGAAATAAATTTATTTTATAATGTCTGACCCATATAACAAGAAAGAGAAATATACGAAGATAAGATAATTTTCAATATTAAAAAGACAAAAAATATTATGTATCCTTTGACGTTAATTTAAATAAAATATAAAATTTATTACATACGATCAAGTTATTGATATTAATAAAATAAAAACTTTATATAATTAGATATTGTTAATTATGAATGTCTTTAATAGAAAATGAATTATGGTGTTTTATATAAAAACAAAATCGCTAATCCTAGCACAAACTCACATACAAATCATATTTTTAACATGTGGATAAGTCGATAATAAATACGAATCTAATGATATGTGTCAATCGTAAAAGTAATCATCAAATTACACAAATGGGCAGATTAGTACGTGCTTAATCTCATGCATGCACCGACTATATTATCAAATCGACTAATCATTCAAGTATTATAAGTGTCAAAATAATGTCAAGGATTCCATCTATGAAATACACATGAATGTTTATCCTAAAATTTTCACAATTAAAATGAATGAAGCTAATACAATATTCTTTATTTCAATGTAGAATTATATTATTTTATTGAAGGTACAATTAAGGAGTAGAAAATAGATCATCATTAATATGGTATGAATCATGCAATCATTATTTTAACCCAACCACAAAGAATGATCAATCAAGATTAAATAAATAACATGACTTATTGTATTAGTTGTAATAAACATTATTATATATTCATAAACATTGCCTGCAATAAAAATTTTGTTTTTCTTAATTCAAATACTCATTTGAGCTCGATATAATTTTACCAAATAATCTTAGATATTATCTATATTTGTTCCATATTTTATTTTGATTTTTTTGGAAGTATCATTTATCTTATTAGACTTCAAAATCTAGCTCTTACACGTGCAACACACGTGCACTTTTATAGTTATTTAGGCTTCTAAATTTTGTGTATATATAGACCATTTCATGGAACATTCAATATATTGAACATTATATGCTACTGAGTAGAAAATAACATCGCAAATACAAAATAAATCTATAATTATGTACAATATCAAATTCAAAAATTTATACTTTATGAAATATAAAACAATTATTCAAGTTATTTTAAAGAGAAAAAATATTTTATTCATTAACACATCAAATTTTTATAAGGATCGCATCCTAGAACACACACGGAAAGAAGCTAAATTATAAATAAGATAACTATAGTATTATTGCATAAAAAATTATAAGCAATACTTACTAGTTTCGAAAGCGATTCCTAAAACAGACTTTGCTCAGCTCGACTCTCACATATACAAAGTCTTCAACAGTGTTCAACAATTTGAAATATGCAAATCTTGTTGAATTGCTTACTAGTATCATCCCGATGATCCCCCAAAATCCAATAACAAAATCAAATACCATGCAGATATAAAATCCTTTAGTAATGAGCTCGTGGTCTTCATGTTCCCGATTGTTCATTGCATTGTTGTCGTTATTGAAGTTTGAATCTTGATGATTGCTTTCATCTTCTCCAGGACAAGATTTGTTGAGTACGGGACGACCACAAAGCCCTTCATTTTCCGCATAGGCTGATTCATCAAATTTTGTATATCCAGGCGGAATTCTACCCGACAAGTTGTTGTATGACAAGTCCAAGACTCGTAGAGAACCTAATTCGGAAATGCTAGGCGGAATTCTCCCAGAGAGCTGGTTTCTCGAAAGATCGAGAGATTCCAAGTCTTTTAAAACACCAATGTTTGGAGGAATTTGTCCACATAAATGATTTCTTGAAAGATTCAAATTAACCAGGCCATCAAGCTTTGTGATCTCAGAAGGAATATCACCAACTAAAAGATTGTTGGACGGATCAACATGCTTAACATGTAGCAAACCTTTTACATATTCGACCTCTTTTCTTTTCCACGTAATATCCGCACCATCCCGTAAGCTATTATACCTTATGTCCTCTAATTCGTATACATAAGCAAATCCATAATAGGATGTCGAATCAGCAACAGCTTCTTTGGTCATTGCACTAAGATTATACAAGCATTTCGGTATGGGTCCTGAAATCATGTTTGAAGAGAGGTCTAAGACTTGGATATTTTGTAGTCTACAAATGCTCCAAGGTATTGTCCCATTAAACTCATTCAAACTTAGGCTTAGAACAATCAGCTGTGATAATCACCATGTTGGTATATTGCCTGTTAGCATATTTCCTCCAAGGTCAATCGATTCCAACCACTCGCAGTTCCTCAATGACTCGGGGATTCCACCTGATAAATTATTGTTCCTCAAATTCAATGAAACCAGCCATTCTAACGAGCCAATTGAGTTTGGGATTTCTCCAAAGAAATGATTGTTGGCCAAATTGAGAAAGGTCAACATCCTAGAGTTGGTGGCACAATTCGGGAGATGCCCGAAAAATATATTATCCGAGAGGTCGATAAATTCCCACTTTTCATTATGGCACAAAAAAGTCACTTGACCTGTAATTCTGTTTCTTGATAGATCCAACACTATTCCATAAAATATTCCTTCAATGCTCGTATTAATATTGAAAAAAGATTCAGGAAGGATGCCATGTATATCGTTATTTGATGCATTCAGATACATTGGTCTAGAAGCTAATTCACCAAACCAATGGGGAATGGTATCTGCAATTTGAGAACTCGAGATATCAAGAAATTTTAATTTTCTTTGGAATTGAAGCCATTGCGGAAAACGATGTCCTATTTTACATCCGGATAAACTTATGGCTTTTAGTTGAAATGGAGGAACCCAATGTGGGCTACAATTTACGGTCAACAGTGAGTTAGAAGACAAGTCAAGTTTTTGAAGACGTGATAGATTGAACAAATGTGACTCTGTAACTATGCCTTCTAAGTTATTTGAGCCTAAAACTAAATCCTCGAGGAATGGATAAGTTGTAAGATCTGGTATTGTACCAGTGAAATTATTTGATGACAAATCTAGATGATGAATCAGGCGTGGAATATTGAGGAAGGCCTTTGCAATAGAACCATTGAGTTTATTGTGGCCAAGGCGGAGATGGTTCAAGAATGAAAACCTTGAAAAATCAGGTAATGAACCACTTATCATGTTATCACTTAAATCTAGGTACTGCAGTTTATTCTCCAGAGGCCCGGACAAGTTCATCATTAATTCCGAAAGTTGAGCACTTAAATGGTTCCCTTGCAAACCCAAGTGTATCAAATTACTCATATTTCCCAAGGATTTAGGAATCCCACCTTGGAGTACATTTCCAGAGAGATCGAGATGTTCAAGGAAGATCTGGTTATCAAAACTAACAGAAAGGAGATCTGTTCTATTGCTATAAGAGAAATCAATGAAAGTTAGACTTTTGCTAAAGTTTAAGAACCATTGAAACTGCATGGAAGAGGAGATAGCAAAATTCAATGATAGGTCGAGGATAGCAAGAGGAGCAGAAGAATTGATGAAAGGAAGAGAAGAAGGGCGGACGTCTGGAAGTTCAGAGCCTTTTAAGTGTAATTGTTTGATGGAGGTTAATTTACTAATTGCTTGTAACCAATTGGATGCGTTTCCGAGTTTAACATAACTGAGGTCAAGAAATTTGAGTGAACCAAGACGAGAGAGCCAATCAAGATTGCCACTATAGAGACCAATATTCCAACTAAAATCAAGATATATCAAATTGGAAAGGTTTCCAATACTTTGTGGAATTGGTCCACTTAAACCAACAATAGAAAGATTGAGATACTGTAATTTCTCAAATGAACCAATGAACTGGAGAAAATTTGAAGAATCAAAATCATTGTAACTGAGGTCCAGGTAAGTCAAGTGCTTCAGTTCAAGCAATGAAGAGCTTACCTTACCTTTCAGAGGGGCAATTCTATGAAAAAACGGTGTTGACTGAGCCCTAAGATTCAATTGTGTTACGTGATTAGTTCGATTATGGCAGTGAACACCTCTCCATTTGCAGCACTCCCTTTTATGATTTCCAACTCCCCAAGAAGAGAGTCGACCAAATTCATCAACAAGCTCGTCTTTGAACTTAAGAAGAGCTTGTCTTTCCCTCTCAAGACACCTGATGCTACTCCAATAATGCTGCCCAAAAACACCTCCTGAGCTCATTATAAGAATAGTTGAGAAAAGATGAAGAAGATGTAAGATTTTGTTCGGAATGGCCATTATATGTTTTTCAATATAGTTGGTAACTGCAAACCGCAATATATCCCTCAATTCTCAAATGTGATTAGATGATTTATATCTTAGTACAATTATATATATAGCCAAATAATTCAAACTCATGATCCTATTCACACTACAAAACATTTCACACTTTCCATCGTGAAATAACGCGTACATGCGAAGAGCATGTTTCCCAAAACTTTACTTTACTACCACAAATGGTATGGTACTATAACTATTATTATTTTAATGAATCACTCGGTCTTGTTTAAATTAAGAAAAAAAAATAAATTCACTTAATCTTGTATGCATGCTCCGAGAATGAAAAAGTTGCAGCTACGATCTGTATAATTGAGTCGAACATTGAAAGGAATTTTATTTCTTGACATTTTTGGTTCTTAAATTATTAGATATTAATTAATTTTGTTTATAGACAAGTTACAATAATTGGCAAATATCTTGTGTATATTTCGAATATCTTGAGAAATATATTTGTCATGATTAATTATATATTGATAAGGTGAATCGTTGTTTAATTATATGTGTATCAAGATATGATTTGATTTGATAGAGTTTTATTTTTACTTAAACATGTTTTCTTATTTTTGTAGGACTCTATATATCTAAAAAAAATCTTCCTAGACTTGGATTCCAAACTATAAAAGAAGATTTCAATGCACAAGTGAGATACGACTTCAGACGCAATAATTCTCAGAGCATCAATTGAAGAAATCCTATTGAAGAATTGAAGATTTCTGAAGCAAGATTTTGCAACATTCATTGTTGTATGTCCCCGTGTTGCCGTTAGTGTTGAAGACATCGAAGACAACACTGTGGAAACTGTGTTGTTTGAAGATATTTACTATCTCTTCAAATTTAGGCTACGGGAGTTGCATATATTGGTTTTACTCTGATTTATTTAGGATGCAAATTTGATTTCTCAACTTGTTGAGAAATTTAGGATTTATTGTTTTTTCGTAAAATCACTAGTATTGTTTTGTAAGACTGATCTTATGTCTTTTAGTGATATTTAGCCCTAAGGCACTCGCACGAGTCTTTATACTCGTGCAAAATTAATCACTTGTGTTTTTATTTACGCTTTAATTTTTGCTGCACTGTGTTGTCGTTGGTGTTACAACACCAAGTACAACAATGCATGTTTTCTCATAACAAACCACATACAACGTTTCTTTCACGTCGTATCAGAGACACCACTTTACTTTACTAAGTGAGTTTCTGGTTTTTGTTACAGTTTTGTTATGCATAACAAATGTTGCAATTCGTTCACCGATTTTGGATGGGACAAATTACGGCCCATGGAAATTGAAGATGAGTATGTATATACAATCTATTGATTCCAGGGCCTGGAAACGTGTTTTTGAGGGTTGATAACCACCAATGAGAAATGATGATATTCCTGGACCAAAACCAAGAGCACAATGGACAGCTGATGAAATCATTGCTTCTAATTATAATGCAAAAGCCATTAATGCTATTTTTACTTCTGTGGACATGAATATGTTTAATCTTATTGGTACTTGTATTTGTGTTAGGGATGCTTGGGAGAAACTTCAAACTCACTATGAAGGCTCGACAAGTGTTAAGAAGACAAGGATGCGTCTCCTAACTTCAAAATTTGAGAAACTGAGAATGGAGGAAATGAGACCATCATGGAATACAATACTAGATTGAAGAGCCTTGCAAATGAAGCATATGTTCTCGGTGATCCTATCTCCAACGAACGAATAGTGAGAAAAGTACATCGTTCTCTCCCAA
This sequence comes from Henckelia pumila, assembly GCF_033568475.1. Lineage (NCBI taxonomy): Eukaryota > Viridiplantae > Streptophyta > Magnoliopsida > Lamiales > Gesneriaceae > Henckelia > Henckelia pumila. The sequence continues at coordinate 124,134,087 of NC_133123.1, read as the reverse complement.
AAAGGTTTCACACCAAAGTTTGTGCTATAGATAAATCCAAGGATACATATATAATGGGTTTGGATGAACTAATTAGCTCTCTTCGCACATATGAGATGAAGATGGAAGTAGAAGATGATCACAAAGGTAAGTCTATTGCTTTTCAAGTGTCTAATGATACTTACAATTATTTTTCTGAAGTGAAGCAGGAAGTAAACAGATCTAATCTCGAAGATACCGATTGCCTTGATATCGAAGAAATTCAATTATTATCTTAAGGTGATGAAAGAAAAAAGGAAAGAAAAAAGTGTACAACCTTCAAAGCTTCCTAGTCTACCTACGTCTGAAAAACCTCAAAAACCAACAACTACTCGAGGACCTCGGCCAAAGTACGAAAGTAAAAATCAGTCCTCAAGTAAGAATTTTGATAATGTTCAATGCAGGTAATGTCGTGGATATGGACACTATGTGTATGAGTGTGTCAATCGTCTTCGAAAAGGTATGAATGTTTCCCTGAGTGATGATGATTCCGAGAAAGATCAGGAAAAGAATGAACAGGTAGATCTTATTTCTTTTACTGCTTTGCTGGAAAGTAAAAAAAAATTTCAAGCGAATCCTTATGGTGTTGGCTCCGGTGTTGCAACACCTGGATGCAACACAGTTCAAAATTGTGTATGTCTTGTGGTTTCTAATGTTGATTCTAGTGTTCATGAGGAATAGATAGCCGATATGTAAACTATGGAAGGTGTTCAGAAACTTTATGAGGAGTTGTATTCTGACTGGATTAAAAGAGACAAGCTAAATACAACTCTCTCCAAAGAAAATGCCGAATTGAAAGCTGTTGTTGCTAGGCTAAAAGTTCTCATGAGTAAGAAAGACATGGAATTGGGATTGGTGAATAGTGAGCTTGAAAAAGCAAAAATAACTTTTGCCAGATATAATTCATGTTCGACCAAACTTGACTCTATCCTGTCTATGGGAAAGGATGATAAGTTTGGACTTGAGTTTAAAGACAGTGTGTTTGAAATTGGTAAATCTTCTAAATTATCAGTGTCTGTGAAGGAAGGTAGTAATACTTCTAACCAACCTTCAGTGGATTCCCAAGGTAAAAAACCTATACCTGAGAAAAATGTTCCTGTCCCAAAGCCAAACCAATGGAAGCGTCCTTTTGTGTGTCATTACTGTCTCAAACCAGGTCACATCAGGCCGTTTTGTCGTAAGCTCAAAAATGACTATCTTTTGTGGAAATCTAAGCAAGTGTTGCCTCCCATGTTGCACAACACCAAGCGCAACACTGACAAAAAGGGACCTACTGTAAAGAAAATTTGGGTGCAAAATTCTGATGTTAAAAGTTTTGTTATTTATACTTCATTGAAAACTAACACTGCAGGAAATTGGTATTTTGATAGTGGAAGCTCTCGGAATATGACAGGTCTGAAAGATCACTTCACGGATTGCATTACGTTGAATTAAATGGTGGTAAGGTAACCTACAAAGGTGGTGCAAAAGGAAGAATTATTGGCAAGGGAACACTCAATGTGAAAGGATTTCCAAAGCTTCACAACTTCCTGCATGTTGAAGGACTTAATGCGAATTTAATCTCTATAAGTCAATTGTATGATGATGATTTGCATGTGAAGTTTGATAAGAATATTTGTGAAGTTTTTGATAATGTTAACCAATGTATTATGACAGATAAAAGATCAGCTGATAATTGCTACAAACTCGGTGATGAATTAACTTGTAGACACTCAAATGTTGATGATTTTAGTCTATGGCACCAAAATCTTGGGCATGTGAATTTCAAGACTTTAAAGAATTTGAGTAAGTTTGATGCTTCCAGAGGTCTACCAAATCTAAAGTCTGGTATTTCATATATTTGTGGTGCATGCCAAAAAGGTAAACAAACCCGTGTGTCGCACCCTGTGTTAAAAACTGTGGAACAACACGATGTCTTGAACTTTTACATATGGATTTGATGGGTCCTATAGAAGTTGAAAGTTATGGAGGTAAGAAATATTCTTTAGTATGTGTTAATGATTTTTTTCGGTTTACATGGGTAAAATTTCTTAGAAGAAAGTCAGATACTTTTGATGTTTTTAAGAAATTATTCAACAAGATTACTAATCTGCATGCTTTGACAGCTGCAAGGATCAGAACTTATCATGGAAAGAAATTTGAGAACTCATATTTTTCTTCGTTGTGTAACAAGAAGGGCATATCACAAGAGTTCTCTGCTCCTAAAACTCCTCAACAAAACGGTATAGCCGAAAGGAAGAGTAAGACGTTGCAAGATATGGCTAGGGTGATGATGACTCAAAAAATATCTCCAAGAGATTTTGGACAGAAGCTTTAAACACAGCATGTCATATTTCCAACCGTGTTTATTCGAGAAATGGTTCTTCGATGACATCCTATGAAATTCTCATTATAGGCCAAGTTCGGATCGTTAGAACCCCTCTTCGGATGGTCCAATCCTTGCATGATGTCCACGTTGCATACAGGCCAAGTTCAGATGGTCCAATCCTTTCTTCGGATCGTCCGATCCCACTCGACCGAAACACTTGGAGAAATCCTTATGACATCTGTCCCGGGGGCGTTCGAACCGTCCGATCCCAAGATCGGATCGTCCGATATCATCACCTCCCAAACCACTTCAGAGCCTTCGAAGTATTTTGGGTTCGGACCCTCCAAAACTTAGTTTGGATCCTCCGAACTGCCCGAGCTCAAATAAGCCCAATAAGAATTTTTCGGGCATTCTGGACCCAATTCCTTGATCCGTTAGATCTTATTAAAATCTCTTAATCATGATTTATTAAATCTAAACATGATTAGAAACTTAATCTTTTTAAAATGAAACCAGGCTACTACATTCTCCCCCTACTGAAGATATTTTGTCCTTGAACAATCTTAAGTATTGAATGCAATTATTATTGAATAAACATCTTTTATTCAAACTGATTCATTTTACAAGATACTACTGTAATACACTCTTCAAAACAATCTGAACGCTAATGCTCTCAAGTTGCCAAGTGGATTTTTCAGTGCCTGGATACTGCCACTATACTAGAAGAAGAGAAATGATTCTTGTTGCGTGAACTATATCTCATGTCATTGTCCAATAATCCAATTAGGCCAATAAACTCCAGAGATATCTCTTTGGTAAACCAACTGTACCAATCCTTGGTTGAATAAATTCTGGTCCAATCAATTGTCGCTCCCCCATTTTTTTCTCAGAATAGTGGAGTATGAAATCATTGTTCGTACAATGTCTCGAATGGTGTCACACCATTACTGTTGTATGCGAAATCAAGCAGTTGCAACTAATCTTGTCATGCTGGACCAAAGTCCAAAGAACACGCTAGCAACATGTCTTCAAGACTACTAATCATGCGCTCTGACTGGCCGTCAGTCTCTGGGTGATGTGTTGTACTCAAATTAAGAGTAGTACATCCAAAGCGCACTGAAAACTCCCCCAGATCTGGAAGTAAATCTAGGGTCTCGATTTCTGACAATGCTCACAGGCCCTCCGTGCAATCGAACAACTTCTTGGATGTACAAACATGTCATCCTATCAAAACTGTAGTCCCGTTTATAAGGAATGAAATATGAAAACTTGGTGAGTCGGTCCACCGCAACCCAGATATCATCACAATTCCTCGAGATCACCAGTAAATGAGTCACATAGTCCATAGTGATCAACTCTCATTTGTAACGCCCCGTTTTTATCTTAATTGAACATATTGGAGATATTCAGTGATTTCAGAATTAGAGAGCCGAACTTTTACTTATCAGGGACTATTTTGCAATTTTTGGATTTTCAGGGACTAAATTGTAAATTATGATATTGTTATATTGTGTGAGTTGACTAAGTCTTTACATTATCCTTCTCATCCCCTCCAAGACGCCATGCTCCATTGAAGGCGGTTCCAAAGCTTCACAAGCTTTCAGATTTCAGTTTGAGCTCAATCCGTCCGATAGAATCGATTTCTGACTTGATATCTACGATCACAGCTTTGAGTGCTCCGTTTGGATGTAAGTTTATCTTAATTATGAGAGGTTTGAATTTTTGGATGTTGTTAGAATTAATTTATATTCGGAGAGGATGATTATTAGATAGTTGTGACAGTATATCTAAGATGGTTCGAAGATCTAACGACGATCAGATTTGATATGAATTTTCTTATTATTTTCAAAAATCTGAATTTTGAGATGTGTTGGTTTTGTTTTGGATATTATGTTTGAGGATTGGAATGAGTATATTGAATTGATATCATGCTGTCTGCATTTCCGGTTTGATCAGTTTATTGCCGTTATGCCGTCAGTTTGAAGTTTGAACGTCGTTTTGATGCTTTGAGTTTTACCGAGTTTGATATGAGTTTTGATGTCGATTTTGATATCTGTGACTTCTTCAGATAGATTGAGTTGAAGTCCTTGAAGATTGTGAACCCGACAGTCTTGATCAGTGTAGAAGAGTTGAGCCGGTATAGTATCGATGTCTTTCTTTATCGATTGATTGAACTTGACTTGGATATTGATTGAGGAATTGTTGTTTTCAGATTGAAGTTTTTGGAACGACAAAGAAGAGGTATAAGACGAATTTGGAATGAAATAGGACGATTAACTTGAATCCGGATTGATTCGAGTGTCCTAGAAGAAATCACATATTGCATGTTTATATGCTTATTTGAACTTATGATTGAATTGATGATTGAATACATGAGATTTCATATGCATTCATTTTGAGCCGATTGATTATTCATTTTGAATTAGACGATCTGGAGATTATAGTTGAGTGGCCTTGGTAGGCGATTTACTACAAGTGTCGATTAACTCACTATAATGCCCTAGAGTCTAGAGGATTAAAATATACCTCATCCACCTCGAAAGGGGAGTTCGGTGTGATTGTTGTATATTTTAACCTCGGGATCCCAAACCAAAGAAAGAAAGAAGAATTCCTTTTGATTATCTGAGTCTGATAATCCAGAAGTTTTAAAGTCATGCATATCATTTTAATTCCGCAATTGAATGAATTACTTGAGGTATATGTGGAATTTGATTATATATCATGTTTTGATATATTATGTGATATTGTATGCTAGGCTCTTTTACTGGGAATATTATTCTCACCGGATTATCCGGCTGTTGTCTTTGTTTGTATGTGTACTTGGCAACAGGTGGGGCAGGATCAAGCCAGAGACATCTTGGATAGGTGGATGAGAGAGTAGAGGTAAGGCCTTTGGTTTTAGGAGTTGAATTGAATTCAAACTCAATTTGTATTTTGGTATTGTAAACCTAGAATTGAAGCATGTTCTATCAGCTTGGATAAATGTATAACTCTAGAACTACTTTGTATGGATTATGCATGTTGAATAAGTTTATGCGTATTGATTGGTTTGTGTTTTGATTGAGTTGAGATTTGAAATGTTGTAAGAAAACCAGAATTATTTTCTGGTACAGAGCATCTCGCTCGATCGGTTGAAGCTTACCGATCGAGCGAGCACCCCTGTACCGAGGCAGAGAGTTGGGCATTTCTTGTCCGCTCGATCGGTAAGATTTTACCGATCGAGCGGAGGACTTTTATTTTACCGGCAGAGTCTTGGAAATTTTTGGCCGCTCGATTGGTAAGATTTTACCGATCGAGCGAGCACTCCTTTTAAATTTTTATTTTTTATTTCTTAATCCTTATTGTTTAATTGATTTGATTAATTATATTACGATTAATTAAATGATTAGAATCGAGGCCTCACACCATTTCCACTCAAGAATAGGTAAAATGTGAAGTAATCCTCCAGGTCGTCGGTGCTCTGTCTTGACCTGCTGACACACCAAACATCTGGAGACATACTGATACACACTTCTCTTCATTCCTTTCCAGTACTAGAACCTTGTACGCAGATCCTTGTATACCTAAAGGATTCTCATACTTAATGACTAACACTTGTCATAACACCTGTAACAACTTCGTTGTCACATCTATATCATAACTTGAGATAACATATGAAAATGAGAATACTGATTATCCTGTCACGGATAATAATTCTTTATTAAATTCTAACTTGCGCCACTAGATGAACAAAACTATTTCATCTCTCTTTGGCAAAGTCCTTAAATCAAAACAATCTAGCTAACCCCTGACTCGATCTCATCGAATCAGACATATCATTGGCCTAATTAATTCAATAGACATCCCGAAAAATTAGTGAAAACAATCCTGCTAAACCTGGAAACTTAGATCTCAGTTGTTGTCCTTTTTCCATGTCTAAACACTTGATGTTATCCTGTTAGTACCCATTAAAATTCAAATACTTTCTAGATAAATTTCTGATACTGAAATCCCAGAAGTACTGCAAAACATTTCTGAGCGTCGTTTACCTGGGTACTGTATTCTTCCATGATTAACAATCTCATAGTTTAGTTCCTAATTACCAAGAAATGAACTATTCCAAACAAATCGCCTCCCCCATCACGGGGTTTCAACATATGTATCAACCACATATAAATTAGAAGTAAAAATTCTTATTAACTCTCCTTAAGCAGAAGAAAATCCAAAGGCTGAACTAGCACATTTCTTGGAAATAACTGAGTCCATCTCCGACTGCCTTAGACAAATAGTCACAAATAGTCACTGGGCAAAAAAATTGCACCAGTTTAACTGACCATTTCAAAGCAGACATGAATACCTAAGTGCTCAAATTTCACTATTCAAGTGAATTTTCATACTGACAAATCCATAATGTAACTTAGCAGGCTAATGAAATCTGTCAATCACTAACTAGATCAATCATCTGATAGATCGAGTTCTGATACAAAATGTTCCAAGTCAAAAAACACTTATCCATCAAAAGATCAACTATCTTTTCAAGGCAATCAAACTGACACCAAATTATACTTTAACATAATTGTTGCAATGATCTCTAGACTGAGTAAATTTTCATAACCCTCTGAAGTACAAAAGACTTCCAGAATAACATGGAAAATATACTCCACCAAGTCTAGTCCTGATCATAGTTCACGTCTCCCAGTATAAGTCATCACAGTGTCCTGATAAAACTCATATTTGCTTGGTAACCCATCAATTAATTTCAAATTCTTATAGGAAAACTTACCTAAGTAAACTCATCACTTATAATTTCTTGTTCATCTAGTAATCAAGCCTCTGATCACTAATTATACTTCTGATTGAATCAGACAATACTTGGTCAAGCCATGGAAGCTGACCTCTTCTAATTAACTCTCCTGGCGTCTCCAATTCATGACTCTCCTCACTGTCATGATCTGCTCAGTTTTATTCATGGCTCCCACCCATGTCCTGCTCGCATCATTACAGTCTCCGATGCTCAGGTTGCCAATCCTGCCTATCATGCCTGGATACGACAAGACCAACTTATTCTGAACATCATTATTGGATTGTTGTCTCCATCTCTGATCCCGTTTATTGCCACTGCACGCACTGCCTATGTTGCATGGACCACGCTTGCTAACACCTATGGCAAACCATCTCGTGGTCGCATCACTCAACTGAAAACACAGCTTCGCAATCCGGTGAAAGGCTCCCAATATATCACTGAGTTCATGCAGTTTATCAAATCAAAGGCTGATGAACTGGCCCTTATGAACGCTCCTCTTGACATTGAGGATCTCACTATCAAGGTTCTCCATGGCCTTGATAATGACTACAAGGAACTGGTTCATGCCATTCAAGCCCGGGACCCTTTCGTCTCCTTTGAGGAACTACATGAAAAACTTCTTAACCATGAGGCTCATCTCCTTGCCCGAACGACGTCTCAGATTGCTCTTCCGGCCACTGATCATGTCGTGCACTGCTCAACCCCCCACAACCGCCGGCCCCAGCCTACCTCTATCGCCGATCATTCGCCGGCCCTTTCACGTCAAGGCAACGCCTGGCCTTCCCGCCCCCAGCAACTGCCGTCCCCTCAGGCCCCGGGCTCACATCCCTCATGCCCTTATTTGGGCCGCTGCCAGCTTTGCAGTCACCGACACTCTGCTCGACGCTGTCCTCATTTTTAGTGTGCGCCCACTACTACTACTGCTCCTCATACTGGTCAGTCTCGCAAGGTCTCTGGCTTCCCTGGTCCATCGGTTGCTGCATACACCGTTGCGTCTCCTGCTTCATCCGACTGGAAACTCGACTCTGGAGCCACTAATCATGTGACGTCTGATCTTTCAAATTTATCCTTACATGCTCCGTATCGTGGCTCCGATGGCGTTGTTGTTGGTGATGGCACTGGGCTTCCCATTACTCACACAGGTTGTCTCTTACCACCCTTTGGTTCTTCTGACCTCTTATTCCCACATGCTCTTTGTGTTCCTTTTATTAATAAAAATCTGCGATCTGTCTCTCAAATGTGCACAACTAATGATGCCATTGTTGTTTTCTCCTCTCATGACTTTCAGGTGAAGGATCGTCGCATGGGGCTACTCTTCATAAGGGGCCACTTAAGAGCGGTGTCTACTCATGGTCTGCGTCCTCTCCTATCACACAATTGGCTCTATCTGCGTCTGTCGAGTCTCTGCCTATCTGTCAAGTGCCTCTTGCGCTATCTTAATGACACTCGTTCATACAGTCTGCATCTTCAACGTCATCCTTCGATTTCTTTACATGCCTTCTGTGATGCTGACTGGGCTGGTGATGTTGATGACCGTACTTATATTGGTGCTTATATTGTATTTATGGGCCCTAATCCTGTATCATGGAGCTCTCGTAAGCAAGGTTTTGTTGCTCGCTCTTCTACTGAGGCTGAATATCGTGTTATTGCATCCGCTGTTGCTGAACTTCAATGGATCCGTTCTCTTCTTACGGAGCTTGGTGTTGCTAATATTATTTCCTCTCCTGTCTCCATCTACTGTGATAATGTTGGCGCCACTTATCTTTGTGTTAATCCTGTTTTTCACTCTCGCATGAAGCACATTGCTTTTGATTATCAATTTTTTCGTGAGCTTTTTCAAAGTTGCAAAATTCGAGTGTCACATGTCTCCTCTGCTGATCAATTGGTTAATGCTTTGACGAATTCGCTACCTGGACCTCGTCTTCGTCTCTTGTGTTCCAAGATTGGTGTCTCTGCAGACCCACCATCTTGAGGGGGCCTATTGGAATATATCTTGTGCATATCTTTGTATATTTATTTTTTTTTATCATTATCTCTTTAGGTTGTATAAATATACAGTGTATCATTCGTTTGTGAAATATATCAGAATATATTTTCTAATACACTTTTACAGATTTTGTTCGGAGTGACCATTATGTTTTTCAATATAGTTGGTAAGTGCAAACTGCAATATATCCCTCAAATGTGAGATGATACATATCTTACCACAATTAATTACGTACTGCCAATTATATAGTAAAGCTCCCAAATAATTCAAACTCACCATGATCCCATTCACACTCCAAAGCATTTTCACACTCTCCATCGTGAAATAACGCGCACATGTGATAATTAAGGGGTAAAAAAAACTCATTGATTATTAATCTTGTATGCATGCTCCGACAATGAGAAAGATGTAGCTATGCACGTCTGTATAATATATTTGAGTCGAACATATTTTGCATTTTGTGAAATTTTGGGTATGATTTTTTAAGCCCATGTGTCTAGCTCTTTTTTTTTAGAGTACAAGTACAATTTTAAAACTAGATTATAACAATAGAATGTCTTACTCATATTTACATACGAATAAATTGTATTTTTCAAAATATTTCTTACACTTAAATTATTTAAAAATATGTTTTCAATTAGATATAAATTATTATATATATATATATATAGAATGTAAAAATTATTTTCTTTAAAAAAAAAATTTTATTTATTGTATATTTAGATTAGGTCTTGTCTATGCTACCCCATCGGGGTAGTGCCCAAATGAGATCCAACGGTTCATTATTTTTAGCATTTGATATGATATTATTTTAAATGATATTATCTCAAATGAAAAAAAAAATATGGGCCCTTGGATCTAGCACATGGGCAGTGCCCATGTGCTAGCATAGACAAAGATTATATGTTCATTTTAAATTTCAAGGAAAATTCTGCATGAGTTTTCATTCAAATTATTTTTAGGTTCAATCCTAAATGATTAGTACACAAAACTAAATTAATTCTTGCATTAATTCTTGAACGATCAATTATGATTTAAAAGTGAAACATATAGTGGAAACGTTTTGTGTGGGGGTACTGAATAGATCATTAATGTGAAGAATTGAACGTCTGTCGATTAGCAAGTGGACTATGGATACAATTATGTGTGCTTTTTTTAAAGTGGGGCAATATGTATGTAAGTGGAGCAATATGTATATAATATAATATTAAATTGTAAAAATACATCAATACTTGCTAGGTTCGGAAGCGATTTCTAAAACGGGCTTTAATTTGCTCAGCTCGATTCTCACGTATGCTCCAATAGTGTTCAACAATTTGAAATATGCAAATCTTGCTGAATTGCTTAGTAGTATAGTCCCCAAGATCCCCCAAAATCCAATGACAAAACCAAATACCATGCAGATGTAAAATCCTTCAGTAATCAACTTGCCATCTTCATGTTCCCAATTGTTCATTGCATCGTTATCGTTATTGAAATTTGAATCTTGATTATCGATTTCATCATCTCCCGGGCAAGATTTATTGAGTATAGGATGTCCACAAAGCCATGGATTACCCGCATAGGCACATTCGTCAAAGCATAGAAATTGATACGGAATTCGACCCGACAAGTTGTTGTAGGACAAGTTCAAAACTCCTAGAAAACTCAATTCAGATGGAGGGCATTCAAGTATTTCAGGTTACTGATGTTTTGAGGAATTTGTCCGCACAAATGGTTTCTTGAGAGATTCAACATGACTAGGCCATCAAGTTTTGTGATTTCAGAAGGACTATCACCAACTAGAAGATTGTCCGATAGATCAACAAGTTTAACAAGCAGCAAACCTTTTACATATTTGAGCTCTTTTCTCTTCCACATAATGTATGCACCATCACGTAAGCTATCATACGCTGAACAATCAAAATCTTCTGCATAAGAAAAGTTGAATCCAAAAAATTTCTGAAAAGCAAATCCTTCTTTGGTCATTGTAGTAACATTATGTAAGCATTTCGGCATGGGTCCTGAAATCATGTTTGAGGAGAGTGTTGGTCCCAGGTGCGGCATCACGAGATAAAAACTATGGAAAATGAAGAATAAAATAGACACCAAGATTTACGTGGAAAACCCCTAAAATTATTAGGGTAAAAACCACGGGCAAGATCAAAAGATTTCACTATAATATTTGGAGAATTACAACCTCTCTCTATGTTTCCAAAGAGACACTCACTCTCTTATACAGGAGAAAACCTATCTCACAAATATATATAAAAATATACTGAAGAGAAGAAAAATACTCGAGAACTGAAGAATTGCTCGAGCTGTGGGATACAAAGAATGCCGAAGAATGCTTCTATTTATATATGCCAAAATCTGAGCCTTCGGTGTGAAAATCGCATTTTCATTTTCTTCTTTCAACAGCCACCTACCTTTATTAAATGCATGGCCCAACATGTATTTTCAACTCCCGACATTTCTCCCACTTGGAGATTTGATTGAGAATCAAACACATCTCCACACATCCTTTCAATCTTGCCTTTTCCTGCTGCTTACGTTTCTGCTAGGCCACATGAGGATCTACACCACTCGAACTTCTCTGTGTTCACCGGCTTGGTCAGAAAATCAGCTATGTTATCCTTTGTATGGATCTTCTGCATATCCACACTTTCTTCCTCTACTACCTCTCGTACAAAGTGAAATTGAACTCCAATGTGTTTAGTCCTGGAATGAAAGGCTGGATTTCTTGCAATGTGCAAGGCACTCTGACTGTCACAAAACAGAGGAATCTTTTCTTGTTTGTGCCCAAGCTCCTCCAATAACCTTTTAATCCATATTGCCTCTTTGCAAGCTTGAGTAGCTGCCATGTATTCTGCCTCAGTTGTAGATAATGCCACAACTGTTTGCAGTTTTGAAACCCAGCTGACTGCACCTCCTGCAACTGTAAACACATAACTAGTAGTAGATTTTCTTTTATCTAGATCACCTGCATAGTCTGAATCCACATAGCCCCTGAGTGTAAAATCTGATCCTCCAAAACATAAAGCAGCATTCGAGGTACCCTTAATGTATCTAAGGATCCTCTTAACCGTGCTCCAATGCTCTTGTCCAGGATTCGCCATATACCGACTGACTGCTCCCACTGCTTGTGTAATGTCTGGTCTTGTACAAATCATGGCGAACATTAAACTTCCCACTCCTGATGCATACGGTACTCGAGACATATTCATCCTCTCTGCTTCACTGCTAGGACACATCTCAAAAGATAACTTGAAGTTAATAAGAAGAGGGGTTGAAATTGGTTTACTATCTTGCATGTTGAAGCGTTGCAAGACTTTCTTCAAATAATTTTTCTGGGAAAGCCAAATCTTCATGTTGCTTCTGTCTCGGTGAACTTGCATCCCTAGAATCTTGTTTGCTGGTCCTAAGTCCTTCATATCAAATTCCCTAGCCAACTGTGCCTTCAATTCTTGGACCCGATCTTTGTTGGGGCCTGCTACGAACATGTCGTCCACGTACAACAGCAAAATGATATAATCATCATCACCTGACCTCTTGAAATACGTACAAGGGTCTGCACTGAGTCTGTTGTACCCAAGGCTCATGATATAGGAATCAAATCTCTTGTACCAACACATCGGCGCCTGTTTGAGACCGTACAGAGATTTGTTCAACCTGCAAACCAAATTCTCTTTGCCCTTTTCTGAAAAACCTTCTGGCTGGAGCATATAGATTTCTTCTTCAAGATCGCCATGAAGAAATGCCGTTTTCATATCTAGCTGTTCTAGATGTAGGTCAAACATCGCACACAATGCCAATACTACTCTGACTGTTGAAAGTCGAACCACAGGAGAAAATATCTCATTGAAGTCAATACCTTCTTTCTGAGCGTACCCTTTGACAACCAATCTTGCACGATACCGGTCCACTTGGTTATTGCCATAACGCTTGATCTTATAGACCCATCTGTTACCAATAGCTTTCCTCCCTCGTGATAATGTAACAAGATCCCATGTTTTATTCCTGTCCAATGCTTCCAATTCTTCCTGCATCGCTGTCATCTATAGGGATACATCCGAGCTTTGAGTAGCCTCATGGAAACTCGATGGCTCACCATCCTCTGTTAATAGACAATATGCAATGTTGCTTTCAGTGACATAATCTGAAAGCCAACCTGGTGGTATTCTCTCTCGAGTTGACTGCCTCACTTTGGAAACCTTTGACTCAACTTGTTCTTGTACCTCGTACTCTGGTACTGCTTCACAAGAAATTTGATCTTCGTCTGTATTATTTTCCACCTGAATGATAGTAGTTTCTGAATTCAGTGTGCCTTTGTCTCCCTTCACTTTATCTTCCTCGAATATAACATCTCTGCTGATGATAAGCTTGTGGACAGTAGGATCCCACAAGCGAAACCCCTTTACTCCATCAACATAGCCCAAGAAGATGCACTTTCTGGATTTGGAATCCAACTTTGATCTTTCTTGTTCATTGTAAAATACGTACACCGGACTTCCAAATGTATGTAACCAAGAATAATCAGCTGGCTTGCCAGTCCACACCTCCATCGGAGTCTTCAAATCAATCGCCACTGAAGGAGAACGATTGATGATGTAAGAAGCGGTTTTGACTGCTTCTGCCCAAAATGACTTTGGTAGACCCGCAGTACTCAACATGGCCCTTGTTCTGTCCAACAAAGTTCTGTTCATCCGCTCCGCCACTCTATTCTGCAGAGGCGTGTAAGCCGTCGTGAACTGTCGTTTGATTCCCTCATGCTGACAGAATGCATCAAACTCATCACTGGTATATTCTCCTCCATTGTCAGTCCTCAAAAACTTGATTTTCTTTTCAGAATCAAGTTCAACCCGCGCTTTGAAAACTTTTAAGACTTCAAAAACATATGATTTCTTCTTCATTGGATACACCCAACATCTCCTATAGAAATCATCAATAAACGAGACAAAATATGTCGCTCCTCCTAGGGATACCACCGGTGCTTGCCAAACATCAGAATGAATCAGCTCCAATATGCCTTTGCTTTTGGCAGTAGATGTGCCAAACTTTAATCTGTGTTGTTTAATGGTAACACAATGCTCACAAAAGGGTAGAGTCACTTTTGTAAGCCCCGACAACAGCTTCCGTTCAGAGAGAATTTTCATTCCTCGTTCTGACATATGCCCAATCTTTCTATGCCACAACACTGTTGATTCTTCCCCCGAACCAATTGATGCAACAACTAGTTCTGCCTCTTTGTGTGTTTTTCCCAACAATACATACAGATTTGCAGCAACCTTTTCCGCCTTCATAACCACAAGCGCACCTTTCACAATCTTCATGATCCCTTTCTCGATACGAGTTTTGCACCCAATATTATCTAATTGCCCCAAAGACAAAAGATTATTTGTCAGGCCCTTCAAATGTCGTACCTCCTGTACGGTGCGAATAGTACCATCAAACATTTTGATTTTGATGGTACCGACCCCAGCGATTTCCAAGGCATGATCATTTTCCATGAATACAGATCCTCCTGAGACTGATTCATGCTGATAGAACCATTCTCTCCTTGACATCATGTGCCACGTCGCTCCTGAATCCATAATCCATGCATCACAAAATTTGTTTCTGCCTTCCGCAACTGTTGCTGCTTCGCTGAATAGTATTTCACCACTTCCTGAAGTACTGGCTACATTTCCTTGAGATCCCTTTTCGATGCTCTTCGTACGCTCTCTCTTGAAGTGCCCTTTACCACCATATTTAAAGCAGTAAATATTCTTTTTCTTACTTCTTGACTTGGATCTACCATATCTGTGGCTCCCACTGGAGTCACGCTCAGTCAATCTTCCTCTCGTCATCGATAAAGCCTCTGCTTGCTTCGACGTTGCCAACTTATTTTTCTTGTTCCTTCGACGACTCTCTTCTTCAAGAACCGCAATTAAGACGTCGTCAAAATTTAAATTATCCGAAAGAACATTGTTGGTAACATTGATGATGAGCTGATCGTATGAATCTGGTAGACTCTGAAGTAGAAGCTCCACACGTTCTTTTTCCTCTATTTTATGCCCCATAGACGTGAGCCGAGAAAATAGAGTATTCAGTGTGTTGATATGTTCGGCCATCGATGAGGATTCCGCCATCCGAAGAGTATAAAGTTTTCTCTTTAAGAAAATTTTGTTGTGTAGTGACTTGACCTCGTACAATTTTGTCAGAGTATCCCAATTAACTTTTGCGCCTTTTATTTCAGAGATACTTGACAAAATTTCATCCGCTATAGCCAAGTGCAAATTGGCGACAACATTGTGATTCATCTCGTTCCACTTTTGATCGTCCATGACGTCCGCCGGTCTATCTCTAATAGCTGCCAAGCAACGCTCCTTTGTTAGAATTGCTTGCACCTTCAATTTCCACAGCAAAAAATTGCTTCAATTGAACTTTTCTATCTCGTATTTTGCCGTCATCTTGACTACAAGAATCCTGCCTTATAAAATCTTCAAAAAATCTTTTCTGATCTGGAAGATCAGTCACAACTGCAACCACAGAGCATACTCAGAATTTTATGAAATTTTATGCCAAGGCTTTGATGTCACTTGTTCGTCCCAGGTGCGGCATCACGACATAAAAACTATGAAAATTGAAGAATAAAATAGACACCAAGATTTACGTGGAAAACCCCTAAAATTATTAGGGTAAAAACCACGGGCAAGATCAAAAGATTCCACTATAATATTTGGAGAATTACAACCTCTCTCTGTGTTTCCAAACAGACACTAGTAGAAAACCTATCTCACAAATATATATAGAAATATACTGAAAAGAAGAAAAATACTTGAGAACTGAAAAATTGCTCTAGCTGTGGGATACAAAGAATGCCGAAGAATGCATCAATTTATAGATGCCAAAATCTGAGCCTTCGGTTTTTGTAGACTACAAATGCTCCAAGGTATTGTCCCATTAAACCCATTCGAATTTAGGCTTAGAACAATCAGCTGTGATAAGATATCTCCTATCCAAGTTGGTATATTGCCAGTTAGCATATTTTCTCCAAGTTCAATCGATTGCAAACTCTCGCAGTTCCTCAATGATTAGGATTCCACCTGATAAACTATTGTTCCTCAAATTCAATGAAACTAACCGTTTTAACGAGCCGATTGAGTCCGGGATTTCCCCAAAGAAATTATTGTTGGCCAAATTGAGAAACATCAACCCGTTAGTAGAGTTGTCGAAACAATATTCGGCAGATGCCCGAAAAATAGGTTGTCCTAGAGGTCAATAAATCCCACGCATCATTATGGCACAAAAAAGTGACTTGACCACTAATTTTGTTTCTTGATAGATCCAACTCTATTGCGCCTACACTTTCGCTTGTAAGCTTGAAAAAAGATTCAGGAAGGATGCCATGTATGTCGTTATAATTTGATGCATTCAGATGCATTAGTCTAGAAGTTGATTTACCAAACCCGTGGGGAAAGGTGTCTGCAATTTGAGAACTTGAGATATCAAGAAATTCTAATTTATATCAATGTATTTATAAATTTATATAATATATAAAAAATAATAAATCAATATGTGTTGGGTTATAATCATTTTAGGCTAAAGACATAAAGAATTTGGTTTAAAAAATAAGATAAATATCTAATTTGGGCCAAAGTCCAGGCCTGCCACCCCTTCCATCCGCCCATAATAATAAAAACAAATATTTTTTTCTCGTTCCTGAATGATCAAAATTCTGTTTGAGACATAATTTTTTTTTTTACCATATTCATTTAATAATGTCTCTTACTTGCAACTCATAGCATAAAAACCATATATATATATATATATATCATGTCAGAGGTGAACTCGAATTTGCGACGAGTACATTTAGTTGTCTCCAACATGCCAATTGCCAATGGCATCCTACAACACACACGGAAAGAAGCTACATTATAATATAAAATATAAATATAGTATCATTTGCATAAAAAATTATAAGCAATACTTACTAGTTTCCAAAGCGATTCCTAAAACGGGATTTGCTCAGCTCGACTCTCACATATACAAAATCTTCAACCGCGTTCAAAAATTTGAAATATGCGAATCTTGCTGAATTGCTTACTATTATCGTCCCGATGATCCCCCAAAATCCAATAACAAAACCAAATACAATGCAGATATAAAATCCTTTAGTAATGAACTCGTCGTCTTCATGTTCCCGATTGTTCATTGCATTGTTGAAGTTTGAATCTTGATGACTGCTCTCATCTTCTCCGGGACAAGATTTGTTGAGTACGGGACGTCCACAAAGTCCATAATTTTCCGCATAGGCAGATTCATCAAATTTTGTATATCCAGGCGGAATTCTACCCGACAAGTTGTTGCATGATAAGTCCAAGACTCCTAAAGAACTTAATTCGGAAATGGTGAGCGGAATACTCCCAGAGATGTGGTTTCTTGAAAGATCGAGGGACCCCAAGTCTTTTAAGTCGCCAATGTTTGGAGGAATTTGTCCACATAAATAATTTCTTGAAAGATTCAAATTAACCAGGCCATCAAGCTTTGTGATGTCTGAAGGAATATTACCAACTAAAAGATTGTTGGACAAATCGATATGTTTAACAAATAGCAAACCTTTTACGTATTCGACCTCTTTTCCTTTCCACATAATATCTGCACCATCCCGTAAGCTATCATAC
The DNA here is from genome assembly GCF_033568475.1 of Henckelia pumila. Lineage (NCBI taxonomy): Eukaryota > Viridiplantae > Streptophyta > Magnoliopsida > Lamiales > Gesneriaceae > Henckelia > Henckelia pumila. Next base: position 124,116,346 of record NC_133123.1, on the reverse strand, counting down.
AATAAATCCGCAAATTCGTCATTATGATCGAATACATATGTTGAATGAGCTATTACTTCTTTGGTCATTGCACTAAGATTATACAAGCATTTCGGTATGGGTCCGGAAATCATGTTTGAAGAGAGGTCTAAGACTTGGATTTTTTGTAGTCTACAAATGCTCAAAGGTATTGTCCCATTAAAGTAATTAAACTTCATGCTTAGAACAAGCAGTTGTGATAATGCATCTCCAATCCAGGTTGGTATATTCCCAGTTAGCATGTTTTCTCCAAGGTCAATCGAATCCAAACTCTTGCAGTTCCTCAAAGATGTAGGGATTCCACCTGATAAACTATTGTTTCTCAAATTCAATGAATAAAACCACTCTGACGAGCAAATTGAGTTTGGGATTTCCCCAACGAAATGATTGTCGGCCAAATTGAGATATGCCATGCTGGTGAAACAATTCGGCAGATGCCCGGAGAATAGGTTATCCGAGAGGTCAATAATTTCCCACGCTTCATTATGGCAGAAAAAAGTGACTTGACCTCTAATTTTGTTTCTTGATAGATCCAACACTATGGAACCTACAGTTTCGCTTGTAAGCTTGAAAAAAGATTCAGGAATGATTCCATGTATATCATTATTTGATGCATTCAGATGCATTAGTCTAGAAGTTATTTTACCAAACCATTGGGGAATTGATTCTGCAATTTGACAATTGGAGATATCAAGAAATTGTAATTTTCTTTGGAATTGAAGCCATTGTGGAAAACGTGGTCCTGTTTTACATCCGGAGAGACTCATGGCTTTTAGTTGAAATGGAGGAACCCAATGTGGGCTACAATTTACGGTCAACAGTGAGTTAGAAGACAAGTCAAGTTTTTGCAGACGAGATAGATTGAACAAATGCGACTCTGTGACTAGGCCTTCTAAGTTATTTGAACCTAAAACTAAATCAGTCAGATATGGAAGATTTAGAAAGCCACATACGATGGAGCCATTGAGTTTATTCTGACGAAGGCCTAGATGGTTCAAGAATGAAAACCTTGAAAAATTAGGTAATGAACCACTTATCATATTACCACTTAATTCTAGGTACTGCAGTTTCTTCTCCAGAGGCCCGGACAAGTTCATCATTAATTCCGAAAGTTGAGAAGTTAAATGGTTCCATCGCAAATCCAAGTGTACCAAATTACTCATATTTCCAAAGGATTTGGGAATCCCAAATTCAAGGTTGTTATAAGAGAGATCAAGATGTTCAAGGAAGAATTGGTCATCAAAACCATCAGCAGAAAGGAGATCTGTTACATGTTATCCGAGAGATCAATGAAAGTGAGGCTTTTGCTGAAGTTTAAGAACCATTGAAACATGGAAGACGAGAAATGATCATTCCCTGGTAAGTCGAGGATAGCGAGAGGAGCGGAGGCATTAATCAAGGGAAGAGAAGAAGGGCGGACGTCTGGAAGTTCAGAGCCTTTTAAGTGTAATTCTTTAATGGAGGTTAATTTACTAATTGATTGTAACCAATTGGATGCGTTTCCGAGACCAACACCACTGAGGTCAAGAAATTTGAGTGAACCAAGACGAGAGAGCCAATCAAGATTGTCACTATAGAGACCATAATTCCCACTAAAATCAAGATATATCAACTCGGAAAGGTTTCCAACACTTGGCGGAATTGATTTATGAAAATAAGCATTGGAAAGATTGAGATACCGTAACTTCTCAAATGAACCGATGAACTCTGGAACACTTGAATACCCAAAATAATTGTTACTGAGGTCTAGGTAAGTCAAATGCTTCAATTCAAGCAATGAAGAACTAATCTTACCTATCGGAGGAACATTCCAAAATGGATAAGACTTTAGTTCTTGTGGTGGTGGAGCCCTTAGATTCAATTTTGTGACGTGATTAGTTATGTTGTGGCAGTGAACACCTTTCCATTTGCAGCACTCCCTTTTATTAATTCCCACTCCCCAAGAAGAGAGTCCACCATATTCACCAACAAGCTCGTCTTTGACCTGAAGAAGAGCTTGTCTCTCCCTCTCAACACATCTCGAATAATGCTGCCCAACAACACCTCCTAATAACTTCGCTATTATAAGAATAGCATAGAAAAGATGAAGAAGATTGTGGATTTTGTTTGGAGTGGCCATTATGTTTTTCATAGTTGAGAAGTGCAAACTGCAATCCCCCAATTGTGAGATGATTTATATCTTCCCACAATTACCTACTGCCAATTATATATACTATAGGCTCCCAAATGAACTCCAATAATTCAAACTCATGATCGCATTCACAATACAAAACATTTTCACACTCTCCATCATGAAACAACGCGTACAGGTCAAATTGGACGAAAAAGCAACAGAATTGTTTGTGTATTTTCGTGGAAGTTCGAGAAGAAGACTTGAGAACTTGACTTAAGTCGGTCCACGTACGAGACTAATGAGGTAATGTTAGGTGGTGCTTCTAGGAAATAGTACTTTTAAACTTTTTTTAATAAAATTTTTATGAAAATTTAAAATTTTGTAAAGGAAAAACGGAAAAATATTTTCTAAAAGCTTTTCCAAACACTATTTTAACCTAGCGACAGAAGCACACGTAGTAGCGTGTGTGAAACTATATATATGATATAATATATGATATTTTATGATTTTTTTATTTATAAAATAATATATTATTTAGTAGAAAATAGTTATTGGGAAGATAATATAAATTTAATATACTACTATATTCAAAAGATAGAAGAGAAAAAGTGGAGGAAAATGTAGATAAAAGGGTAAAATTGACATGCCAACACTTTCTTTGACTAGTCTGTCGCATAGAGTTTGTCCAGTGTGATTTATACTTGACTAGCGTAGTTTGAATACTATTGCGTTGATTTGGGGGTTTATCCAAAGCGCATCGAAAGGTAGCGGCTACGGATTCCCACGTCAGAATTAAAAAAATGGTTCATAATGATTGGAGCGAAATTCGGGATCACCAAATGAAATTAACCTGGTGCGATATCTACATTTTAGAACAAACCCTCTATGATATGAGCTAGGAGGCATCATAAGTATATATTGACTTGGAACTTAAAGTATCGAGTATGTGATACATTTTGACAGCACTAGGAAGGTGCACATGCATCGTACGTGATGAACCTAGAATTATATATATGGTTATGAATTAACATCCAATAAATTTTACGGATATCTGACTGATGTTGGTCATAGACATTATTTTCAAACTAAACAAAAAGATATAAAATCAATAAGTGAAAAGTTATAATGTTCATTATAGATTTAAGTTTCAAAATTAAACATAAGGGAAATAAACTCAAACACTAAAGATAAGAAAAAATTACAATTCTAGTTTTATAAGTTAGCCTATTTTGACTTTTAGTTATGTGGCTTATAAAAATATGATTTTATCAAATAACTTCTAATTTTTTGTCAATTTTTGCCTGAAACATCTAAATATATAGAATATGATTTATTTGAAATTGGTGGTTTTTTTACATAGTACGTGTGTTGAAATAAATTTTATATTACACATTAAAATTCATTGAAATTAAAAAAGAAAAAGAAAATAAAGCAAAATTATCCTCAAAACATCAAAATAAGAGGGAAAATTTTGTTGTTTTTCTTATTTTTGTTTGGGAAAATTGCATGGTAGCATATACAATGTAACATCATTTCAACGAAAATGAACTAATATAGCTAAAAATCTTAGCATACTAAACTAAAAGTGAAATATGAAAATATGAAGGACCAAAATCACAAAGTAACAAAATTAATTTACTTTAGGTAAATTTTTGGGAAAAATACATTTTTAGTTCTTATACTTTCATATCAAAACACTTTTGGTCCCTAAACATTTCAACAAAACACTTTTAGTCCTTAAACTTTAAAAATGGTAACAAAATTAGTTCTTGCCATTTATTTTATAGTTAAATATATTTGTGAGGACTAATTTATGATATTATTAAATTTTAGGGTCTAAAAATGAATAAAATTAATAATAAAATATTGTGAAAAGAAAAAACATAAAAATAGTAAATGAAACTATATTTTTTTTAAAAAATGTTTTATCTTTATTTTAAAATTTTAAAAAAATTAAAAACTAAAATTAAAATTAGAGTTTCAACTTTCAAGATTAATTTGTATACCATATGTATTAATTTTTTATTCGTTTTAATTTATTATTGATGTTTAATATTCGGTTAATTGGTGATAAATCCCTAATCAAAACATAAAGTTTGTGTTCAGTCCCCAGCTCAGAAAAACTTTTTCTGAAATCCCTGACCCTCTTCAAAACTTATTTTAAGCTCCCTAGCAACTAATTCACACATATTTTACCCTTTTTTATTTTCTTTCTCCTTCGTTCTCTCTATGTTGTTCCCTATTTTGTTTCTCCCTTTTCATGTTGAAGACGGAAAAACTAAATCCATAGCCGCCGGCGAAGTCGACATCCACCGGCGAACTCGACACCCACTGTCGGAAGCCACGAACGAGGAACACGTATTCTTTTAATTAGGGGAAGTTTTTGAAACCAGTTTGATTTCTAAATAAGGTTTGGATTTGTGGTCGTGATTGTGCGATCCAGTTGATTAATTGAATAAATTCTTTTGAAATCAATGTCTTGTTTTCAGAAAAAAAAAAAAAAAAGAAATTTTGTTTGCATTACATGTTTTGCGATTTTTTATGCCTTTTGGTATGATTTTTCAGTAATGGTTCATCTTAATTTCCGAAACTTGAAGTGGGTTTTAGTTTTTATAGCTCAGGTTTGTGATTGGGAGCTAAATCGTGAGGTTCTCCTAAATTTTGTGCTTTAGTTTGTGATATATTCAATTTTGTGGATTATTTTGTATTAGATCTCTTTCATGGATGTCTTTTTATGGGTTTTTACAAATTAAAAATTTTGATATGTTAAATTTCTTACCAATTTTGTTGACGCAACGCAACTGTTACCAAAATAATTTTTTGACTGCGGGTTACACGTTGTGAAATGTGATTTGATGTCATTTTATGGTTTGTGACTGGTTAAGTATTGTGACTCTTGCAGGAAATTACCAATTCTTATATTTTTACTGGTATATGGTGTCGATCAATTGAAAGATTCTTATGTCCACTTTCTACTTTAATTCCTTGAAAATGTTTGCTGCCATGTGTGCGTCTTTTCTTTCTTTAATCTAAAAATTGATTGTGTAACCTCTTTGGCGATAAATTCTAAAGAGATGGGGTACTTTCATGATTTTGGTTCTTTTTCCACCACTTTTGTTCGAATTTTGAAGGGTGTTACTGCTTGTTTTTTTCCTGCAGATTGTTTCTTTTGTCGTTGGTTTAAGCATATTTTATAGTTGATCTCTGTATTTTTGTTGTTCTCTCTTCTCTTTTATATTGTCAAATAGACTTTCTTGATATTCGGAATTTTTTCAGTTTCTAGATTGGCTGTGATTGCTTAATTGTTAGTTGAAATTATGCATCTTGAATTTTTATTCATTTTATTCACTGCTTTGTTTTTGGAATACTGAGTTTGAGACTTTTTTCACAATAAAGATAGATTAGATTTGAAAATCTCGGTTTTTTAAGATTAATATTTTTTAACTTTTTGAGCATTGAAATTGAAAGGTGTGACTCAAGATCAATATTTTTTTAATTAAAATATGGTAATTGACTCTCAATCATTTGAACTTCTATGATATTTTGTATTTAAAGCTCTTAATTCTTTTTATTTTATTTTATTTTTTTGTTAAAGTCTAGACCTTCACAATTAATAATTTTATTCTTAAGCATCACGTAAGAAATCACATATATTATGGTCGAATGAGCATGAATTTGGATTGAGAAATTCTTTCTTTCTGTAAAATATTGTGTGGTATCTAAACAATTGAGATACAAGATTCATAAATTCCATTGTTTCTCAGATCGGAAGTTGAAGCTGCCGAAGCACAAAAAGATCTAAATGGAGTCTTCAAACAGAAGCGGAAGAACACATGTGAAGCCTAACATTGATTTAAGATTCCCTCCTACACCTTCGTGTTCCTGTCAAAGGATGGCTGATATTAGAGTTGTTACTTCTGAGAAAAAAAAATCTAAAGGTATGTTGTATTACTGTTGCTCAAACAATCAATGTGGTTTTTTTCGTTGGTGCAAACCAGACTATGCTACATGGTTACTTGGACCTGGACTTGTGGGAGAAGATACAAAAAGTCAGGGTAGTAGAGATAAATCCCAAAGCACCCCCAATGGTGATGAAACCAAAGACAAGCAAAAAGAATTTGGCGATGAAAATTGCATGGAAGTTGGGACAAGATCTGGTGGATCCCGTGTCGGTGATGGATATGTGCACATTGGTTGGGTTGCTTGTTTGTTGCTCTTAGTTTTATTGATTGTAGTCTCTGTTAAATAAGTGAAAGTAGTTGGTGCTTTGGTGTAAATTTGGCTTAATCAAGCACATTGCAAATGGTGTTGAACTTGTTTTTTTGGTATCGAATGATTAATTGCAAGTGTGTGAGTCCTATTTTAACCGTATTAATATTTCAAGTAGTTTTCATTGTATCGAAGTTTACGATATTAGTAATAATACTACAATTAATATTAGTATTATCACAGTATTCTACATTAGTACCACATAAAAATGTAATTGAAACTGAACATACATGAAAGAACCAAGACCATGAATTTACACTGTTAAATTCGGTACATCTTCCATACATATTTTCCATTGTGGTATTGGTGCATGTTCATAAACGCAGTGCCAATTATATCGATACGTAGTATTTTAGCTTGAAAATTAAGTATAATAATGTCTCATTGTGGTATGAGATCTGTAAAATTTGGTACATCTTCCATACATGTTTTCCAAGGTGGTTTTGGTGTGTGGTTAGAAACGCATTACCAATTATATCGATACATAGTACTTTAGCTTGCAAATGAAGTATAATAATGTCTAATTGTGGTATGAGATTTTGTTAAATTTGGTACATCTTCTATACATGTTTTCCATAGTGATGTTGGTGCGTGTTCAGAAACACGGTACCAATTATATCGAAACGTAGTACTTTAGCTTGCAAATGAAGTATCATAATGTCTCATTGTGTTATGAGATTCTGTTAAATTTTGTACATCTTCCATACATGTTTTTATGGTGGTGTTGGTGTGTGGTCAGAAACGCAGTAGCATGTAGTACATTTTATCGCAAATGAAGTATAATAACGTCTAACTGTGGTATGATAATTTGTTAAATTTGGTACATTCATACATGTTTTACATTGTGGTGTTGATGTGTGTTCAGAAATATAGTACCAATTATATGGATACGTAGTACATTTTGTCGCAAATAAAGTATAATAATGTCTAATGTGGTATGAAAATTTGTTAAATTTGGTACATCGTCCATAATGGTGCGGGATCAAAAACGCAATACCATTTATATCGATATGTAGTACTCTAGCTTGCAAATAAAGTATAATAATGTCTAATCGTGGTATAAGATTCTATTAAATTTGGTACATCTTCCATACATGTTTTCCATGATGGTGTTGGTGCGTGGTCAGACGCAGGACAAGTTATATTGATCAGTAGTATATTATGTCGCAAATGAAGTATAATACGTTCTTACTTTGGCATGATGTTTTTTTAAAAAATTTGGTATGATGATTAAATAAATGGAAATTAAACATCCATTATACCAAAATACAATACCAACTTCATCAACATAGTTATCCATCCGATCAAAGTACAAAATAAAATACACCAAAAAAATTATGCAACTCATTCAAACTATGCTTATAAATTCAAGAAATATGTAACATATATGGTGATTAATGGCATATATATATAATTATCTTAATCATATGTTTATACAACCAAGATATATATATATATATATATATATATATATATATATATATATATAACATTCATGGTTATCAATGACATATAACTCAATCAAACATATGTTTATATATCCAAGATATGTGTAGCATCTATGATCATAAATGGTACATTACTCACTCAAATCTATGTTTATACAAACAAGATATATGTAACATCTATGATCATTAATGACATATAATTAGACAATCACATGTTTATATATCCAATATATATGTAATATTAATGTTCATTAATAACATATAACTCACTCAAAAAATATTTTTCTATATCTAATATATATGTAACCTCTATGATCATAATTTAATGACATGTATCTCAAACATATAAAACATATATTTACACTCAAACATATTGTTATACATCAATGATATATAAGTAACATCATGGTTTTGGTGCATGTTAAAAAATGTAGTACCAATTATATCGATACGTAGTATTTTAGCCTGAAAATGCAGTATAATAATGTCTCATTGTGGTATGAGATTTTGTTAAATTTGGTACATCATTCATACATGTTTTCCATGGTGGTGTTGGGGCGTTGTCAGAAATGCAGTACCATTTATATCGATACGTAGTACTTTAGCTTGCAAATAAAGTATAATAATGTCTAATTGTGTATGAGATTTTGTTAAATTTGGTACATCTTTCATACATGTTTTTCATTGTGGTGTTGGTGCATGGTTAGAAACACAGTACCAATTGTATCGAAACGTAGTACTTTAACTTGCAAATGAAGTATAATAATGTCTTATTGTGGTATGAGATTCTATTAAATTTGGTACATCTAACATCTTCCATACATGATTTTCATGGTGGTGTTGGTGCGTGGTTAGAAACGCAGTACCAATTATATCGATACGTAGTACTTTAGCTTGCAAATAAAGTATAATAATGTCTATTGTGGTATGAGATTTTGTTAAATTCGGTACTGTTGGAGAATGGTGATCAGATCAATCAGAATTGATACCCGGTGCAGCGGAAGTTTAAAAATTTTATATGGAACGATTCCATAATGGATATCAAAATTTTACGATTAAATTGTGCGTGTAAAAATTAAATCACAATTAAATTTTTACCTCCAATCTCGAAACGAGATTATGGACACCAACAGATTGCTCTGCTCTTGTTGTATATCCTAGGAACTGATGGACGAACAATTCTTCAATCAGGTCCACGAACAGAATTCGAATCCCTCTGATAGATTGCACTAGAAAATCTATCAGAAGTTTCTACGAAGAGAATTAACGAATTTGATCCGTTAAACCAGACTGCAAATTCAAAATTCACAGGCTGGAATTTTTCGAGCAGAGAGAGGAGAAGGGGGGGGGGGGGGCCACTTTGAAAAAACACAGCTAGGGTTTTCGAAAATTGTGAGCCTCTGTTGTGTAATTTCTGTACTGCAATAACTTATTTATAATGTGGGCTGCTAACAGCTTAGGGCCCATTAGTCATAAGTTCAAGCCTGACAAGCAAAGCCCGCATGTTCAGAAATTAATATAAAATTCATCGTGACTCAGATTGATAAACCAATTTCACCAATGTGCACAAAAACCATTTCTGCATCTTTTAAAGTCAAGATAAATTTTCTGAATCCGAATTCAGTGATTTCCAAAAATGCCCATCCCTATGTCATTTTAGGAAATCTTACTCCTCTACTCTGATATAAGAAGTCCTACTTCTTTGTTCATTAAATTTAACTCTTTAAATTTAACTATCTCAACGGGGATTAAAAATCCATTACTTGTGTGACCCTCAATGGTTCAGGGATACAGCTAGCCGTGGGCTCACAACTCCTTGTGACTCGGAACAACAATTTCCGACTTGCCCATCGAATCATGGTAAGAGCGCCTAGCAACATCGCCCCATGATTCCCTAGGTATCACTGATAGTGCCTGCAAGAACCAATAGATTTTGGTTAGCGTATAGTACGGTCCCTTCATCCATATATCCCGATCGAATCAACAACCATTGGTAAATCGAGAGTCGTTCGAGATTCGATAACTATGCAATGCATCTTGAAGATCAAATAGTGACATCGCATGTGCAACTAAGAAACCATTTATTAAAACACATCATGTACTCTGGCCAGAGATTCGTCACACTAATATCTCCTCAGATTGCATAGGATATCCACACTCGCGAGTATGTGGTGAATCCTTGACAACAAAGCATCGACTCCTATATGTGTCGTAACTGTACCCAATCCCGACACCTGATGACCCCAATAGAGTCGGTAAACGAGTCAAAGCACAGTACTAGCATATAGAGTCTCAATGATGTTTCAAGTAGTAAGGACTAATGGTGTACAACCAAAACCGCGGACTTTATCCACTCGATAAGTGATAACCTCTTGGAAAGTCCGGATAGGGTAGTTCGATCATTCATCGTATGAATATCCATTTGCATGCTTTGGACATCTCTATGTTCCATACAAATGAAACGTGGTACTCGGCATCGCAAATGCTAGTCTCAATCTCGAGCGATCCTTATCCTTATTAACGTACGGCTCAATCGACTAGGAACAGTTTAGAATATACAGTGACTATAAGAGTGGGTGTCCGGTGAGCCAACTTGTGGCTAAGGGCTTTGATGACTCTTTGTATAAACAATCTTTTGTTTAATATAATTTACACTTTTATTAATGGCAATGACTTTATCTTTCATCATATTGTTATATTGTGATATACTATTATTGTTTTGATAAAGACCTTGAATATACTATAGTGTATGTAAGATGTGGTAGTACATGGGGATGTCTATCATGAAACACATCTTATAGTCACTGTATATTCTAAATAGTTCCTAGTCGATTGAGCCGTCCGATAATAAGGATAAGGATCGCTCGAGTTTGAGACTAGCATTTGCGATGCAGAGTACCACGTTTCATTGGTAAGGAACATAGAGATGTTCGAAGCATGCAAATGGATATTCATACGATGAATGATCGAATTACCCTATACGGACTTTCCAAGTGGTTATCACTTATCGAGTGGATAAAGTCCGTGGTTTTGGTTGTACACCATTAGTCCTTACTACTTGAAACATCATTGAGACTCTATATGCTAGTACTGTGCTTTGACTCGTTTACCGACTCTATTGGGGTCATCAGGTGTCGGGATTGGGTACAGTTACAACACATATAGGAGTCGATGCTTTGTTGTCAAGGATTCACCACATACTTGCGAGTGTGGATATCCTATGCGATCTGAGGAGATATTAGTGTGACGAATCTCTGGCCAGAGTACATGATGTGTTTTAAGAAATGGTTTCTTAGTAGCACATGCGATGTCACTATTTGATCTTCAAGATGTATTGCATAGTTATCGAATCTCGAACGACTCTCGATTTACCAATGGTTGTTGATTCGATCGGGATATATGGATGAAGGGACCGTACTGTACGCTAACCAAAATCTATTGGTTCTTGCAGGCACTATCAGTGATACCTAGGGAATCATGGGGCGATGTTTGTAGGCGCTCTTACCATGATTCGATGGGCTAGTCGGAAATTGTTGTTCCGAGTCACAAGGATTTGTGAGCCCACGGCTAGCTGTATCCCTGAACCATTGAGGGTCACACAGAGTAATGGATTTTTAATCCCCGTTGAGATAGTTAAATTTAAAGAGTTAAATTTAATGAACAAAGAAGTGGGACTTCTTATTTAAGAGTAGAGGAGTAAGATTTCCTAAAATGACATAGGGATGGGCATTTTTGGAAATCACTGAATTCGGATTCAGAAAAATTTATCTTGACTTTAAAAGATGCAGAAATGGTTTCTGTACACATTGATGAAATTGGTTTATCAATCTGAGTCATGATGAATTTTATATTAATTTCTGAACATGCGGGCTTTGCTTGTCAGGCTTGAACTTATGACTAATGGACCCTAAGCTGTTAGCAGCCCACATTATAAATAAGTTATTGCAGTACAGAAATTAGACAACAGAGGTCACAATTTTCGAAAACCTAGTTGTTTTTCTCTCTAAGTGGCCGCCCCCCTCCCTCTCTACTCGGGAAAATCCAGCCTGTGAATTTTGAATTTGCATTCTGGTTTAACGGATCAAATTCGTTAATTCTCTTCGTAGAAACTTCTGATAGATTTTCTAGTGCAATCTATCAGAGGGATTAAATCTCTGTTCGTGGACCTGATTGAAGAACAGTTCGTCCATCAGTTCCAGGGATATACAACAAGAGCAGAGTAATCTGTTGGTGTCCATAATCTCGATTCGAGATTGGAGGTAAAAATTTATAATTGTTATTTAATTTTTACACACACAATTTAATCGTAAAGTTTTGATACCCATTATGGAATCGTTCCATATAAAATTTTTAAACTTCCGCTACACCGGGTATCAATTCTGATTGATCTAATCGCCGTTCTCCAACAGTGGTATCAGAGCCAGGTTGCTCAGATCAAGCGATTAAATTAATCGATTGTACAAAACACGGGCAGCGATTGGATCGCTGCCCTAGGGGCAGCGACGGGCTGCCCGGCCCGAGCCCCTTTGGGGCGCGGGCAGCCCTTGAGCGTCCCGGGCGGCCCGCGAAAATTAATTTTTAATTTTAAAATTAAAATTTTAATATGTTAAAATTCTATTTTTGGTCCGATCGAAAATTGTTTTTGATTGGTCCACGAGGCGTCGGATCGAATTGTTCGAGTCCAAAAATTTTAAAATTGATTTTTGGATAAATTTGAATTTTTTGAAAATTTATAGATTTTATCCGTTAAATCAGATTTTATGAAATTAATTATTTTTGGTACAATTGATGATAAGATATGATCTTATGGAAATATTGAGTAAAATATGATTTTATGTATAAAATTGGATTTTATATGTAAAATATGATTTTATTTGATAAAAAGATAAAATATGATTTTGTATGTAAAATAAGATTTTATATATGGAATATGATTTTATCCTTTTAATTTAAATTGCCATTGCATGTTATCCAATAAATTAATTTTGAATTAAATGTTATTGGATAAGGATGATCGATTGCCATGACCAATTTTGTAGGTGTATGTTAGGAATTTACATTTGTTTTTATTGTTATTGGATTTATTAATGGGCCTGGTTTATGGCCCAATATGAATTGTCATATGTAATAAAAGTGGGCCTGGTTTATGGCCCGTTCCCACCCCTTAAAATGTATCCCCTACTTGTCATGGTTATTTATTGTAAATACATTAGACTTAGTGGAAGATGAAGATTTGAAGACGGAGGTGGGCCCAGCAGACAATAAAGACAGAAGAAATGTAAATTGGAAGCACAATGTAATAGGATTGCATTGCATACCTGCATATTACCTAGGATTGGACTAAGACTCGTGATTGGCAACCACGGGTCGATTAGAAATGGAATCGATCATCCTATATAATATATGATATTATAGTTGTATGCATGTTTTAGACTAAATTGTGTGAATCCGGCAAGCATACAGATTTTAAAATGATGAGACAAATTTTCAAAATTAAAATCCCTCATTTTAAATATGATTTAAAATTGATATCAAGATAAATAAAGGAAATTTAAATATTGTTTAAATGTTCCTACCTTCCATCAACGATCAATGTATGAGATGCTACCCGCGGATATGGTCCGGCTCATATTATTGGGGGGGCCCGTTCGTCGGAAAGCTGTACATTGGATCGACACATGTTGTAAGTTGGGTGGAACTCCCATGGGATCGGCTCATATTATTGGGGGATCCACATGGCGACCGTCCATCACAACTTAATATTGATGGGTCATCTTGACATGTCACAATAAACGACGTCATATTATTGGGCCCTTATTGGACATGAGGTAAAAACGTGGAGGTTGCTTTGGAAACAATTGGGCTCTACCTTTTGAAAATTATGGTTGGCTGATATTATTCGGGACCATAGTTTGTCAATTGGACTCCATGTTCTCACTAAGGAAAACAGTTTCCCGTTTTCACTAGAGGGTAGTGAAATCGTTAAAATAGTGGGAGTGAGATTCATAAAATAAATTTCGCCTATTTTATGTCTTAGTAAATTAATTAAACAATCACTGATTATTGTCTGTTTCTTTTCAGTATTTCATAAAGATGAATTCGCGTAATCTACTATTCTCTATCCTTGAACAAAATAAACTGACTGGCGCAAATTATACGAAATGGTTCCGTAAGTTGAAGATTGTCTTGACCTCGGAGAAGATGCTCTACGTGTTAGAAAAATCTCCTCCGAAGGAAGCACCACCTGATGTAAGTCCGGAAGAGTTGGCCAAACTTGATACATGGTGGGACCATGATATCAAGGCCAAATGCTATATGCAAGCCTCGATGTCTGATGAACTCCAGAGGCGATTTGAGGATACCGTGAATGCTGCTGACATTCACGTACAACTCAAGGAACTTTTTGGGGCTCAATCGAGAGCTGAAAGGTTCGCTACTGTAAAGGAGCTAATGACGTGTCGCATGCGTGAAGGGACTTCGGTCCGTGATCATGGGGTACGAGTGATTTGGCTCATACAAAAGTTGGTAACGCTTGATTTGGTGTTGGAGCATGAACTCAACGTGGACTTATTACTTCTATCTCTTCCTTCTTCGTTTGATGGATTTGTGGTGAATTTCAATATGAACAAGATAGAGGCCTCCCTTGAAGAGATGGTCAATATGCTTGTAACATATGAATCCACTTTAAAGAAGGATAAACCGGCTTTCTTGATGGGCTCCTCTTCTTCTGCTAAGAAGGGGCCAAGTACAAAGGGTAAGAAACGTTCTGCCCCACCCAAGAAAACCGAACCCGAGAAGAAGTACAAGACAAAGGCTTCAAATATGGAAAAGTCCAAGGATGTTTGCCATTACTGCAAGAAGCCCGGTCATTGGAAACGTAACTGCAAGGAATATCTAGAGCAGTTGCGAACTGCGAAGGGTATGTTCTATATTGAAATAAATGTTTCACTTAATACTACTTCTTGGGTATTGGATACCGGATGTGGATCTCACATTTGCAATGATTTGCAGGTGATGACAAGAAGTCGCAAGCTTAGAATTGGTGAGACCCAGCTGAGGCTCGGGAATGGTTCCAGAGTTGAAGCTAAAGCTGTGGGAGATGTTTATTTAATTTTGCAGAACGATTTTAAGTTACTTTTGAGAAATGTTTTATTTGTTCCAGATTTGATTAAAAACATTATTTCTGTTTCTATGCTTGATAGAGATGGTTATTCTTGCAATTTTGTGAATGGGATTTGCAATATTTACAAGAATGAATGTTTGATTGGAAATGGACAACTTGAAAACGATCTATATAACTTAAAATTAAAAGACGTTCCAATAAATTATGTTGATAAACCGGAAACAACAAACAAAAGGAAAATCGATAGTCAAAACCCGGCAAACCTATGGCATGCTAGGCTAGGTCATATTTCCTCAAGGAGGATGAACAAGCTAGTGGGAGAGGGCATGTTTGATATGTCTGATATTAACTCTCTACCTACTTGTGAGTCCTGCCTGAAAGGAAAAATGACTAAATCTCCTTTTAAGGGGAAACCTGAGCGTAGTCAAAATCTGTTGGATTTGATCCATACAGATGTTTGTGGTCCATTTAGAATTGGTACTCAATATGGCCACACCTACTTCATTACCTTTACTGATGATTATTCTAGGTATGGGTATTTATATTTAATGAAATATAAGTCTGAAGCATTTGAAAAGTTCAAAGAATTCAAGGCTGAAGTAGAAAACAAGCTAGGTAAAAGTATTAAAGCACTTCAATCGGATCGAGGTGGAGAATACTTAAGTACCGAGTTTTTGGACTATCTGAAAGAGAATGGGATTCTCTCTCAGTGGACTCCTCCTATGACACCTCAGCTGAATGGTGTATCGGAGCGTCGTAATCGAACTTTGTTGGACATGGTTCGATCCATGATGAGCTTCACTGAGCTTTCACCTTCGTTTTGGGGCTATGCGCTTGAAACGGCGGTATTGTTGTTGAACAACGTCCACACCAAAGCAGTGGACAAAACACCATACGAGTTATGGAATGACAAAGCTCCTAAGTATTCGTACTTGAGGATTTGGGGAAGTCCTGCTCACGTGAAGCAGACAGTGGGAGATAAGTTGGATAGACGATCCACCTTATGTTATTTTGTAGGGTATCCGAAGAATTCAATCGGATATTATTTCTATCATCCTGCTGAAACAAAGGTGTTTGTTTCAAGGAATGCCACCTTCTTGGAGAAGGAGTTCTTATTGGATAAGAAAGGCGAGATGATGGAACTCGAAGAAATTCAAGAAGAACCCGAAATACAAAATAATGATCCTACACCTCAGGAACCAATGATGGACACGGCTATACCTAGAAGATCCGAGAGGACTTCTAGACCTCCTATTCGATATGGTCTTCTTCTTGAAGGGGATCAAGATGAACCCGATGTTGGATGTGATCCAAGAAACTTCAAAGAAGCAATTTCTGATGCGGATTCAAATTTATGGCTTGAAGCTATGCAGTCGGAAATAGATTCGATGCATACAAACCAAGTTTGGTCTTTAGTAGATCCTCCCGATGGAATTGTTCCAATAGGGTGTAAATGGATCTACAAGAGAAAGCTTGGGCCTGATGGTAAGGTATTGACCTACAAGGCACGATTGGTGGCGAAAGGTTATACTCAAAGACAAGGAGTTGACTATGATGAAACCTTTTCACCAGTTGCAATGTTCAAGTCCATAAGAATCCTTATTGCCATAGCTTGGTATGACTATGAGATATGGAAAATGGATGTGAAGACTGCATTTCTTAATGGAAACATTAAGGAAGAGATCTATATGACGCAGCCTGAGGGATACACATCCATGGGAAGCGAGCATAAGGTATGCAAGCTTCAGAGATCAATCTATGGTCTAAAACAAGCATCAAGAAGTTGGAACCAGAAATTTGATGAAACAATAAAGGATTTTGGTTTCATCAAGAACCCGGAGGAACCATGCGTGTACAAGAAAGTAGTTAAGGATGCTGTGACATTCTTAGTACTTTATGTTGATGACATCCTACTCATTGGGAATGACGTAGGGATGTTGCAGTCAACAAAGATATGGTTATCAGGTAGATTCTCGATGAAGGATTTGGGTGAGGCATCCTATATTCTAGGGATACAGATCTATAGAGATAGATCTAAGAGAATGATAGGACTCACTCAAGCAACCTACATCGAAACCATATTGAAAAGGTTTTCAATGGATGGGTCCAAGAGAGGACATCTACCCATGTGTCATGGAGTTTCTCTATCCAAGTCTATGTGTCCCAAGACTGATGAAGAGATAGAGAAAATGACACATGTACCATATGCGTCAGCCATAGGTAGTATCATGTATGAGATGATATCTACCAGACCGGATGTAGAATTTGCTCTGAGTGTCACGAGCAGATATCAAGCTAATCCCGGTCAAATGCATTGGAAAGCCGTGAAGGACATTCTTAAGTACTTACGAAGGACTAAGAATATGTTCATGGTATATGGAGGAAGAGAACTAAAATTGGAAGGCTATACCGACTCTAGCTTCCAAAGTGACGTGGATGACTCGAAGTCAACCTCTGGATTTGTGTTTATGCTCAATGGCGGTGCTGTCTCTTGGAAGAGTTCCAAGCAGGACACCACAGCGGATTCCACCACTGAGGCAGAATACATTGCAGCATCAGCTGCTGCTAAAGAGGCCGTTTGGATGAGGAATTTCGTCCAAGAGTTGGGCGTTATTCATGAAGTTGTTGGTCCAGTCCCGGTATACTGTGACAACACGGGTGCCGTTGCTCAGGCAAAGGAACCAAGGTCTCATCAAAGATCCAAACACGTACTGAGGAAATACCACATCATCCGGGAGATTGTGGAAAGAGGAGACATCACTGTCGAAAGAGTGGCCTCTGCAGACAATATCGCTGATCCACTTACTAAGCCCTTGCCAGGACCATTATTTGACAAACATCGCGAAGCAATGGGTCTACGTAGTATGACTAGTTGGCTTTAGGGCAAGTGGGAGATTGAAAGAGTGGGTGCCCGGTGAGCCAACTTGTGGCTAAGGGCTTTGATGACTCTTTGTATAAACAATCTTTTGTTTAATATAATTTACACTTTTATTAATGGCAATGACTTTATCTTTCATCATATTTTTATATTGTAATATACTATTGTTGTTTTGATAAAGACCTTGAATATACTATAGTGTATGTAAGATGTGGTAATACATGGGGATGTCTATCATGAAACACATCTTATAGTCACTGTATATTCTAAATAGTTCCTAGTCGATTGAGCCGTCCGATAATAAGGATAAGGATCGCTCGAGTTTGAGACTAGCATTTGCGATGCAGAGTACCACGTTTCATTGGTAAGGAACATAGAGATGTTCGAAGCATGCAAATGGATATTCATACGATGAATGATCGAATTACCCTATACGGACTTTCCAAGTGGTTATCACTTATCGAGTGGATAAAGTCCGCGGTTTTGGTTGTACACCATTAGTCCTTACTACTTGAAACATCATTGAGACTCTATATGCTAGTACTGTGCTTTGACTCATTTACCGACTCTATTGGGGTCATCAGGTGTCGGGATTGGGTAAAATTACAACACATATAGGAGTCGATGCTTTGTTGTCAAGGATTCACCACATACTTGCGAGTGTGGATATCCTATGCGATCTGAGGAGATATTAGTGTGACGAATCTCTGGCCAGAGTACATGATGTGTTTTAAAAAATGGTTTCTTAGTAGCACATGCGATGTCACTATTTGATCTTCAAGATGTATTGCATAGTTATCGAATCTCGAACGACTCTCGATTTACCAATGGTTGTTGATTCGATCGGGATATATGGATGAAGGGACCGTACTGTACGCTAACCAAAATCTATTGGTTCTTGCAGGCACTATCAGTGATACCTAGGGAATCATGGGGCGATGTTGCTAGGCGCTCTTACCATGATTCGATGGGCAAGTCGGAAATTATTGTTCCGAGTCACAAGGAGTTGTGAGCCCACGGCTAGCTGTATCCCTGAACCATTGAGGGTCACACAGAGTAATGGATTTTTAATCCCCGTTGAGATAGTTAAATTTAAAGAGTTAAATTTAATGAACAAAGAAGTGGGACTTCTTATTTAAGAGTAGAGGAGTAAGATTTCCTAAAATGACATAGGGATGGGCATTTTTGGAAATCACTGAATTCGGATTCAAAAAAATTTATCTTGACTTTAAAAGATGCAGAAATGGTTTCTGTACACATTGATGAAATTGGTTTATCAATCTGAGTCACGATGAATTTTATATTAATTTCTGAACATGCGGGCTTTGCTTGTCAGGCTTGAACTTATGACTAATGGGCCCTAAGCTGTTAGCAGCCCACATTATAAATAAGTTATTGCAGTACAGAAATTAGACAACAGAGGTCACAATTTTCGAAAACCTAGTTGTTTTTCTCTCTAAGTGGCCGCCCCCTCCCTCTCTACTCGGGAAAATCCAGCCTGTGAATTTTGAATTTGCAGTCTGGTTTAACGGATCAAATTCGTTAATTCTCTTCGTAGAAACTTCTGATAGATTTTCTAGTGCAATCTATCAGAGGGATTAAATCTCTGTTCGTGGACTTGATTGAAAAACAGTTCGTTCATCAGTTCCAGGGATATACAACAAGAGCAGAGTAATCTGTTGGTGTCCATAATCTCGATTCGAGATTGGAGGTAAAAATTTATAATTGTTATTTAATTTTTACACACACAATTTAATCGTAAAGTTTTGATACCCATTATGGAATCGTTCCATATAAAATTTTTAAACTTCCGCTGCACCGGGTATCAATTCTGATTGATCTAATCGCCGTTCTCCAACATAATGTTCTTCACGGCTTTCCAATGCATTTGACCGGGATTAGCTTGATATCTGCTCGTGACACTCAGAGCAAATGCTACATCCGGTCTACATGATACTACCTATGGTTGACGCATATGGTACATGTGTCATTTTCTCTATCTCTTCATCAGTCTTGGGACACATGGACTTGGATAGAGAAACTCCATGACACATAGGTAGATGTCCTCTCTTGGACCCATCCATTGAAAACCTTTTCAATATGGTTTCGATGTAAGTTGATTGAGTGAGTCCTATCATTCTCTTAGATCTATCTCTATAGATCTGTATCCCTAGAATATAGGATGCCTCACTCAAATCCTTCATCGAGAATCTACCTGATAACCATATCTTTGTTGACTGCAACATCCCTACATCATTCCCAATAAGTAAGATGTCATCAACATAAAGTACTAAGAATGTCACAGCATCCTTAACTACTTTCTTGTACACGCACGGTTCCTCCGGGTTCTTGATGAAACCAAAATCCTTTATTGTTTCATCAAATTTCTGGTTCCAACTTCTTGATGCTTGTTTGAGACCATAGATCGATCTCTGAAGCTTGCATACCTTATGCTCGCTTCCCATGGATGTGTATCCCTTAGGCTGCGTTATATAGATCTCTTCCTTAATGTTTCCATTAAGAAATGCAGTCTTCACATACATTTGCCATATCTCATAGTCATACCAAGCAGCTATGGCAATAAGGATTCTTATGGACTTGAACATTGCAACTGGTGAAAAGGTTTCATCATAGTCAACTCCTTGTCTTTGAGTATAACCTTTCGCCACCAATCGTGCCTTGTAGGTCAATACCTAACCATCAGGCCCAAGCTTTCTCTTGTAGATCCATTTACACCCTATTGGAACAATTCCATCGGGAGGATCTACTAAAGACCAAACTTGGTTTGTATGCATCGAATCTATTTCCGACTGCATAGCTTCAAGCCATAAATTTGAATCCGCATCAGAAATTGCTTCCTTGAAGTTTCTTGGATCACATCCAACATCGGGTTCATCTTGATCCCCTTCAAGAAGAAGACCATATCGAATAGGAGGTCTAGAAGTCCTCTCGGATCTTCTAGGTATAGGCGTGTCCATCATTGGTTCCTGAGGTGTAGGATCATTATTTTGTATTTCGGGTTCTTCTCGAATTTATTCGAGTTCCATCATCTCGCCTTTCTTATCCAATAAGAACTCCTTCTCCAAGAAGGTGGCATTCCTTGAAACAAACACCTTTGTTTCAGCAGGATGATAGAAATAATATCCGATTGAATTCTTCGGATACCCTACAAAATAACATAAGGTGGATCGACTATCCAACTTATCTCCCACTGTCTGCTTCCCGTAAGCAGGACATCCCCAAATCCTCAAGTACGAATACTTAGGAGCTTTGCCATTCCATAACTCGTATGATGTTTTGTCCACTGCTTTGGTGTGGACGTTGTTCAACAACAATACCGCCGTTTCAAGCGCATAGCCCCAAAACGAAGGTGGAAGCTCAGTGAAGCTCATCATGGATCGAACCATGTCCAACAAAGTTCGATTACGACGCTCCGATACACCATTCAGCTGAGGTGTCATAGGAGGAGTCCACTGAGAGAGAATCCCATTCTCTTTCAGATAGTCCAAAAACTCGGTACTTAAGTATTCTCCACCTCGATCCGATCGAAGTGCTTTAATACTTTTACCTAGCTTGTTTTCTACTTCAGCCTTGAATTCTTTGAACTTTTCAAATGCTTCAGACTTATATTTCATTAAATATAAATACCCATACCTTGAATAATCATCAGTAAAGGTAATGAAGTAGGTGTGGCCAAATTGAGTACCAATTCTAAATGGACCACAAACATCTGTATGGATCAAATCCAACAGATTTTGACTACGCTCAGGTTTCCCCTTAAAAGGAGATTTAGTCATTTTTCCTTTCAGGCAGGACTCACAAGTAGGTAAAGAGTTAATATCAGACATATCAAACATGCCCTCTCCCACTAGCTTGTTCATCCTCCTTGAGGAAATATGACCTAGCCTAGCATGCCAAAGGTTTGCCGGGTTTTGACTATCAATTTTCCTTTTGTTTGTTGTTACCGTTTTATCAACATAATTTATTGGAACGTCTTTTAATTTTAAGTTATATAGATCGTTTTCAAGTTGTCCATTTCCAATCAAACATTCATTCTTGTAAATATTGCAAATCCCATTCACAAAATTGCAAGAAAAACCATCTCTATCAAGCATAGAAACAGAAATAATGTTTTTAATCAAATCTGGAACAAATAAAACATCTCTCAAAAGTAACTTAAAATCGTTCTGCAAAATTAAATAAACATCTCCCACAGCTTTAGCTTCAACTCTAGAACCATTTCCGAGCCTCAGCTGGGTCTTACCCATTCTAATCTTGCGACTTCTTGTCATCACCTGCAAATCATTGCAAATGTGAGATCCACATCCGGTATCCAATACCCAAGAAGTAGTATTAAGTGAAACATTTATTTCAATATAGAACATACCCTTCGCAGTTCGCAACTGCTCTAGATATTCCTTGCAGTTACGTTTCCAATGACCGGGTTTCTTGCAGTGATGGCAAACATCCTTGGACTTTTCCATGTTTGAAGCCTTTGTCTTGTTCTTCTTCTCGGGTCCGGTTTTCTTGGGTGGGGCAGAACGTTTCTTACCCTTTGTACTTGGCCCCTTCTTAGCTGAAGAAGAGGAGCTCACCAAGAGAACTGGTTTATCCTTCTTTAAAGTGGCTTCATATGTTACAAGCATATTGACCATCTCTTCAAGGGAGGTCTCTATCTTGTTCATATTGAAATTCACCACAAATCCGTCAAACGAAGAAGGAAGAGAGAGAAGTAATAATTCCACATTGAGTTCATGCTCCAACACCAAATCAAGCGTTACCAACTTCTGTATGAGCCAAATCACTCGTACCCCATGATCACGGACCGAAGTCCCTTCACGCATGCGACACGTCATTAGCTCTTTTACAGTAGCGAACCTTTCAGCTCTCAATTGAGCCCCAAAAAGTTCCTTGAGTTGTACGTGAATGTCAGCAGCATTCACGGTGTCCTCAAATCGCCTCTGGAGTTCATCAGACATCGAGGCTTGCATATAGCATTTGGCCTTGATATCATGGTCCCACCATGTATCAAGTTTGGCCAACTCTTCCGGACTTATTTCAGCTGGTGCTTCCTTTGGAGGAGATTTTTCTAACACGTAGAGCATCTTCTCCGAGGTCAAGACAATCTTCAACTTACGGAACCATTCCGTATATTTTGCGCCAGTCAGTTTATTTTGTTCGAGAATAGAGAATAGTGGATTGCGCGAATTCATCTTTATGAAATACTGAAAAGAAACAGACAATTATCAGTGATTGTTTAATTAATTTACTAAGACATAAAATAGGCGAATTTTATTTTATGAATCTCACTCCCAGTATTTTAACGATTTCACTACCCTCTAGTGAAAACGGGAAACTGTTTTCCTTAGTGGGAACATGGAGTCCAATTGACAAACTATGGTCCCGAATAATATCAGCCAACCATAATTTTCAAAAGGTAGAGCCCAATTGTTTCCAAAGCAACCTCCACGTTTTTACCTCATGTCCAATAAGGGCCCAATAATATGACGCCGTTTATTGTGACATGTCAAGATGACCCATCAATATTAAGTTGTGATGGACGGTCGCCATGTGGATCCCCCAATAATATGAGCTGATCCCATGGGAGTTCCACCCAACTTACAACATTTGTCGATCCAATGTACAGCTTTCTGACGAACGGGCCCCCCCAATAATATGAGCCGGACCGTATCCGCGGGTAGCAGCTCATACATTGATCGTTGATGGAAGGTAGGAACATTTAAACAATTTTAAATTTCCTTTATTTATCTTGATATCAATTTTAAATCATATTTAAAATGAGGGATTTTAATTTTGAAAATTTGTCTCATCATTTAAAATTTGTATGCTTGCGGGATTCATACAATTTAGTCTAAAACATGCATACAACGATAATATCATATATTATATAGGATGATCGATTTCATTTCTAATCGACCCGTGGTTGCCAATCACGAGTCTAAGTCCAATCCTAGGTAATATGCAGGTATGCAATGCAATCCTATTACATTGAGCTTCCAATTTACATTTCTTCAGTCTTTATTGTCTGCTGGGCCCACCTCCGTCTTCAAATCTTCATCTCCCACTAAGTCCAATGTATTTACAATAAATAACTATGACAAGTAGGGGATACATTTTAAGGGGGGGGGGGGGGGGAACGGGCCATAAACCAGGCCCACTTTTATTACATATGACAATTCATATTGGGCCATAAACCAGGCCCATTAATAAATCCAACAACAATAAAAACAAATGTAAATTCCTAACATACACCTACAAAATTGGTCATGGCAATCGATCATCCTTATCCAATAATATTTAATTCAAAATTAATTTATTGGATAACATGCAATGACAATTAAATTAAAAGGATAAAATCATATTCCATATATAAAATCTTATTTTACATACAAAATCATATTTTATCTTTTTATCAAATAAAATCATATTTTATATATAAAATCCAATTTTATACATAAAATCATATTTTACTCAATATTTCCATAAGATCATATCTTATCATCAATTGTATCAAAAATAATTAATTTCATAAAATCTGATTTAACGGATAAAATCTATAAATTTTCCAAAAATTCAAATTTATCCAAAAATCAATTTTAAAATTTTCGGACTCGAACAATTCGATCCGACGCCTCGTGGACTAATCAAAAACAATTTTCGATCGGACCAAAAATAGAATTTTAACATATTAAAATTTTAATTTAAAATAAAAAATTAATTTTTCCCGGGCCGCCCGGGACGCTCCCGGGCTGCCCGCGCCCCAAAGGGGCTCGGGCCGGGCAGCCCGTCGCTGCCCCTTGGGCAGCGATTGGTATTTTGCCCGAAAAAATTTTATTTTAAAAATTTATTTTGTTTCAAAAACCGAGGCTTAAAAATATTTGTACAATCGATTAATTTAATCGCTTGATCTGAGCAACCTGGCTCTGATACCACTGTTGGAGAACGGTGATCAGATCAATCAGAATTGATACCCGGTGCAGCGAAAGTTTAAAAATTTTATATGGAACGATTCCATAATGGGTATCAAAACTTTACGATTAAATTGTGCGTGTAAAAATTAAATCACAATTAAATTTTTACCTCCAATCTCGAAACGAGATTATGGACACCAACAGATTGCTCTGCTCTTGTTGTATATCCCAGGAACTGATGGACGAACAATTCTTCAATCAGGTCCACGAACATAATTCGAATCCCTCTGATAGATTGCACTAGAAAATCTATCAGAAGTTTCTACGAAGAGAATTAACGAATTTGATCCGTTAAACCAGACTGCAAATTCAAAATTCACAGGCTGGAATTTTTCGAGCAGAGAGAGGAGAAGGGGGGGGGGGGGCGGCCACTTTTAAAAAACACAGCTAGGGTTTTCGAAAATTGTGAGCCTCTGTTGTGTAATTTCTGTACTGCAATAACTTATTTATAATGTGGGCTGCTAACAGCTTAGGGCCCATTAGTCATAAGTTCAAGCCTGACAAGCAAAGCCCGCATGTTCAGAAATTAATATAAAATTCATCGTGACTCAGATTGATAAACCAATTTCACCAATGTGCACAGAAACAATTTCTGCATCTTTTAAAGTCAAGATAAATTTTCTGAATCCGAATTCAGTGATTTCCAAAAATGCCCATCCCTATGTCATTTTAGGAAATCTTACTCCTCTACTCTGATATAAGAAGTCCTACTTCTTTGTTCATTAAATTTAACTCTTTAAATTTAACTATTTCAACGGGAATTAAAAATCCATTACTTGTGTGACCCTCAATGGTTCAGGGATACAGCTAGCCGTGGGCTCACAACTCCTTGTGACTCGGAACAACAATTTCCGACTTGCCCATCGAATCATGGTAAGAGCGCCTAGCAACATCGCCCCATGATTCTCTAGGTATCACTGATAGTGCCTGCAAGAACCAATAGATTTTGGTTAGCGTACAGTACGGTCCCTTCATCCATATATCCCGATCGAATCAACAACCATTGGTAAATCGAGAGTCGTTCGAGATTCGATAACTATGCAATGCATCTTGAAGATCAAATAGTGACATCGCATGTGCTACTAAGAAACCATTTCTTAAAACACATCATGTACTCTGGCCAGAGATTCGTCACACTAATATCTCCTCAGATTGCATAGGATATCCACACTCGCGAGTATGTGGTGAATCCTTGACAACAAAGCATCGACTCCTATATGTGTCGTAACTGTACCCAATCCCGACACCTGATGACCCCAATAGAGTCGGTAAACGAGTCAAAGCACAATACTAGCATATAGAGTCTCAATGATGTTTCAAGTAGTAAGGACTAATGGTGTACAATCAAAACCGCGGACTTTATCCACTCGATAAGTGATAACCACTTGAAAAGTCCGGATAGGGTAGTTCGATCATTCATCATATGAATATCCATTTGCATGCTTTGAACATCTCTATGTTCCATACCAATGAAACGTGGTACTCGGCATCGCAAATGCTAGTCTCAATCTCGAGCGATCCTTATCATTATTAACGGACGGCTCAATCGACTAGGAACAGTTTAGAATATACAGTGACTATAAGATGTGTTTCATGATAGTCATCCCCATGCACTACCACATCTTACATACACTATAGTATATTCAAGGTCTTTATCAAAACAACAATACTATATCACAATATAACAATATGAAGAAAGATAAAGTCATTGCCATTACAAAAGTGTAAATTATTTTAAACAAAAGATTGTTTATACATAGAGTCATCAAAGCCCTTAGCCACAAGTTGGCTCACCGGGCACCCACTCTTTCAGGTACATCTTCCATACATATTTTCCATGATGGTGTTGGTGCGTGGTTAGAAACACAGTACCAATTATATCGAAACGTAGTACTTTAGCTTGAAAATGAAGTATAATAATGTCTCATTGTGATATGAGATTCTGTTAAATTTGGTACATCTTCCATACATGATTTTATGGTGGTGTTGGTGCGTGGTCAGAAACGCAGTACCATGTAGTACATTTTATCGCAAATAAAGTATAATAACGTCTAATTGTGGTATGATAATTTGTTATCCATACATGCATGTTTTACATTGTGGTGTTGATGTGTTGTCAGAAATACAGTACCAATTATATGGATATGTAGTACATTTTGTCGCAAATGAAGTATAATAAAGTCTAATTGTGGTATGAGAATTTGTTAAATTTGGTACATCATCCATACATATTTTACATTGTGGTGTTGGTGCGGGATCAGAAACGCAATACCATTTATATCGATATGTAGTACTCTAGATTGAAAATAAAGTATAATAATGTCTAATTGTGGTATAAGATTCTATTAAATTTGGTACATCTTCCATTCATGTTTTCCATGATATTGTTGGTGTGTGGTCAGACGCAGTACCAGTTATATTGATCAGTAGTATATTATGTCGCAAAAGAAGTATAATACGTTCTTACTTTGGCATGAAGTTTTTTTTAAAATTTGGTATGATGATTAAATAAATGGAAATTAAACATCCATTATACCAAAATACAATATCAACTTCATCAACATAGTTATCCATCCGATCAAAGTACAATATAAAATACACCAAAAAAATTGTTCACTCCATTCTCATTTTCCTTGGTCCATTTTTATCAAACCATATTACAAAGATAGATTCCATTTTCAAATCAATATTCACCGGTTGTCCAACATATTTTAACCCCATAACAATGGAAAAATCTGACAACTTAAAAGGAACCGATACACTACCATATCCAAATTTGATGGACAAAGACTGAACATCAAACTTTTTCAACACTGCCTCAACCTTAAAACAACTAAAGCTAAGCTTTGGCATCTTCAACCATTCCGAGAATGGAGAATATTTTATCCACTCTAATTGTCTTCTCTCGATTTCAGGTGAAAGTTCTTCCATCGTACTCCAAAATACTGAAGCAGAGCATCGGCTAGGTGACTCATACGGCCTCCAGGTACTATATTTCACCTCAGATCTTACTCGTTTTCAAAATATTTCTAAATAAAAAAATAATACAGTGTGCCATAAGTCATAATGAAAAGCAGCATAATTTAATAGGTTTCTTCGGATTATCATGAACTGCTTCAAAATCAGCATAATTCAAACAAAAAAACAGCATAATTCAAACAAAAATCATCACGTGTCGAAAACAAATCAGCACGTTTTCAATAAAACAAGAAATATTTGAGAAAAAATCGTCATAAATAGAATAAACCAACATGTCAAAGAGAATTCGACACAAATTGAACGAACAAGCGCAAAACCAACAAAAATGCGACAAATAATTTATTTAAATGATTTTGATTCTAGAATTTCAGGGCAAATTTTATATTTCATCTGAGTATGTATAAAACATTGTTTCATGGAAATTAAAACTTTTTTCATCCCCTTCATTAAATAAGAGCTCATCTTCAATGGCCCAAACCCCCAATTTGATTCAAAAACCACACTCACATTCGCCAAATACCAATAAACTAAAATGCAAGTTACATTTGCCACAATCAATATAGCAGCTACCAGATGCGCGCACAACCATTTCGATAAAACATCATACTCATTCAAGAAAGAAGAATAAGGAGGACATAATTGAAGAAAGTAATCCAAAACAAGCCACATATCCATATGCACAACTATACAGACACATAATACAAAATCCAATATTGTAATCCTAGATCCCATTTTCTACGCCAAATTTCAATTCAAAATCCTACTTTGCAAATTAATAATCACACAAGCACATAACAACATAAAAATTAAGAAATAGAGCAAACCAGATTGAAGTGGAGGCAAGAGGAGAGACGGGCGAAGCTATCCTGAGTTTGAAGCGACGCAAAGGCAATCAAATGGAGCAGACTTTTCCGATCATTGAAGTAAGCCGGTGGATGATTTGGGATAGAGATTTCCCTCTTCTGCCGTGAAAAAAGGAGGGGAAAGAGCGTGAGAAAGAAGAAAGGGGGAGGAAAGAGAAACAAATGAGAAATAAAAATAAGATTTAAGAGAAATACGTATTATATTAAGGAAATATTATTATTATTAATGGATATAAAAAAATTAAAAAAGATAAATGAAATAAAAAGATGAATTAGGGAGTGAGAAAAAAGAGTTTATGTGTAGGAGGGAGTGCAGAACAAAAAACTCTTACATGGGTACTGAATCATAAGTTGTGTTTGTGTGTAGGGATTTTTCCCTAATTTCCCCTTTAATATTTACAAAAATAATTATATATATTACATATTTATATTTGATATATTAAGAAAATTAAAATTTATCTAGTTCGTATCTTATTATTAAATAAAAGTAAATACTTAATTAAATTTGATATGCTAATATAATAAATATGTAGGATAATAATAATTTTTTTAAAAAAATGTACTCTCTAGTCTAAAGTTCTTGATCCATTTTAATTGATAACGTAGATAATGCCAAAAAATTTTATTTTAATTAAAACACTTGAAAAAATAATGTAATTAAAATAAATGTACATAATAATTTCAAAATTATGTATATAAGTGTTTGACACAAAAAGTAAGTGAATCTAAATGACAATTCAAAATCGGTTAATTAATATATTAAAAAAACTATTGTGATAAAATGAAGTAGAGAGGCATTAATTGAGAGTAGAAAATAATATTCAAAGAATTTATAATTGAAAAAGTTCAATAAAATAAGTGTAATTTCTCCTTGAAAAAAAATTACTCTGACACGTAATAATCATTTGATGCACGCTGTTAGGAAATCAAATATATGAGTTTTGGCGTTTGACAGACAAATTTGCACATCAACAAATTGGAAAGCAGAACAAGAGCAGAAAAAATGTAGCAGAACAAGAGAAGAAGCAACAGAGAAAGCAAAACATAAGTGAGGACAAGAGTAGAATAGCAGAAGCAGAAGAGAGAGGAGATCAGAAGTTGTTCACCAAGTAACCAATCGAAGTCTTTAACCTTTGGAAAAAGACTTCTGTACCATGCTACACTCAGACTGAGAAACTGCATTACAGTGTACTTTCATGTCAGAGACAAGACAACGACTACAGTCCAACGGATACATATTTGAATCAACAAAACTATTGTCTTACTCCTATAAATAGATACCATTGGCTGCAAAAAAAAGAAGAATCTGGCAAAATCAAGAACTTGCAAACACTTACAGTATACAATTTTAGTATAAGAGTTCAAAGCTCACATTGAAGATTATATCAGGAGCCGAAAAACACCAGCACACGCATCAAGCATATCAGATCAAGTGAGAATTATATGGTGCAAAGTGTTGAGTTGTACAAACTTTGCAAACATATCAGTTGAGTGTGCTGACCAAAATACTATTGTAGAATCAATTGAGGGATGATTTTTTCTGAGTTGAGTTTAGGAGTCTCAGTTGTAGGAGTGGGGTAAGTACTAACTGACGTGGGGTGTTGAAAAGGATTGTAATACTCAAAGACTTTTAGAGTGATACCTTGTGGTAGAACCGGAAGAAGGGGTGACGTAAGAGAGTTTAGTTTCGAACACCTAGAAACAAATTGTTGTGTTGATTACTTTTTGTTAAACACACATACAAAATTAGTAGCCATTTGATGAGCATACTCACTCTGTTAGTTAACTTACTTCTGCACAAGTACATTTGTTGGTCAATTAGCAAAGAGACGCGAGAAAAACCCGATCTCAGTAGCTAACACTACTGAACTCACCATTGAAGATTCCAGTAATAGTCTACACCAGTAAACATATCCAATCAATCAACAATAATCGATCCTGAAAAGTGGGTTTATTTCTCGCCTCTGTATATGATTCAAATGGTTGTATTCAGTGAAATTGCAAAGAGATTTTAGTACAACACATTGGACAACTGTATTATCGAAACCATCGAGACATGTTCTACTGAAAAGAACATTTGGCAGCAGTTGATCAAGCTAGGCGACGATGAGGAGACTGAGCAGATCAAAACTTCACTGGGTGAAGATATTGAAAAACTTTGCTGCTAATACATTTACAAGCTAGAAGATGAGGAGAGCACGAGTCAACAAATCTTGCCTTTTGACTCACTCAAAGATTGTTGAACTGAACCGATTGATTTCGTTGAAGAATCTTGTTGTTCAGTTAGCTCATCCAGCTCTTCTATTGAAGATGAAGATAGCTGTCTCTTGGCCAATGATGATCAAACATCTACCAATGAAAAAGCATATGAACAATTTTCTTCAAGTGGACAGGTATATGACTTTAACTCGGATGAATTTATACGAGAAGAATGAGTCAATGCACTACACAAAATGACCAATGAGTACCAAAGATTGTGCTTAACATTTGAGAAAGTCAAAGCAAAGCAAAATGATCTGCCACACACCATGACTAAAAATTCAATAGAAATACTAAATCTTAATGCATAGATGTTTAAGATCAAAACTGAAAATGCTGAGATACAAGTGGAAAGTTAATAGTTAAAATTAGAAAATCTAAAGCTGACTGAACTGATAAACACTTGGAATAAGTCCTCAGCCATGCTAACTGAGATGCAGGAGTCCCAACAGCCTTCTGGAGACATAAGTGGTCTCGGATTTGGTGACAAGGACTGCAAACCAGTTGAGACAAGTACTCAATCATATCTGGATCAACAAGAACACTTCAAAATAAGTGAAATTTTTCAGGTCCAACATGATATATGAAAATTTAGAACCCAAGATTGGGATATGAAGAACATGAGAGTTCTAAGTCTAGTTGGATCAAGAAGAAACCCGCTTGGTCTAGATTTGGTCAAATCAGACAATGCTCTGTGAAGGTACATCATTGACATCTTATTTAAAAAATACATCAGTTCAGAAGAGATATTGGAGGCCTAACTTGCAAATTCATTCTAGACAGACACCTCAAATGCACACACAATCATATACATGCATATCATACACATCACCCACATATCTGTTTATGCACAACCACAGTGGAAACAAATTATTGTGTCGATTACTTTCTATTGAACACAAATACAAAAAGCCAATATCCATTTGATAAGTACTCACTTTGTTAGTTGACATATTTTTGCACAAAGTGCATTTCTTGGTCAATTAACAGAGATACGCGAGAAAGACCATAGCTCAGTTGCTAACCCTACTGAACTCACCACTGAAGATTCTAGCAGAGGTCTACACCAGTAGAAATAGAGCAGCAATCAACGATAAATCGATCCTGACATACGCATTAGTATTTCTAAAGTTAGTAAATCTTACCGTTTATATCTAAGTTGTAACATAGTAAATACATGACATAAAAGATGCATATACATTTACATAATTCAATAACTAATTACACACAAAATACATGTATAATATATATATATATATATATATATATATATATATATATATATATATATATATGAGAACATGTATAGTTTAAAAATCAATATTACATTTTTCCATTCATGAGAAAACAATAAAAGAAATTCACATAAAAATAAAAATTTTGACAAATACGTTAACCACCACAATATATAGAAATAAAATATAAACAGT
Organism: Henckelia pumila; assembly: GCF_033568475.1. NCBI lineage: Eukaryota > Viridiplantae > Streptophyta > Magnoliopsida > Lamiales > Gesneriaceae > Henckelia > Henckelia pumila. The sequence continues at coordinate 124,083,974 of NC_133123.1, read as the reverse complement.
GACAAATGATTATCAACTAAAATTATCTAATGTAACAAAATTATCTTAGTAATTCAAAATAAAACCACAAAAATTATTCATTAAATGTGATATTTAATTATGTTTTCGTCAAATTATAACTTCTTCTGGATTTTGGGTACCTTTCCTGGTTTGCCATAGAATTACATATTATAAATAGTTAATTTTATATTGGAACGGATATTTTGTGAATTAATATTCAATTTCATGCGATCATTAAATTTCAATTTTCACTAGTAGAATTTTTGCTTTTTACTTCGCATATTAACTGAAGTATTAGATAGATAAGTAGCGAAGTAGATGCACGTGAAGTAATAGGGTACTGTTTTACTTCGCTTATTAACCGAAGTCTTAACTAAGAAATTACGAAGTCTTTGGTCCATTCACAGAGTCAAAACCGGTTCAGGATTGAATCATTTCCGAAGTAAAAAAAATGTCTTTTACTTCAGCAATTTCATTAAGTGACGAAACAATAGAATATGTATGACTTCGGAAATTACATTGAGTGATGAAGTAATTGAATAATATAACTTCACAGGTTATGTATTGTGGTGAAGTAAAAGCATCTTTTTTACTTCAAAAGTTTTTTTAGGTGGCGAAGTAAAAAATACAAATTAAACAATTTTGAGATACAATTATACCACTATATATATATATATATATAAAAGAAATTAAAAATACAATAATTAGATTAATTAATTATCCATCCGAAACTACAAACATCCATATATCCTCAAATCCATAATTATGCATCCACGAATCCAAGACAATAACACGAAATTGCATGTATTCCCTAGTATTTCCACAAAAATAAAAGTTTTTAACAAGTACATCCAATAATCCACAAAGACAAAACAAAGATTTATCCCAACTTGCACGACCAATTTAGACACCACCTACATAGGCATTGACGAATTCACTCCATTCACTTCTAACATCATCAAATTGAGCTTGATTGTAATATTGATTCTTGATGGATCCTGCAAACATGAAATGTAAAAAGAACAATGTCAAGTTCAGAAGACATAGCAACATATTGCAGTCAACACAATATCTTTGCCAAAAAAATACATGTGTTCATGTTTGTAAAAATAAATGTAAGTATCGCTTTGTATCTGTTTCAATCCACGCACACAAGACCACAATATATGATCGAATGTTCCTAGTACAGAATTTCCAGCACAAAGTTACAGAGGTGGAGCAGAGACAATTCAAGAACATAATCCTACAAAAAATGCCAAGTTCAAATTCATTTCTGAGGCATCTAAGGCAGCAAACAAGGATGAAACTAATTATTGTCACACTAATTGAGTTAAATCCAAAAGTATATTTTCATCATGAAAAAAACTGTTCGTGCAATTATCATTAAGGAGAACCAACTATGTTTCTTAATACAAATTTGTCTTGTTCTATTTGTGCAAAAAAAAATCCAAAAAGTTGTCTGTGAAAAAGTAAAGCATAGCATATTCATGTACATTCATTAGTGGTGCTGAGATGCATACAATAGAACCTTGTACATGTGCTGAAGATAAAACGGTCTTGATTAAGCTCCAAAGATTCATATGAAATGATAACATTTCAGAGTAAAACAGAGATCACAAACACAGTTTTCTACCCATCCAAAAAGCATACGCAGATGCACTATAAGTGACCATAAAACAAGAAAATGTAGAATAGAAAATATGTAAATGAAAAATAGAGCATTAATTGCTGTTAAACTAGAAATTGGTGAGCGATTACAAACTTATAACTATGCTAAGGTTTGAAGTGAATAAAAAGTTAAAACCGAGGAGTAGCCTCCATAAACCAAACCAATAAAGAGAAAGAGTAAACAAATAGGCTCGTTGACATGATAATCATATATATATATAAGAAAAATTCTAACAGTCCCAGTCACCAAATACAAGAAAGATCAAGCACAAGATTACAAGTGTTCCCTTCCAAAAAAAATCACAAGTGTTAAACAAGAGCTTAACCGCAAAGTTTTTAAGAAAAAGCATCAAGCACTTACTTCTTCACAAGCATATGATGTGGGGCCTCTTTTTAGTTTAATATTGTCGTCCCCAACTGAAATGCAGGAAAAGTGTCTGGTTAGAGAACATGCATGATAATGCAACAACTTAAAAGTGGTTTTTAAGAGTGATTGATTTGTAGTACTATTTGAGTACTAGTATATCTTCAAAAATTTCTCTGAAAGAATATGAATGATGGATGGAATGAATGATAAATTTATTAAGCGTCCAGTCCTGACAAAACCATCTATTTTCCTTGATAAACTATTAGAAAACACTGCATTCCCCAAATTCTAGAAGCAACAACTTAAAACTTTGGGATAATTCAAAGAATAAGTATTATTGTGGGAATTATAGTAGCAGTCTATGATTATTCTAAATAAATTCATAAAAAGTAATGATAATCCAGAAGATAATTCTTCTACACAATATTTGATGAAACCTCCGAGTTCAGATTAGAGTTTTGATATATATTAAATAAGTATTCAAAACATAAATGACTACTGCTTTAAAATGGGCCTTTCTCTCGGTACTCTACTAACTAACATATATACACTAATTCATATGACGATAATGATTATTCAAGTAATAAAAAAGTATTATTGTGTATTGTCATAATTGCCCAAATTTTGTTCATTGGAGTGTTAAATGCAAGGGGTATTTTTGAGAACTGCATGAAAATTATAAGAACATTTGAGGAAGCACAATAATTTCTCTCTCTCCCTACATAGATTAATCAGTTAATAATTGAGTTTGTATTTATTGTTAATAATTGAGTTTGTTTTTATTGCATCTTATTTTTATTGGGTTTTAATTGACTTTAAATATCTGATTTTTTTAGTGAGTGTAATTTTTTGGGTTTTTTTAATTGGGTCTAAATATTGAGTTTGTTTGTTTTATTGCGTCTTATTTTCATTGGGTTTTTAATTGACTCTTAATTTCTGAGTTTTTTTAGTGAGTTTTTTTAGGGTTTTAATTAGGTCAGTTCTTGTGGATTATGTTTTAAGTGAATTATTTTTATTTTTATTTTTAATATTAATATTTATGGGTAATAATGATTTTTTATCTTGAAAAATATAGAATTATGATATAAATTAAGATGAAAAAACTGTTATGATTATAATAATATAATAGTAAGATACTAATAAAAATGATGAATTAATCATATTGAAATATGTTGGGATCGGTTCAGAGGGTAGAGGGGGGGGGGGTGAATACACTCTGAAACTTTTCTTCTACTTCTTTAAAATGATCAAGTGAAGTTTAGTTCACTTAATCAGTTTTCTCAACTTCTAAAACGTTTTGAACAACTTAAATAGTGCGGAAATAGTTCAGAGGTTTTAGTGATGCAAAGTTTATAATGCAATGTATGAGCAGGATGTGAGATAAGTGGCAGTAAATGCTAAAGCACGATTTTATGGAAGTTCGAAGGCTTAATCCTTCTACGTCTCCCCTTCTTCCACTTAGGAAGGAATTCACTAGAAGACTTTGGTTATTACAACGTCTTGTAATACACCCACTTCAGACTTAGGACTTATCCAATGCCTAATCCGAAACTCCTAGATTTACACAGATAAGATTCTCAGTTCTTATCAGACTGGTGGAAGCTTTCAGAGCAGCTTCAAGTCTCTTCAACACTGAGTATAGTTGAGTTGAGCTTCTCAGACTGCAGAGCGGTCGAGAGGCTTGAAAACCCTAGGATGATCCTTGACGATCAGATATGTGAACTGTAGGCGAGGGTTTATTTGAGCAGCAGATGATTGATCTTGTAAGTGTGCTCAAGTATATCAGATGAGGACTTCTGATATTAGTCAAGTGATTGAAATTTTTCTGAGTTGCTTGTCTCTCTTCGTTGTCTCGTATCACTTGTTTTTGTTGTTTGAGCAATCTTCCCTTTATATAGGTCAATCATCAACGTCTTTATTTTGAACGTTCTGATGCTGCATTGAATGCACATTTAATGCTCATAAATGCATTGATGATTCTGCATGAGGATCGTACACTGCAGACAACTTCCAGGGTCCAAAACTGGAATAAACGGTCGAATGCTTTATCTGCAGTCATTCTGTGTTTTTGCCATTTTGGTACAACCTGTTGTCTTGATTTGCAGGAGTCAACAAATCTTCTGAAACGCCGGTTCTGCTTTTAATAAAAGATCCTGCAAAGAACATCTTGTCATAGGTACTTGTCTCGAGATATCTAGATAGGCAGTTGGCATTCTACCGGTAGAGATATTTGTCCTCTGCTGGTTTGAATAACCAGTCGATAAGCTTGTGACTTCAACCGGTCGAGAGATAAAGGCGGTTGACAAGCTTCCGGTAGATAGATTTATCCTCTGCTGGTCTTGATAGCCAGTTGATAGGCTTGTGACTTCAGCCGGTCGAGAGCAAAGGCGGTTGACAAGCTTCCGGTAGATAGATTTATCCTCTGCTGGTCTTGATAGCCAGTTGATAGGCTTGTGACTTCAGCCGGTCGAGAGCAAAGGCGGTTGACAAGCTTTCGGTAGAAGTTGTAGTAGGTTCCTGAAATACAATGGTTGGCAGCACATTCCTATACAATGAGTTGTTGTTTGTTATCACCAAAATATCGGATTCAACAATTTCCCCCTTTTTGGTGATGACAAAACTTAAGTGCTCCAAGAACAATATGAAAGCATTAAAATGAACTTCATTGAGAGAATGAATTTCATTAAGTACAATAAGCATTTTTATTACACCTACAGAAAAAAAGATGCGGCTGCGATAAGTAAAGAAGAGATAAGTTGTTCATCTTTTGAACCAACTGGCTCCTCCTGACCTATCGCCTTCTCTTCTTCTTCTGTCGGCTTCTTCTTTTCTTCTGGACTCTTCTTCACGTCTTCTTGCCTCTGCTGCTCTACGTTGCTCTTCTTCCCCCTTTTTGGCATCACCTTGGTTAAGCCGAAGGATGACCTCAGTGAGTTGAGTGCCAAGGCAGGCTTGCATAGTGTCTATTTTTGCATCGATTTGAGCAAGTAGAGTGGCTTGCATAGTGTCCATCCGATCATTCAACTGCTTATGAAGGCGATTTTCGGATCGGATAACTTGTTCGGAGACGGTAGAGAGCGTGTTGATTTGAGTGCGATGATGATTAGTGATCTCTGTGGACAGACGAGCGAGGTCTCGAGACACGGTCTCGAAATGCCGAATCATCGTCTGGCGTGAATTATCGACCGATAAGGATGAGTTTGTTATGTCTTGAGAGAAGGACCTAACCGTTTGCATGAGCTCATGAAGCCGATTTATCAAGGTATGATCTAGAGCTGCGGCCATGGCTTCAATTAAAGAATCATCAGTCTGAATCATTTGCCCTTCTGAGTCATTTCTTGGTGAAACAGGGCTAGACTCACGATGATGTGGTGCGGGTGAACTTGCTGGAGAGCTACCCGATGGACCTTCCAATAATGGTACAGTTGGAGATGTAATAGTTTCGACTGCAGCCAATATGGTTGGTGGAGTACCAGGATCAGCACTTGGTTCATCCATAATGAGATCTTCCATAAACTTTTCAGTAGATGGAGACGGTTGAAGTGCTGGATCAGCATCAGTCACTTGCTGTTCTGGAGATGCAGGTGATACAATAGTGCTTGATATCTCCGTTGGGGGCACTGTTGCTTCACTACTGCAAGGAGCCTCTGTCACAGAGGTGACAGGTATCTCTTGTGCAGCCACTTCTAAAACATCTTGTGAATGACCGGGAGAAGTGTGAGCGGTCGTCACGGGAGAGGAGCGAGCAATCACAACTGCTTCCGGTGGAGTAACTACTTGGACTGCGGTTGAGGAGGGGTCGACCGATGAAGATGCTGCTACACTCGATCTTAGAGCATATGATTGAAAAAGGTCAGCAGTGATGAGATCGGTCAGAATCCCATCTGAAGAAGGAAGAGCATAGACGTCTTCTTCACCCTGATCTTGAGTGAGAAAGGTTTTCATCATCACTTGTGCTTCCAGCACATAAGCTTGCAAACAGGCTGCTGAAGCTGGTGTTTTGACATTGTTGAGAGCTTGGAAGTGCTGAAGTAGTTGAGTGATTTGACGTAGACTATCCTGTAGTCCAGTCAAAATCACAAAGTCATCGGCAGCGGTAGGACTCTTGGATTTGAAATTCTTGACACGCTCATTAATTAGCAGTGATAGCAGGCTTCCTCGAAGCTTCAAGTCTATGAGATGTCTTCTTCCCAGAGCCTCCACGATGTCTTCAGTATCAGCAAATAGAAGCATCTTCTGCTCAATGACGTTTAGAGATTTCCATTTAGGAAATATTTGAGCGAGTGTCAAGTGAGTGCGGGAGTGATGCCATCTGTCAAAACGTTGACGCTTGATAGTACGGAGTACGTGAGAGATGATCATATTGAGTTCTATCGTAGCTGCTGGTTGAGCCTTGGGTGTGTAGATCATCACACCTTTCCCTTTGTCTTTGGGATCAGCTAGAGTGACCTCAGGAGCTGATGAGGCACCTTCTCGGATTATCACACCTTTTGTAGGACGAGGAGCAGTAGAAGCAACAACGGTAGTAGTCTCGACCGTTGGCAGGGTAGGAGCAAGTCCAGAAAGAGACTTTAGCTTCTTGTGCTGCCTCTTCTTCTCGCCTGCAGGCGTGGATGACACAGCTGCTTTGGAGACCGAAGGGGATGACCTGCTGAAAGCTTGAATCAGTGGAACATTCTCACGTGATTCATCCTCAGAGTCAGATTCGATGATCAGTTGACGCTTGGCAGACTTTTTGGTATGGACTGGTTTGGCCACGACCGAAACCGTTGAAAGCGGTTGAGGGATAGCAATAACCTTTGCGGTTGAGGGCAAGGTGTCGACCGCAGTCTCTTTCTTGTTCAGGAATTTGAGAATCGTAGACTTGTTGAGCCATTTGGTGGGATGCAGAGGCTCAGTCTTGGAAAAGTCCACTCCAAGGACGCCCAAGATGTGGCAGATTTGCAAAGCAAATCCCTCGGATTGCCCTTTGCCCCTGATCATTTCACATAGAATATTGAACAGAATGTCTGACCAGTTTATGTTGATCTTGGAGGCAATACAAGCCATGTATTGAAATTTCTCCAGCGTCACCTTGTCGTAAGATCCAGCCTTGGCCAGAAGATTCTTGGCCACGATATTAGTCAGTAGCCTGAATGGAGCTTTGAGAGATGTCTTCTGGGCCGGCAGTTTGATCGGAGCATCAGTAGTTGAGAACTCCTTCAACCAATAAGAGCAGTTACCATCTGGAAGATCCGTGCATTTTGTCAAACCCCTGGAGGGCAGATCAAATGTGCTGGCGAAGAACTTCTGATTGAAGGAGTAGACCTCTGTCTTGATCAAGCATTTGATAGTCCCATGCTCGATTTGAGCGGTTGCGAAGAACTCCTTCAAAACAGGCAAATCGCAGATGGCGCTGCATTCCAGAAATTTCCTCAGTCCAGAGGCTTCAAGCATGGTGAAGACCTCAGTTATTCCTGCGTTGTTTGCCTTAACAACGGAATCAAAGTTGATGGCGAGGCAAGTCTTCTGGATCGACATGATATCTATAGATAAGAACTCGAGCAAAGAGTAAGCAAAAGCTTGAGAGTAATTCGATGGAGCGTTTAATACAATATGAAAGTTTTTAGCAAAGGTGAAAAATTGATATACGAGTGTAAAGAAGTATATATAGGAACCTATGGGCCATAGGGTGATGTCATGAAAAGTATTTTTGAAATTCAAAAAGTTTTGAAGAGCATAATCACGGCGCCCAATTAATGTCATTTGGTTCAAAGCACCAAGCTGCTAGTACGAAGCCTGTCAGAGACTAGTTAAAGGCGGATGATATGCCAATATTAATGGCAACGTAACAGCTAATCTATTAATGTCATATTGACAATCATTCCCCCTAAACACATGCATACTAACTTAAATCTACTAAGCCAAGAATATTTCGAAAATATGAAAACTTAGCGTCCGGTAGAGGCTTGGTGAATATGTCTGCTGCTTGCTGATCGGTAGAGATGTATTCCAGCCTAATTTCCTTCTTTAAGACATGATCTCGGATAAAGTGATGCCTGACATCAATGTGCTTTGTCCGAGAGTGCATCACTGGATTGTGAGTGATGGCTATGGCACTTGTATTGTCACAGTAGATTGGAGCTTCACTCGACCGAATCCCATAATCATTAAGCTGCTGTTGAATCCAGAGTATTTGAGCACAACAGCTGCCAGCAGCAAGGTATTCTGCTTCGGCGGTCGAGGTAGCAATTGATGTCTGCTTCTTACTTGACCACGAGATTAGTCTATCTCCAAGGAATTGACATGTGCCACTTGTACTTTTGCGATCAATTCTACAACCTGCATAATCTGCATCTGAATAGCCAATAAGATTAAGATTTGAATCTTTGGGATACCAAAGACCCACATTAGTAGTTCCTTTAATATATTTAAGTATTCGTTTGGTAGCAATGAAATGAGATTGCTTAGGTGCGGCTTGAAATCTAGCACATAAACAAACTGAATACATGATATCCGGTCGACTGGCAGTCAAATAGAGCAGTGAACCAATAAGGCCTCGATACATGGTTACCTCAACCGGAATTCCCCCTTCATCTTTATCAAGCTTAATTGATGTACTCATGGGGGTAGATACAGTTGAGCATTGTTCCATTCCAAACTTCTTTACCAATTCCTTGGCATACTTGGACTGATTGATGAATATTCCAGTTTCAAGTTGCTTTACTTGAAGTCCAAGAAAGAAGTTTAGCTCGCCCATCATGCTCATTTCAAACTTCTCCTTCATCAGTTTAGAGAACTTTGAGCACAACTTGGGGTTAGTTGACCCAAATATAATGTCATCAACATAAATTTGTACTAGTAACACATGATCACCTTTTACAAATTTAAACAGGGTCTTATCGACCGTTCCAATTTGGAAATCATGTTCCAGTAAAAATTTTAGCAAAGTGTCATACCAAGCACGCGGTGCTTGTTTTAATCCATAGAGAGCTTTGTCAAGTTTATAGATATATTGAGGATGAGTAGGATTGACAAAACCTGGTGGTTGTTCAACGTACACCTCTTCTTGAAGTAGACCATTGAGGAATGCAGACTTCACATCCATTTGATAAACTTTAAAATTCTTGAAGGCTGCATAAGCAAGAAAGATGCGGATTGCTTCTAGTCTTGCAACTGGCGCGAAAGATTCCTCAAAGTCTATGCCTTCTTCTTGTCTGAATCCTTGAGCAACAAGTCGAGCTTTGTTACGCACAACAGTGCCATGTTCATCGAGCTTGTTACGAAACACCCATCTAGTTCCAATCACATTTTGATTTTTCGGTCGAGGAACTAGATGCCAAACATTGTTGCGGGTGAATTGATTCAACTCTTCTTGCATAGCTTCAATCCAGCTGGCATCTGATAGAGCTTCATCTATTTTCTTGGGCTCTACCTGAGATATGAAAGCTGCATGCAAGAATTCATTAATCATTTGACCACGTGTTTTTCGAGGAGCAGAAGGGTCACCTATGACCAACCCAGGTGGATGATCTTTGTTCCACCTAAAATAATTCCCTAAAGGGTTGTCATCAATTGGTTGATGAACGTCCTCGTTTACTGGATCATCATTGGCTGGAGGATTGTTATCAACCGGTGGATCCACTTCTGGCCTTGTTTGATCACACCCGGTAGAGGGAACTGGATCATCCTTCTTTGGAGGATATAGATCACTGTCATTCTCTTCCTGTAGATTTGTGTTTTCCAGTCTGTGACTCAGATCATTTATGCTCCCTTGAGTTTGTTCTGTACATAGAGTAGATTCATCAAAAACAACATGAATGGTTTCCTCGACCGTTAGTGATCTTTGATTGAACACTCGATAACCTCTGCTAACGGCTGAGTAACCAATAAAAGTTCCTTCGTCTGCTTTGGCATCGAAGGCTGTCAAATGGTTTTTGCCATTGTTGTGGATAAAGCATTTGCACCCAAAAATTTTGAAATAAGAAATGTCAGGTTTTGTGCCATTCCAGATCTCATATGGAGTTTTGTTAAATCGTTTATTAATCATAGATCTGTTTTGAGTATAGCAAGCTGTGTTAACTGCTTCTGCCCAAAGTCTTTGAGAAACATTTGAATCAGCAATCATAGTTCTGGCTGCTTCTTTTAAAGTACGGTTCCTTCTTTCAGCCACCCCATTTTGCTGTGGGGATCTAGCAGCTGACAACTCATGCTTGATTCCCTGATCATCTAGATAAGTCATAAGAGTGGTGTTTAAAAATTCAGTCCCTCTATCACTCCTGATTCTATCTATCACAGTAGATTGTTCATTTTGCAAGCGTTTAAAAAGCTTAATCAGGTGAGGTGCGGTTTGATCTTTTGAGGAGAGAAAGATGACCCAAGTAAATCGAGAAAAGTCATCTATAACAACAAGAGCATATCTCATTCCCCCTATGCTTCTTACTGGTATAGGACCAAATAGGTCCATGTGAAGTAAGTCTAAACATTTGGAAGAAGACATACACCCTTTATTTTTAAAAGTTGCTCTCACCTGCTTTCCTAGTTGACAAGCAGGACAAACTTTGTCTTTTATAAAATCTCCTTCGGGCAGACCAGAAACCAAATCATGCTTCCTCAAGTTAAAAATGGACTTAAAATTTAGATGATTTAACCGCTTATGCCACAACCAATGTTTATCATGATGAGCAGTAAGACAAGTGGGTGAAGAAATATGTGAGCAAGACCAGTTTACCTTGTAGGTGTTTAGGTCTCGTACACCGGTCATAAGAGTCTCACCTTTGTCATTTTTTATGAGGCAAGTGTGTTTGTGAAACTCGACCGAATGATCATTGTCACATAGTTGACTAATACTTATCAAATTATAGCATAGTTTGTCAACAAGTAACACATCTTTAATAATGATGTTACCATGGATGATCTTACCCTTACCCACGGTTTTACCTTTGGAGTTGTCTCCAAAGCTGATCTTTGGTCCTTTGCACAACACCACTTCTGTTAGAAGTTCTGGATTCCCTGTCATGTGTCGTGAGCAACCGCTATCTAAATACCAGGTAGTGTCCTTGATAGAAGTGGTTTTCTCGCCCGTTTGGACTTTTAGTACCTGCAAAGAGTGAAGAACTTTTGGTACCCATATCTAGTAGGGTCCAGGTCGGATTAGCCCTTTCGGGACCCACACCTGGAACACCCTTACAGGTTTGCCCGTGTGTGTGTCCAGAAATCTGTGCGGTTGATAGGCAGTAAATGTGTGTGCTTGTGAGGTTGCTGTGTGCTGCTTGCCTTTTTTATTTTCATCAGTTAGCATGTACCTCTTTTGAACTGGCCTGCAATTAAAGTACTGGTAAGGCTTCTCCTTTGACCATATTTTCTTAGAGTAGTTAGACTCATTCCATGGCCTTTTGAAATTAGATTGGTTTTCCTTTCTTCTTTCATTAGGTTTTGGTTTGATCCAAGTTCCTCTTTGATTAGAGGTCTGGGGATCCACATATCCCAGCCCTTTATGCTTAGAGCTTCGTTCGTTCGATACTTTCTGATTTTTGTCAAAGCTGCACTCATCGTGTTCATATATCGTGCTGGACCTGACAAATCTTATTTTGTTAAGATTGCCTTTGTCCAGGCTTGACTGAATACAGGATTCCATAGACTGTTCATTTGTTCCAAACCCTAGACCGGTTTTATCATGTACCGGTCTTTGGATTTCTTGAATCTTGTCAATGGTTACCGAAGATTTATTCCAAGCCTTAATGGTTTCAAGTAGTTTTTTATTTTCAATCAAGGTAGCTTGGAATACTCTTTTCAAGGTGTCGTTCTCAGTAGCCAGCAGACTTAGCTTGACCTTAAGACCATCAAGCTCTTTTTGCTGCATGCAGCTTGATTTGCTTGACTTATCTTTTAGATTAGCTCTTTCTGCCTTTACTTCCTCGAACTCCTTGGATAATGCTTTGTATTCATTAGCCATTTCGTGTAAAGCAGTAACTAAATCACTGTGAGTAAATTCAGGTGAGCCAAAGTCAAATACCTCCTCAGCTTCTTCTTCGATGTCGGCCATAAGGCATTCCACTTTTTCATCATCGCTGTCATCTGAAGAGCTTCCGGTATTGGAGTTGTCAGAGTCAGACTCAGCCCACTTGCTTTTGCTTTCATCTGCTACTAGAACCCTTTGGTCTTTTCCTTTTCTAAACGTCCTTTTATCCTCCTTACCCCTTCTTCTTTCGGAGAATTGCTTCTGATCATTGTTCTTAGGCTTGGTGCAGTCTGCAATGAAATGGCCTGGCTTTCCACAGTTAAAACAAGTAGGACCATCGTTTGTATGGTCCGATTTATGATAATTT